>NW_028261392.1:57427654-57745154 GCF_051295495.1 Thamnophis sirtalis | reverse complement strand
AGCGTCCAAGGCAAAACGATCCTTTTGGTTCCAATTTAATAAAACAGACACCTTAGGCACATCTGTTTTAATCCCAATACTGGAAATAACATCAGAATTCCACCCAGTTAAAAGTTCACGATCTTGTCCCCACACCCACAATCCATCACATGGTCCAATCTTCTTCTTCCACGCTGGCATCCACACCCAGCTTCTTCCGGTCAGGTGTACTGGTGCGGAGACAAAGGATGACCTTGGCTTCTAGTAAAGAATGAAAAACAATACATTCCACAATCCTACTCCTTCTATTCCCCCTTCCCATCGACTATACTAATGAAACAGCATAATGAAATAAGAGAAAGTGTGGCAGGCTAAAATTCTAAAAGGAATATAATTGCAGGCCTGACAGAAAGTCTAGTTGCCTTTTGAAAAGCATATTTGGGACAACCATGACCTGGATGATTGAGAATCTCCATAGACTTCCAGCAGAACAGATCAAGCCTACTTGTATGAGTTCTTGTAGCTGCCAGGATATGGAAGGCTGGCGAAAGTAGAGGGGGCTCCTGATCCACCAGTCCTTCTACCCAACTGAAGGCTTATGTGGGAGTGGAGAACCAACAGAGAAAGCAAGGCAAAGCGGAAATGTCTCCAAGCTACCAGATCCCAAGGTAAAGCTGCCTACCCTTCACCAATGTATTAGGTGCTGCAGTGAATATTGAGTTGAGGAAAATGCTGACCTGGATATCAGCAGTTAAAGACACTTCCTGTCAACTTCCTTCTATGGTAAAGCATCAGAGATGTCAGAGTGATCTGCAGAATAGGAGAATGGCTCGACGTCCCTCACTGGTGGCAGGAGATATGGATGGGAGAATAGCAATAGCAATAGCAATAGCAGTTAGACTTATATACCGCTTCATAGGGCTTTCAGCCCTCTCTAAGCAGTTTACAGAGTCAGCATATTGTCCCCAACAATCCGGGTCCTCATTTTACCCACCTCGGAAGGATGGAAGGCTGAGTCAACCCTGAGCCGGTGAGATTTGAACAGCCGAACTGCAGAACTAGCAGTCAGCTGAAGTAGCCTGCAGTGTTGCATTTAACCACTGCACCACCTCGGCTCAGTCAATGATATGCATTGGTGGCAATTCTCCATTCACTTTGATCATAGATGAGAGAAACTGGAGGAAAGGAAAGAGCTGGAGTGGGCCTTCTGCTGCCAGCAACTGGCCCAAAGGAGATGCGTCTCCTCCCCCCACCCCATCTCTCTCTTCCCTTACTGCTCTGCCTGATTCCCTCAGCTCAGAGGTGGGTTCCTACCAGTTCGCACCTATTCGGTAGAACCGGTTCGTCAAATCTACCGAACCGGTTAGAAGAGGTTCCACCAGTGGACCCAGAAAGCAGGCCACACCTACAGAAGAGGGTCCAAACTTTTTTGAAACCCACCACTGGTCCTTGGATATGATTATTCTACACTATCATGCTCCTATTTATAAAACTCAGTGCCTCTGTGAAAGGTAAGGATGACTACTGCGTTTGTGGTGCAATCAGAACATTGCGTGAGTTGAAGTTGTTTTAACGCAAACCAAAGATGCCTTTTAAAAAACAAGTTTACATCCTATTCTTATGCATGCCAGTGCTGTGTGTGAGGTAATTTAAGGTGGTTCTGACAAGTGTCGTCGGCATCTTCATATCCGGTCACATGGGTGGCAAGCCACTCCCATCCGGTCACATGGGTAGCAAACCACTCCCACAAAGGAGGCCACACCCACAGAGTAGGTTCAAACAAGTTTTGAAACCCACCACTGCCTCAGCTGGACAGTCAGTAATCAAATACTTCAGCCCTGCAGCCAGGATATGTTGTCAGCTAGGCTCCATGAATAAAAGCAATACAGAGGCACTTTACAGAAAGCCAACTTTTTCAGCCGAAGAGCTTATTGCCAAAAGCAGATTTCCTAGGTCCCTCTTAGTTGCTAGGCAACTTGGCTACAGAGATCCTACTGAGATCTGTAGCCTGGGTGACCCTTGCTATTAGGCAAACTTAGGCTTTAAGGGCAAATTAATATTTGATGTAGTTTTTAGTATGCTTCTCTGACATTACTTTCCCAGAATTATTTTTTTCCTATCAGTTGTTTCCAGGCGGTTACTTGCCAGCTATATTGGAAGATGCTGGGATGGGGAAGGATGAGACCGCCTGCTGCCAATTACCTCCAATAGACCGATTAGATCCCACAGATTAGGCCTCCTCCGAATTCCATCCGCCGGCCAATGCCGACTGGCGACTACCCGGAGGAGAGCCTTCTCTGTGGCTGCTCCGACCCTCTGGAACAAACTCCCCGTGGAGATTCGAACCCTCACCACCCTCCAGGCCTTCCGCAAAGCCCTTAAAACCTGGCTGTTCCAACAGGCCTGGGGCTAAGAGCTTTTGCCCCCTCCTCGAATGGTATGACTGTTGTGTGCTTTTAAATTGTGTATTGTATGTTCGTCTTTTTTATTCCTTGTCTGTACCCCCTTCCCTGATTTGAATTGTGAGCCGCCCTGAGTCCCCTTCGGGGGAAAAGGGTGGCATATAAATGTAATCAATCAATCAATCAATCAACGAGGGATGCAGGATCCCAAAATCGGAAGTGAAGAGCAGATGTTACTTCTTGAGACCATCCTCATGAATATAGTCACTTGAATCTGCTATTGAAAATTAAACCAAGTCCTACCAACGGCATTGGATTTCCTTTCAAGGCCTGGAGTTTGGGAATTGCCCTTATGTATACCTCTTGACAACAGCAGTAGGAAGAACAACCCCAAACTGTGTGTGTGTGTGTGTGTGTGTGTTTGTGTGTGTGTGTTGCAGCAAAGAAAAATATGCATTTCCATCTATGCATAGAGATTAAGATGCTGTTTTTATGTGAATTCATCCTCTTTTTAAAATTCTTTTTCTTTTCACTTGTATTCTCTAGGTGATATGTAAAGACTAAGTGCTCATTTGAGTAAGAGTTTAGGGACATTCAATAAGGTTCTTAGTTTATCCATACTTACTCAGAAGTGAGTCCATTTTCTTATTGGCTTGTCTTTTTTCCTGTCTGTTCAACTAGTATTGAAGGAACAATTTACAGGCTATGGAAATAAAATGTAGAAAAATAGTCCAAGGGAAGGGAAGGCAGGAAAAGGAGGTGCAACTTGCAGCAACTTAATCAGTATAGACAGTTGTCCTATAAGGTACCATAGAAGCACAGAGAAAGACGGATACATAGTCTAAATGTTTAGCTAACGGGACATTATTGACACTTTCATTGTTTAACTAGAGGTCCAATTCGTCTCCCTGAGAGGGAAATATTAGTTCACTGGCCAGAAAAACATCTGAGCAGTAGTTATGTAATAGTAGACTGCTCCATCTACTCAGGTGGGATCTGAGCCAATCTTACTAATCACAGGGAAGCAACTGTGCATTTTCTTGGCTACATCTCTCTCTCTGTCTCTCTCTGTCTCTCTGTCTCTCTGTCTCTCTCTCTGTCTGTCTGTCTGTCTGTCTGTCTCTCTCTCTCTCTCTCTGTCTCTGCCTCTCTCTCTGTCTCTCTCTCTCTCTCTCACACACACACACACACAAGCACAGTGTGCGTTCAGAATCAATTACATAATTGCAGCTACAACAGAAACCAAAGGACAGGTAATTAGGGCCACATTTTTATTAATTTACACACTAGAGGTTTGTAGCAGAAGCATTAACTATGCAGGATCTGACTGAGATGGAAAATGTCCCCCTCCTCCATAACTTCCTCTCCTTTACATTTTTAAAAATACATTTTTATTTAAAGTTTTAAAAACAATAAAAATTACAACAAACTAAATCAGAACAAAAAGAAAGAGGTAACAGAGTACAATTAAAAATAGAAAAATATAGGCAAAAAGTACAATTAAGTACAATTATAAATTTTAAAATAGTTTTTATTAAACATTTTTACCTTTAAAAACAAAAAACAACAAATACAGAAAAAACAAGACAAAAATAACAATATAACATAATATAACATAACAAGTTTTACAGCCTTCTGTATTGGCATACATGTTTAGCTTTTCTAGTTCTCTATTCTGTATTGTCTTCCTATCGATATAATATAAGTGCAATTATATTTTAACTCTCTAAAGTTATATCCTGACTTTCTTCTTTCTATACTTTATCATATCTAATCATCAAAACCATAAATCACAAGTGAATTTTTTGCAAATGGCCAAAGGGGTTTCTAGTCCCTAATAAATATTGATATTGGGTTTTTTCCCCCTCTGTTCAAAGAAGACATCCATCTCAGCAAAATTTGTCCAACCTTTTACCAACCATTCCTCCATAGTGGGTGGAGCTGAATCTTTCCATTTTTGTGCATATAATAAATTTGCAGTAATAGAATACTGAAATAATCTTCCGTGGCTCTTCTCCAACTGTGCATCCATCAATCCTACAAGGAAAAGTTCTAGTTTCAATTGAATATTCATTTTTAAACTTCTCTTATATCAATGTATGCTTTTGAATCGATTTTTAAAAATCTGTTTACATGTCCACTAAGCATGATAGCATGTCTCTTCACGTTGTTCCCATTTCCAAAATACATTTAAAGCGCTGTTATCTGATAATAATAATTGCTAGATAATTTCTCTGATGTTATGTGCCAACAACAATTTTATAAACATTCTCTTTAAGACCGTAACACATAGTGTAAATTTCATACATAGTATACATTTCTAGCAGGGGTGGGTTTCAACCGGTTCCCGGAGGTCCCCGCGAACCAGTTGGTCGGTGAACCTGGAAGTAAGTAACTTCCGGGAACGAACGGCGAAGGGCCCACCTGCGTGCCCGCGCTCCTTACCGGTCTTTGAAGGCTTCTGCGCTTCCATGCAGGCGCATGGCACATACAGCGCCTGCACAATTCTCCGTGAGCAGCTGGAGCATTGCGCAGGTACTACGACGCATGTGTGAACTGTGTGCATGCACGAGGACACCGCCAGCCCCGTTCCAACCGAACCAGTTGGAACGGGATAAGCAACCCACCACTGATTTCTAGGTAGGCACCCTTGTATAGTCTTCCCCACCCTGGCCTCAGATCACTGGATGACTTGCCAAAGCCCCACGCAGAAGAAGTTTTCTCTGAGTTCTTGGACATCCAGGTCCCCAAAGATATGCTTTGGAAGGAGATCTTTTGTCCTTGGAGAGACACAGAATTAAAGGGCCAGCATAAGAAATATGTATTCATCATAACTTTATTTATTTATCAATCATATTTATCAATCATAGAGTGACTCTGGGCTGTGATTACATCAGCTCACTGTCTTAGTTAATGCACTTTCTCTCCATAATTTCTACTTGCATAATTAACCTGCTGAAGGTTAATTAACCTGTGGAAGCCACTATGCAGTCTTTAAACCACTGGAACTGGAAGATAATGCCATAACTGAGTCTAAAGACGTCTGGATAATTCAGGGCTGCCTTATCAAACACATCCTCTCTCTCTCTCTGATATACAATGTACTCATATGTTGGAAGAATATTCCTCAATTTCAGGATGGCCAGGTCATTGTTCTTGTTGGCTCTGGAGGCCTCTAGAACATCCACGCATTCAGTAGAGACAAAAATGGCTTTTCCTGCAGAAAGATGTTGATCTTTTTTTTCTTTTTCCTTTTTTCAATTCCGCGAGAGAGAGTTGAGTATTTTGGAATGGCGGAGACAAAGATGCCAGTGCTGCAGAAGTAAAACATAAGCAAATCCAGAAGAAAGTTAAACAGAGTTCCGTAGAGTCTATTTAATTGGAGAAAAAGCTTGTTAGGTTATTTTTTTAAAAAAAAGAGTTTTATAGAAGCCTTTCCCACATGCTGATGGTGTGAGGAGACAAAATTAAGGTCTTATTGTCCTATGTACTATATAGAATAAAACTTGGAAAACACAACCACTTTATTGATTTAATAAACACCCATTTTTGTGCATATCTCAGTGCTAAAATGTATAACTGTGTGGCAGTGGTGGGATTCAAATAATTTACCAATCAGTTCTCTGCCCTAATGACCAGCTGGGTAGGCGGGGCTCGGTGGTCATGTGATCATGTGGGCATGGCCAAGTCAATGTCACTCAGGTCGATGGGCACTTCGGTTCTACCACAAATGCGCGCACAACAAAAGCGCGCCTGACTAAACCGCGGTGTCTAAAGTGCGGTGACAAAACCGCGCGATGAATGAGCATCTAATTAGCCCTAAAGCGTGCCGACAAAAGCGCGCCGACAGAAGCGCGCTGTAACCTAACCCTAACCCTAACCCTAAACCTAAACCTAAACCTAACCCTAAACCTAACTGTAAATCTTACCTTAAATGAAATCGCGCTTCTGTCAGCGCGGTGTTGTCGGCACGGTGTTGTCGGCGCGCTTTTGAAATCGCGGTTTTAGCGCCACGGTGTTGTCGGCGCGCTTATGACGTTCGCGCTTTTGACGGGTCATGGGGCACTTCGCCTTAGTTGTTACAATGGTAATAAGGGTTAACTGGAGAGGCAGTTTCTGTAAGCAGGGCAATAAAGATTAGGCTAGAAACAACACCAGAATGTTTCCTTCCTGCCTTCCTTACAGCCCTGTATAGTGGGAGAAAAACAAAAGTTTTCTTCCAACAACCGGTTCTCCCAACTGCTTAGAAGGTTACCAACCGGTTCTCCCGAATAGGTGCGAACTGGCTGAATCCCACCACTGTTGTGTGGGGATAAACAGATATGAATTAAATGCAACAATGATTCTCATTCTTTAATTAGGGCTACCATATCTGGGATATAAATTCTGGAAGAACATCAAATGGCAACAAAGTCCTAGCATACCTCTTGTTGCCACCTACTGGATAACCCCATATATGGTGGTCCTAAAGGTGAGGATATATAGGGTTTCCACCAGGCCCTGAATTTAATTGGACTCATTAGTTTAGGCAGATTCATGGGAAATTCAAGCTTAAGCGGGATCTTATTGAAATCAAATCATATATGAATCTGAACATTCCCAAAGCTTCATTACAGTAATGAAGCACACGCACGGACATACACAGAGAGTAATGAGTACCCAAATAAAACAAAACTGGAAACTGATACATTTCTGTGAAAACTCTCCATGTAAGGAAAATTCCTTGCTGCAAAGAGAAGAATGAGAAAGGTGGTGTACATATTTTTTTCACTGACAGCTCCAGATTTCAATCATCACAAAAAGCATTATCATGGTTTTTCCATCGTTGTGTTAAGGCAGGGGGAGACAAGCTGAGGCAATATATTTCAGAACCGAACTGAATTCTTCAGGATTGTTCTTTCTTCCAGAAGCAGAAAAGTCAGAAATTTTAAGAATGTAGGTCCAGAAAATATTTACATATTTAAGTACTTCTACCTCTGCCATGTTTTGATTCAGAAGATATGAGAATGCATGAATGCCCTTTTGCACATAAAACTCCTTGCTAGGTATCCACCTGAATGGCTGTTCATAGGGGTCTTCCTGAAGTCTATAGTCTGCCTTTTATTCCGATGTGCAACTTCTCCTTTTCACACCTTCTCACTTATCACACTCTGGTTTATCTAGAGGACTTGTCAGGCTTTTCATTAGCTCAATGTCTCCTGTCAAAACTGCAGAAATATGGTTAAATTTATTGGGGGGAGGGTATGTCCACTTACTTATCTACTGATTGCAAAATCCAAATCATTTAGTGCGGTTTCTTCCAAGTAGAAAGACTGCATAACTGGGAAAGCTATGCTAAAATTATTCTTCATAAATAATTTTCTGCTGATTTGTGCGAAAATAAGAAGCACTAAAATAGCCAAGTTTGGCAGTCAATTCTTGTCTTAGAATAGGAAGAGTCAAGTCCATAAACATTAGATGGGGCTGAAGACTATAAAAAGGGCAGGGCCATATCATTCGTGACACGACAAAACCACGCTCGTCAAAATAGATAAAACCGTGTTGCTAAAGCCGTGACGTCATCACCGCGCGTCATCACCACCTCGACAACAGCGCGGCGACAGAAGAGTGCTTTAAAACAGCGCGGCAGCAGAAAGCCGATTTAAATTAAGGTAAGGGTTAGGATTAGGTTTAGGGGTTTGCTTTAGGGTTAGGTTTAGGGTGCTGAGTGCTTCGGAAGGCGGGGATTTGCCCTCCGCCCTTATGTCAGCACGGTAAGGTCGCATTTGCTTTAGCGATTCGGATGGCGCGGATTAGCACTCACACTTATGTCTCTGCAGATAAGGGCTTCGCGGTATTGTGGTGGAACCCATATCATTCATGGATGAAAAAAGCTGGAGGAGCAAAGTAAGGATGTTTAACAATATGACATGATTATTTTGAGAATATGCTCCCGTATAATTTTCTTCTCATCCCCTTATCTAATAGCATGCCCAGGTGAGGCTTCAAGAATTGCATGTTCCCTGAATCCATAGACTGCCCTCTTACAAGAGTGATGGATAGAGTAGTCCAGTTTCTCTAAGGTGTTCCATTTGTACGTGTTAATCCATACAATTGATGCAAAAACGGGACAGAACAACTTGCTATTTACAACAAGCTCATTAAAATTTGCTTCACTGTTAGTGTTTCAAACGTATTTTTGTAAGCCTTACATTCTAGAATGCTAATTTCTGTACACATTTTATGTTTAAAACATGTCTTGCTGTGTGGATTTTGATACACTTTTGAACTACAAATGAGCCATTTGAAGTGCAAACAACGTTCCAGAAAATGCAAATTATGTTGGTTTATTTAACTATATTAGCTGAACAAAATCTTGGAGCGTCTCTTCCTGATACAGTATGGGGCATATATTGTACTTAAGAAGTTTACTCTAGTTCTCAGTTGTCGGTGAAGATAATCTTCTTGGACCAGATGTTTAGTAAGTTGATTCCATAATACATACATATACAATGCAGATTTATATACTATAGTCCTTAACAATCCATCTTCACTATAACCCTGTGAAGTGAGTTGTTATCATGCCTATTTTACAATTTGGAAACTGCTGATGCTAAGCAATTGACTTGCCCAGAGCTATCCATTAAACCGGTATCTGAGCTGCGACTTTCAAATGGAGAAGTGATTTATTTTAGCTGACTTGAGGAACTTGGTGTGGGTGGGTGTGCATGAATGTCAGAAAGAAAGCTCACATTTTTGCATCAAGACTAACATTTTACATATGGACGCATTGGATCTGAATAGTATCAGAAATGTGGAGTTTTGGAAACTTAAACCCAAGAACTTCATTGAAGGAAAATCTCATTGCAACCAATTCTGAATAATATTTAAATGTGGGAGAATTTCACGGTGATGTCCAATATAGGTAGACCTCGACCTACAACCTAAACAATTGAGCCCCAAACTTCTGTTGCTAAGTGAGACATATGTTAAGAGAATTTTGCCCCTAAACTTTCCTAAAACTGCAGCAGCAGAAGGAAAGGAAAGAGATCTCATATATCAGTTCTGATGCCTGGTATTTGGCTTTTCCTCTCAAACCTTTCTTTTGGTAATCTTTTTATTCAAACATTAAATATTTATGCAACAACCTGAAAGCGCTTTTTCACCTTTTGCAAAATACAAAACAACTCCTCTCCGTACCCAGTATAAACTGAAGGACAAATTTTCAACATCTCCATTTCTCACTTTAATATGGGAGAAAATCAGCTCCTCCCCTTGATTCGTGAAGTGGGAGCAGATGCCTTTGTCTCCGAGATTCAAAGTGTTAAAAGAGACACAGGGAATCCTCCAGGAAGTTCCCTTGCGGAAACCCCCTCAAAATAATCACTTCCAGAGACCTTGCAGGAGCACCAGCAACCCCATATGAAATATTCTTATTCGTTAATCTAATTTAATTCTACTGAATGATTCCTCATCAACTGGCAACGAAACGTAACTGTTTTTGTGATGAGATTGCATGCCTGATTAAGAGTGCAGAGCTGCGCTGTGTAGAGCAAGGAAATGAAGAAAAATACTGCATCAATGGAAAATGCAAAGGGAATTTAAACAGTATGTAGTTACTCCAAATGGCCTCCAGCCAGTTCGCCAAGGTGAATACTTCTTGTTGTTTGCAAATACAATGCGAGTAGAAAACATACTTACATTTAGTTCTCTGGAACATAAAAAT
This sequence comes from Thamnophis sirtalis, assembly GCF_051295495.1. NCBI lineage: Eukaryota > Metazoa > Chordata > Lepidosauria > Squamata > Natricidae > Thamnophis > Thamnophis sirtalis. The sequence goes on along the minus strand of NW_028261392.1, from coordinate 57,735,068 downwards.
ATCCTCATAGTTTAAGTGGCTAGTAGAATGCCAAAGATCTTCGCAATAACAAAGTTTCTGTACATGCACAAAACACCCTCTGTGAATTCAACCAATACCTTCTTAAAGAGTGATAGCTATACAGTAAGCAATTCTTTTTTTTATATTCTATGGGTCAGTCCTTCATATGATTGCTAGTTAGTTTTGTAGTATCATGAGAAATTGATTGGATTCCACCTGATTTTGAAAGATCATCTGCCTGAAACAGATTATCTTAAATATTAATCATAAATCAGAACGTTATCCAAAAAGGTTATTTTTTCAAGTACATCCTGTCTTCCCCCTTTCACATACATATGTATTCTGCCAGATACGCCTACTTAGATAATTTGCAGACATCTTTCCTCTTAAAGAAAAAAAAATAGAAAGAAAATAGTATGTTAATTGAGTTAGATCAGAACTATTAGTAATATGTTTTCTCCCATTTTGATTACGGTAGATATGAGATGTAGTTCTGCCCATCAAAATCTACAGTGACAAATTCTACTTTGGCAAATTACAGACAGGTCTTCATGTTTTCCAATCAGTTTAGAGGTGGGTTCCTACCAGTTCGCATCAGTTCGGTAGAACCGGTTCGTCAAATCTACTGAACCGGTTAGAAGAGGTTTCACCAGTGGACCCGGAAAGCAGGCCACACCTACAGAAGAGGTTCCAAAAAATTTTGAAACCCACCACTGACACACACACACACACACACACACACACACACACACACACACAGACTCACACAGAGAAAGAAAAAGAGAAAGAAAGGAAGAAAGAAATAAAGAAAAAAGAAAAAAGAAAGAAAAAGTGAGAGAGAGATGAAAGAAAAAAAGGAAAAAGGGACAGAAGGACAAAAGGAAGGAGAGAGAGAGAGAGAGAGAGAGAGAGAGAGAGAGAACACATGGCCAGTAAGCCACTCCCATCAGGTCACATGGCCGGCAAGCCACTCCCACAAAGGAGGCCACACCCACAGAGTAGGTTCAAAAAGTTTTTGAAACCCACCACTGAATCAGTGGCTGAAAAAGCTTAAAGAAAGCAGGACTTAGACTAGAAAAATATCTCACCAAGTCACTACACATTCCTGCATTAAAATAAGCAAAATAAAAATATTTTGCAGCTTATTCACCAAAGTAACTTGGAGGCTACCCTCTGTCACTGATCCTTCACTCTGCAGCCCATGTTCTCCTGTAGAGGACATGCAAACTATAGTTATTACTATTTATTTATTTATTTTCTCTTACTGTCAAGAGAAAACTCCAGTAGCCTCTCCATAATATTTTTCTAGCATAACCATAGGTCTACAAGAAGATCCATTTGAGGATTTAGAAGATGGTCAAACATGCATCAGATTTCATATACTTTTATAAAGTTTTAGGTCGATTTTTCTTCCTTGCTTTATTGTTTATTTATGACATTTATAACAAGTACAATCCTACAAAAACTTAAGTGCATCTTGCTTTATTCTTGAATTAGGATTTTATAACAGTTGGTTTGAAATGCTGCCTCTACCTCTGTTTCAAAGTCGTCATGCTGCCTTGGAAAGCATGCCAAACAGACAACTTATATATCAAACAAACAAATAAGCACATGTTGAAATTTCATCCAGGAGTGTGCAGTGCTTGGCATTTGGAGGCAGAAAGATACTCGGGGAGTTCTTCAGGCTTGCACATCGTTTTTGTCTACAACTCTGAACGACAAATGCATATTTGTTCAGAATCATTCTGCTACAGCAGCAGGCCATCATATAATTACAGGAAAAGACATTGCTGGCTTATGGAGTTATAGACAGGTGCTAGTCAACTCCCCTGTGTGCTCTAAAACATTTTCTGCTTACAGATCCAAAGCATCACACAGCCTGATGCAAACACTGCAACACGCTCAACAGCATGCTTAGAATTGGCCCTTCTTAATATGCAAACAACCCAGGGGTGGGTTTCAACCGGTTCGCGGCGGTCCCCGCGAACCGGTTGGTCGGCGAACCCGGAAGTAAGTAACTTCCGGGAACGGCGAAGGGCCCACCCGCCCGCCCGCGCTCCTTACCAGTCTTTGAAGGCTTCTGCGCTTCCACGCAGGCGCATGGCACATACAGCACCTGCACGATTCTCCACGAGCAGCTGGATCATCGCGCAGGCACTAAGACGCATGCGTGAACTGTGCACGTGCATGAGGACGATGCCGGCCCTGTTGCAACCGAACCGGTTGGAACGGGATTAGCAACCCACCCCTGAAACAATCCCACAGCTTTTAATTTCTTAACTGTTTTTTTAATGAATATTTTTATTTCCATTTCCCTCTTCATAACACACACTCACATGTATACTATACCTAGCCCGTATCATATGGTATTAAATAATAATTACATCAGTTCCTCTTGTCAACAATGCCCCCCAAAAATAGAAACACATTATAGCTCTTCTGCTCGCCATACACCTCTTTCTTCTACCACCCTCCAACTTTCTATCTTCCCTCCATCATCCTTTTCTACTCTACTTCCCCTCCCTTTCTACTACTCCTCTCTCTACAATCCATTCCTCCTTATCCATCTCATCTTCCCCTCTTCCCCTCTCTCCTATCCTTCTCTTCCCATCTTTCTTCTCCCTTCTATTTCCCACTCCTCCTCTCCTTGGTGTATTTCCGCTACATGTCAATATGCTTAACATATCCTAGTTTTTTTTTTTAAAAAAAAATAGTAGTAATAATAGCAATGAAAATATAAGAAAAAAAACAGTATACATGTGGGGTCAAATTACATTAAAAACTAACACGTCTCATCAAACCTAATATATATCCCTCCCCCCCACCCTCCCCCACAACCCCCCACAACCTACCCCCCCCCCAGCTTCCCAGAACCCGTATACGGTATAGATATTTAACAAACACAGTCTAAAATATATTGGGAAAAAAGAATAAGAAATTAATAACATCTTGAACTTAGCTCCTCCTTGCTAAGCTAACTTTAAACAATTTAAATCATTCCTGATCTTAAGCATAAGCTATCTGGAATTTCTTAGTCCCGTATTTATTTTGTATATAATCAATCCATTTTTTCCAGTCTCGTTTATATCTCTCATTTGAGTGGTCCTTAAGATATGCAGATATTTTAACTTCTTAACTGTTGAAGAAGCCAGAATGGGCTTAGCTCAGCTGCTACAATGCAATATTACTTAGTTGTGCTACAACTTTCAATACAGATAGTCTGCGTGTGTGTCTTTAAAATTGTTACACAAAATTCTCATGCCATGAAGTGAAAACTGAAATGGCGTCCCTGCTGCAGATACAGCTGGAGGACTGAATGAAGTATCCAGGCAGCTTCTCTGCTAAGCACTTTTTGTATTCATCCCTATCTGATCTTAAATTTCCATGGTAATATTTCCTCTGGAGGTAGACAGTTGTTTATTTAAAACAGGAGGCAACTTGCGCCATGCCACTTTATGCGGGCACCCTTTTAAAAGGCAGAATTAGTAAATTCTTAATTTAGGGGGAAGCTGCAGTATCGTTAACCCTCACTGCTTCAAACTTTCAGCAGGCACGGTTTCTGCTCACTCATCCTTACTTAATTGTACTCTTGGATATCTTTCTCAGAAGGATCACAGAGGTGATGTGCTTTTCAAAAGAACATGCCTTTGACTATACATGCATTCATTAGCCTGTGTATAAAGAAGCAGAAACAAATGTCCGAAAAACAACATTTGGGTTTTATTCAGAAGGCAGAATATACTTAGCTGTCAATGGAGAGTAATACCAATAAACCAATTAAAGAAACAAAGTTTTCAAAGAATCTTAGCTAGGGCTAAATCAGATCTAAATGCAAAATTTGGGTAACCTGTAGATGGCAGCAAAGAATTTTAGTTATTTGCTGCAATCTAGTGGTCATCTGAAGGAACGTGATGGCTCAAGTGGCTAAGATGCTGAGCTTGTCGGTCAGAAAGGTCAGCAGTTCGGGAGTTCGAATCCCTAGCACTGCGTAACAGAGTGAGTTTCCGTTACTTGTCCCAGGTTCCGCCAACCTAGAAATTTGAAAGTACGTAAAAAATGCAAGTAGAAAAATAGGGACCATCTTTGGTGGGAAGTTAACAGCGTTCTGTGTGCCTTAAGCATTTAGTCATGACCAAAGAGACGTCTTTGGACAGCACTGGGGTCTTTGGCTTTGAAACAGAGATGAGCACCGCCCCCTAGAGTCGGGAACAACAATAGCACATATATGCGAGGGGAACCTTTACCTTTAGTGGTCATCTGAATTTTGTTGCTCATATTTGGTAAACCCATTTTTTCCCTGTAAGTAAGTATAAGTGGGTGCTGAATGGTAGAATACAGTAAAGGAACAACATCCACTTCCCAGGAGGGAGACGAGGAGGAAGCTAACTACAATGTAAGGATCCCTGCTAAGATCCTCATTAATGTGATTGACCTTCTCTATGCAACTTAAAATACATGCATAAAAGTATACCGCTTCATCTGGAAATGCACAAGAGACAAGATTGAAATTAATATATTTCAGGCATTCAAACCACTTTACGTTTATTATCTGCACAGTCTTTCAAGGGACCCATAAGCCAGCCAACGTTATTATGTTTATATGGCCCCCAGGAAGCAGTTTTGGATGGATATGGGACTGTTCACCTCATACCCTTCGCCGCCCCTTGTTTGCCTCCAGGGTTCCACCCCCAGCCATTAACCCCTACCATTTTTCCTCGGATGAAACGACCCTAGCTGTTCGCTCTGGCAAATGCGGCCCAGCCTCTTCGGTCCCCAATCCTTCCTCACGATCCATTAGGCGAAATACTGCTCACCCTGGGCTTTTGGGCTCAGGAGACAGTTGGCCAACAGCCAATTGGAGGAAGGGAAGGGAGAAAAAAGGAGGGAGGGAGAGAGAAAGTGTTCCGTGTCGAGTTTTCTCTCTGGGGTTTGTTTCTCCACCCAGTCGCCTCGATCCAAACTAGAAAACCATGTGCATCCCCCCCCCACTTGCTTGAAAATCCTTTGGATTCCCCCCCACTTCCTTGAAAACCCTTTGGATCCCCCCCAGAAATGTGACAGGACAACACATGGGCCACAGGAAAGTTAAACACAACCGAGTGAGGGTGTGGTGTTGCAGAGCTGTTGGGCAAGATAATGATAATTGATTGAAAGTAACGGAGCCAACAAACCTTCTGTCTTTTCAATGTTGTATTGTCCTGTCACATTTTTTGGGGGGGGGGAATCCAAAGGATTTTCTACTGGGGGGGTGTCAAAAGGGTTTTCCAGCAAGTGGGGGGGGGATGCAAAGGGTTTTCTAGCTTGGATCAAGGCAACTGTGCGGAGAAACAAACCCCAGAGAGGAAACTCGACATAGAACACTTTCTCCTTCCCTCTCTCTCTCTTTCTCCCTTCTCTTCCTCCAATTGGCTGTTGGCCAACTGTCTCCTGAGCACCAAAGCCCAAGGTGAGCAGTATTTCGCCTAATGGAACATGAGGAAGGGTCTGGGACTGAAGAGGCTGGGGCTCATTTGCCAGGGCGAACAGCTAGGGTAGTTTCATCGGAGGAGAAATGGTAGGGGTTAATGACTGGGGGTGGAACCCTGGGGGTGGAACCCTGGGGGCAAACAAGGTGCAGCAAAGGGTACGAGGTGAACATCCCTAGTCTCATTTCGGAACACTACCTTGCCTAAGGCCCGGAATCTTTGTGATGCAACAGAAACAGGAAATTCCATGGATATCTTTGTTTCGTTTCGTTTCGTTTATTGGTTTTGTAAGCCGCCCACTCCTGAAGGACTCCGGGCAGCTCACAATGAAACGGGGGAGGGGATAAATAAGACAATACCAACAATATTAAAATAGACAACAGTCACAAATGAAGCGGGGCTGGATACTTCAACAGCCCCCAGCCTGCCGGAACAGCCAGGACTTGGTAGCTTTACGGAAGGCCGGGAGGGTAGTAAGGGTATCTTTAAAAAAGAGATCGACTTCCCAGTTCTTTTTAAAAAAAGAACTGGGAAGTATCAAATGGGGCTACAGCATGGGAGGAGGAATGGAATTTAGTCATTTCTTTTATGTCTATGGCCTTATTTTAAGACATATGTTCACAGATGCTGCTATCTATCTGGGGAAGCAATTTATAGATGTAGTAGCTCCTTTCTTTACTTTCTTCCATTTAGTCCCCAGGAACATAGAAATATTCTAAGAGGTTAATCTGTTAAGATTAACCTCTTCATGTTAACTTAACATGAAGTTCTTTCAGTTGCTAGTTCTCTATTTAAAATGCTGTCCAGTTCAAATCTGGTTTCTAAATAAAGAACTCTCTGATAGTCAGTCAAAGGCAAAGCTCTGGAAACGAAGTTGAGCAGAAACCCAGGTTTCCTGGATTCAGCCTTCCCCACCATAATAGCAATAGCAGTTAGACTTATATACCGCTTTACAGTGCTCTACAGCCCTCTCTAAGCAGTTTACATAGTCAGCCTATTGCCCCCAACAATCTGTCTCCTCATTTTACCCACCTCGGAAGGATGGAAAGCTGATTCAACCTTGAGCCTGGTGAGATTTCAACTGCCAAATTGCAGGCAGCCAGCAGTCAGCAAAAGTAGCCTGCAGTACTGCACTCTAACCACTGCACCACCTCGGCTCATAATGACAAGTACTTTATATTCATTCAATCAACTAATATAATCACTCATCCCATGTGATTCTGGACAGCTCACAGAATTTAATACCACTGCAAAATATAATAAAATACAAGTAACCATAAAACCATATTTAATTCCAATTAAACCATAATAAAACATAACCAGTGTCATTTAAAATCCATAGCTCACAAGCAATGGGAACATCTAGCAGGATCCTCACTACAACCAGCTCTCCAAGCACAACAGCAAGTAGGATTGTAGCCATTATTTCTAAATGTTTTTTTTATAGTTAGTGTTATTTTATAAGCCACCCAGTGTTATTTTTACAATGGACAACCATATAAAAAAAATTAAATAAATACATTCTATAATATGGTATGCTGGCATTCTCTTGATTTGCTTAGGGGAAGTGGTTATTATTCGTTATTATTGGATGTGTATCCTTTATGTATATTGTGTACAACTCAAGGCACTGAAAATACCTATTTTTCCTGCCTCCTATTCTCCATTTCCACAGTTTTGTACTTTGTCCTAATATTTAAGAGGCCAATAACAATCTCAGTAAAAGGTTTCTGAGCAGATAATAAAGAAGCTTTGGGGAAAAAAATGTCCTCTCGTTGTTTTTCCTCCATTCCCCCCCCACCACCACCTGCAAGATTGCCCTGAACATTACCATGATACCATTTGAATATCAGGGCTAAGAGGCATTAAAAGAGCCATATATCATGACTTCGTTTCATTCCCTTTTTAAGTCATACAAGCCAGCAGCAAAGCTTTTGGCAGCTAATTTTATAAGTGAATTATGTACTGGATAGAAAAGAACTTTTCGACAACTACCTTTAAAACTACTGCCAATCAATTTAACTGGGTAACTCCATTTCTAGTTTCATAAGAAAAAGAGAGAGATTCTCTCCCCCCCTTCCACCCCATTTTCTCTATAGCATTTTAAAATATTGGAAGCTGCATTGCTTTCTCTCAGTCCATTAATACTCAGGGTATGTATATTCTTCCCCTAGAATATATATATACGGTAACTGCTCCATAGATTATTATAGCAGAATAATGCAGCTATCATACCCAAGGTTGACTATTTATTCAGCCATTAAGGCCATATTATTCTTCAAAGTCCTTGAGATTTGGCAGTGCATATTGTTCTAAAAGACTCTGTTGTGAATCGGGAAGTTCCCAGTTTGAATGGCTCCTGTCTTCAGGATTGTTATTAACTGTCTGCTGTGTTCTATATTGACGATTTTAGTTCCTACAACATATCTTTGCTTGAGGTCAGGGGAAAGTTTTCCTGGAGTGAAAGACTTGGTGCAAAAAAGTAACTTTTTTCTTTAAATCTAATAAGCTTCCTGAAGCCTCTGTCACAGTGTTTCTGGGGGATTCTGGGAGTTGAAGTCCGGGACATCTTCAAGTTGCCAAGGTTGAGAAACACTGCCATGTATGTGTCCCTCTTATGGTTTGATGGGGACGTGGTAGAAGAAGGTACTGACAGAAGTCATCAAAGTCCCAAACTCATTTTTGACCTGGAGCATAAACAGTACACAGCCAGGGATCAGGATCTCTGTTAGCATCAGCAGTCTGAATAATGGTCAGAGAGCAATGAGAAGCAACTGCTGACTTTGGATTCGATTTTTTATTAGGTTTACAACCCTTCAGAGTGAGGCTTAACAGAAGTGATTGACCCAAAGTTACATCCATTGGAAAAGTTTGCTCAGCAAGAAACTGAAGTTAGATTTTCCAGTTCGAAATTTTTTTAAAAAGTGTAACCCATTCTATTGTATTAGCTCCTCTGAACCACCTAGCAGAAAAAGGAAGGTGGAAAGCACATACAGAAACCAGGATTGTTTCTATGGGATAGCTGTTGTGGCCCAGCAGGAGCCGTTGGAGCTGCCACCAGACTCCGACAGCGAGGGGCCCTATGAGTCGGCTCTGGAGGATGTGGAGGACCCTGGACAGGGTTCCGACTCCAAGCAGGGCGCAGAGAGGCTGGTTGGCCACCATGAGGTGCCTGAGCTTTGGACCAGTGGAGAGGAGACAAGGGAGTGTGATTCCCGACATCAGCAGTGGGGAGGAGACAAGGGAGAGTGAGCTGGAAGCCAGTAGTGAGTTGTTCCTAGATGCCCAGCACCGGAGAGCTAATAGGCGTAAGGAACAATTACGCAATTACTGGAGGTAATTGCACTCAGCTGGTGGTCATTAGGCTCCTCTCCAGACTATAAAAGGAATGCTTGTGCACACGCCCCTTTTGCAGAAGTCGATGCAGGAACTAATGTTGGAGAACATTATGGTGAGCTTGGCAGGCTGGATTGCTGCCACGGCTTATCTGTGCTGGATTGCTGTCCAAGCTTGTCTGTGCCGGTTTGCTGCCAAGGACCTGTCTGTCTGTTAATTAAATGCTGTAAGTTATCTGTGGCTCGGAGTGTGTGTTGGTGTGGGACGAGGGGGCTCAGAACAGATAGCTAACATGATTCAGCTAGTGAGCAGAGGCTGAGAAAACTGTAGAACAGGTTCAGCTTCTACATTTCTCTAAAACAAGGGTGGTTTGGATATTACTGACTTACATGTCCAGAAAGCAGATTCCATGTTGATTTATTGGCTCTTTAACATTATATTAAGTTCAACTGCAGAATTCTCATGTCATTTGCAAAAGTTATTTCTTTGCAAATCTCTAAACTAAGGAAGGGAAACGTATGCCTCTTCAGATACCATCTTCCAGCAACCCTTGCCATAAAGCAGTGTTTCTCAACGTTAGCTGCTTTAAGATATGTGAACTTCAACTTCCCAAATCCCCCACAAGCAGCTTCCAGGCAAGTTTCCAAGTTTCCCATCCTTGATCTGCAATCAAATAGTTGCCGCACAGTGATATGATCATCACATGATTAACACAGACATAAATGGTTTTGAGTGAGTTATCCATTTTGGAGTATAGATCTGAGTTTGGTAATAATGCTGGATAAGAAATCACATACAATCCTTCTGCAACTCTTGTTGTGACCTGTTGAACTTTCACACAAATGAAATACATTTTTAAAGGCAATACTCTGATCACAATTTGTGAAGTTGTGACTGCCTTCTGAGATTTAGCTGACATGGTGTGAGTTCACATTATTCAGAATAAGTTGGTGTCTCCTCTAGCTCATATGCTTATTGTTGTTCATTGGAGAGAAACAGGGCAGAATGCCTGACCTCTATTTTATCACTTTAGTTTCTTTCTTTCTTTTTTGCTTTATCTTTTCATGCATTCTTTCTTTCTTTTCCATTTGTCTTTTACTGAAAGGGAGGGAGGGAGGGAGGGAGGGAGGGAGGGAGGGAGGGAGGAAGGAAGGAAGGAAGGAAGGAAGGAAGGAAGGAAGGAAGGAAGGAAGGAAGGAAGGAAGGAAGGAAGGAGGAAAGATAGGTACCTTTAGTTACAGTATATCTGATCTCGCAAATCCAGAAATATCCTGATTTTGCTGTAATGATGGACATGACTGTTCAGGAACTAAAATTCTACAAAAAGCCAAGCCACCTCTCATGAAAAAAGTAATATTATGCTTCTTCATTTCAATATTCAAGATGCTAAAGCAATTTCAGGAGCACAGCACTTACCTGTTTAATTTCCAAACATGAGTCTTGAGCATTGATTACACCTTTTATGTTATAGCATAACACTCAAGAATTCATTGTTCCCACTGCATGTTTGCTAACTTGCCATCTAAAATGTTCCAAAGCCCAAATTCTGCCCTATTCTTTATCAGCCATTTCCTTAAACTGCTCTGATATTCTTTTTTTTTTGTGTCATGATCTTTAACCAAAGCAAAAGAAATGCTATAGAGGTTGTTTCATTCTCTAATAGCCTCCGGCCATTTCTTTAGCCATACTCAAACAGCTTTTGAAAGCCAACAGTTAATTCTCCTAATAAACCATTTTGCAATTTTACCATTGTGAAAGATGTGCCCCAGGAAACGAACACTGTAGAAATTTCACTCGGAAAAGCCACAGAGTCAAACATCACTAGTTGGAAAGAATGGTAAAAGATCATCCAGCCAAATTCTACAGCATTAATTTTGTGTATCAAACAATGCACAGAGGAATTCTGCCAATCTTTTTGCATCAAGTTCTTTTTCAGCAAAACCAAGGAATCAAACTCTTGTTGTTGAAAATGGCAGCTCTCCTCATGTGGCAGATGAGGAGAAAAGATTAAGAGCTTGTTTAAGGCTTCCCAGTTCTGATGGTGGCAGCTTTTAAAAAGGTAAAAATTTATGCACCCACATGGGTGGATCTCTTTTGGAGCCGTTATTAATTGCAGCTTTTTGTTTTGCTCAGCAGTAATTTATATCTGAAATTCACTTCATTAACAATTCCATTTCATCTCTGCCAAGAGAGATTTGATAAGTGTTAAGCATGTCTCGTCTGTGAACTTTTTTCCAAATTGTATTGTCCTAGGCTTGTCATTTCTCATTATGAAAAGCCTCAGCTTTTGCTAAATTTGCATTTGCAGTTTTAAAATGGCCCGTTCATACGTTTTGAAATGGAGATCTCCACAGTAATAATATATAATATTATATTATATATTCATATTCATATTGTTATTATTTCAGGAGAGTTCCTTTCAAAAACTTATGAACAGGCCATTTTAAAATTGCAAATGCAAATGTATATTATTAATATTTTACTTTATTATTAATTATTATGATATTATATATTACATACATGATACAGTATACGGAATTGGTTAAGATCAGAAGTGTTTAAAAACTAGAGGTTTTATTTTACTAACTCAAGAACAAGCTTCGCCAACTAATTGCATGAAGGTGAAAATTCAACTTGTAACAAATAATAGCAAAATATTCTTTTAGTAGTGAAAAGGATGAAAAAATGATTTTTTGATTAGTGGCTGCAGCAAAATTTCAGAAACTGACTGCAAGTAGCATCATAACCAAGTTCCAGAATTATTTATTGGTAACTTTACCAGAGGTCTGAATTTGAGTGTAAACAAAAAGAGAAACTACTGGGATTATAAAATTAAGAAGGTTTTGGAAATAACCAGGTTAAGGTCTTATGGGACTTTACAATCCAAACAGACAGGTATGACATTCCTGACATAACAGTTACAGGTAGTCCTCAATTTATGACCACAGTTGGGTCCAAAATGTATGGATATAAAGTTTTGCCCCATTTTACAACCTTTATTGCCACAGTTGTTAAGTGAATCGCTGCAGGTGTTAAGTTAGTAACACGGTTATTAAGTGAATCTGGCTTCTCCATTGACTTTACTTGTCAGAAAGTCTCAAAAGGAGATCATGTGACTCCAAAACACTGCAACCATTCCTAAATATGAGTCAGTTGTCCAGCATCTGAATTTCAATCACATGACCATGGGCATGCTCCAATGGTTGTAAGTAAGAAAACTGGTCATAAGTCACTCTTTTCAGTGCTATTGTAACTTTGTATGGTCACTGTTCTGACCCCCCTCATCCCACTCCAACACACACTCCGAGCCAAAGATAGGTTACAGCATTTAATTAACAGACAGACAGGTCCTTGGCAGCAAACTGGCACAGATAAGTCTTGGCAGCAATCCAGCCTGCTAAGCTCACAATTCCAAGCTCACATTAGTTCCTGCGTTGACTTCTGCAAGAGGGGTGTGTGCACAAGCAGTCTTTTTATAGTCTGGAGAGGAGTCTAATGACCACCAACTGAGTGCAATTACCTCCTGTACTTGTGCAACTGTTCCTGACGCCTATTAGCTCTTCGGTGCCGGGCATAGCAATAGCAATAGCAATAGCAGTAGACTTATATACCGCTTCATAGGCCTTTCAGGCCTCTCTAAGCGGTTTACAGAGAGTCAGCATATTGCCCCCAACAATCTGGGTCCTCATTTTACCCACCTCGGAAGGATGGAAGGCTGAGTCAACCCTGAGCCGGTGAGATTTGAACCGCTGACCTGCTGATCTAGCAGTAGCCTGCAGTGCTGCATTTTAACCACTGCGCCACCTTGGCATCCAGGAACAACTCACTGCTGGCATCCTGATCACTTTCCCTTGTCTCCTCCCCACTGGTCCAAGGCTCAGGCACCTCCTGGTGGCCAACCAGCCTCTCTGCACCCTGCTTGGAGTTGGAACTCTGTCCAGGATCCTCCACATTCTCCAGAACCGACTCAGAGGGCCCCTCGCTGTCGGAGTCTGGTGGCAGCTCCAACGGCTCCTGTTGGGCCACAATAGGTCACTAAATGAATTGTTGCAAATTGAGGATTATTTTTATTGAAAAGAAGAAAATCTGGTTCATTGATGTTGCTACACCAGGTAATCAAGGAAAAACAAGGGAAAAATATGAAATACTGGGACTTGGACATTGAAGTTGAATGTTTAATGGGAAAAGAAATCCATTGTTATGCCAATCATATTAAATACCCAAAAATCTTGAACGGCACTTAGAAAATCTGTACGTTAACAAAATTTCCATCTGTCAATTACAAAAGGCTAAACCATTTGGATCCACAACATACTACACTGATGACATTCTAAATCAGGGGTTTCAAACTGGCAGCCCGCAGGCCAGTTGTGTAGGCCACACCCACCCTCACATGCAGGCCATGCCCACCCAGTTCCACAAAGGCAAAAAAAATGTTGCATTATGTCACTGGACCTCAGCATCATGCGGCAAGTTTGGCACCCATTCCCTAAGTTCTTGGGAAGAACTCAGTGCCCACGAAGCTAAAAAAACGACAGCTGTGATTTCACATTATTGTGTATAATAATAATGAGCTTGTCTGCAGAGGATCCATTCTGGTATGCCAGCCTTTGCTTTGGTCCAGCAGCCTGGCACTGTCAGGTCATCTTTTTTCTAGGATAATAAAATTGTCAAAATATTTCATATTGTAGCTATTGTATAATTTGGTCCCCTTTAAACCAGTATAATTCGCTTGCTCTATCAATGCAACAATTAAAGTATTTATCAAATATAGTGAGTCACCACCAACAAGAACTCTCCAGAGGCTGATTCAGTAAATGCTTGTTTCTATTCTTTTACTTCCAAGATTATGAAGGGGTTTTTTTTATTGTCACAAGAGATCAGTTCTCTCTGTGACACACTGGTGAGATTCATTGCAAAGGCACAGTATAAACATGTGCTTGGGGTGATAGAGTTACAATTATGGTGCCTGGATGGGGAAAGGAATGTGGTTTATTAAATGTCCAGTTGCTGGTTGATACCCCATTGTCTTATCATAACCACTAGAAGATGAGAATATATAGATAAAAATGATTTTTCATTACTACAGGAAGAAGACACTGCATACAATGCAATGACTGCCTTGAAGTGGGAAGCTTCCTCAGTGGAGTCCGAAAGAAGCTTTTTCAAGAGGTGCTTTTTAAAGGAAAAAACAGAAAGTCCTGTTGCCTCTTGAAAAAGTATCTTTGGGACAACCATGACCTGGATGACCGAGAATCTCCATAGACATTCCTCAGTGGCACATCATTGGGATTCTCAGAGACTGGATTTTCAAGCTTAATTTCAGTTTTTTAAAAGTGCTTGTTTAGTCCTAGCTTTTCCAATGTCATGTTAATAGATTTCAGGTTTTGGGAATGAGGTAATGGAATAGATCAGTGGTGGGTTTCAATTTTTTTTAGAACCTCTTCTGTAGGTGTGGCCTGCTTTGTGGGAGTGGCTTGCCAGCCATGTGACTGGGTGGGAGTGGCTTGCCAGCCATGTGACCGAGTGGGAGTGGCTTGGCGCTTAGCAACCAAAATGTTGGCTCAGAAACTCTGGCATTTGAAGGGCGCAAGTCTTAAAGCTGTCAAGTTACAAGACCCTTGCACCCCTAACCCTTTAGAAAAAAAAACCCCCAGGGGTGTTCAAACTTGACAGCTTTAAGACCTGTGGACTTCAACTCCCAGAATTCCTCCTCTCGGTCTTCATCTTGATGATGTGTGGACGGGGAGGGGGAGGGAGCTGGAACCAGTTCTAAATGGCACTGTAGATTTGTGGCACCTCTTCTATAGAAGAGGTTAGAACTGGCAGGAACCCACCTGCAAACTAGAAGTCTACTAACCACAAAATTAATCACTGGAACTTGAGCAGATGAACAGACAAGCAGATGAAAATCCCAACACGATTGTGACAAACCCTTGCATTGGTTCAGACAAGGCCCATCAGGAGAACATCGGGGTATCAAAAGAAAGGAAAATGGAGAACATGAGGGTAAAACAATGACACCAGAGGAGACAAAGTTAGGCAGACAGTAGCAGTTACTTTCATACCATCAAATAAGAAAAAAATGGGTCATCTAAAGGAAGAAATTGATCTGAAAAAAATGTTCCATATGACACTGTATATGAAAATGCAAATTTAGAAATATTTCTGTATTTTGAATAGAACGCAACACACCTTACCATAATCTGAAAGATTGATAGGGTGATTTGTATGCCTGTTCAGTCTTCTGTCCAACAATTGATAAATATCTCTAAACGGCTGGGTTTTTTTTTCATGAATCTTTATCTGTAAATTGGAGTGCTGGATATCATTCAAATAAACCACCTTAGAATGGAGAACTGTCTTTGGGATGAATAAAGGAGGCTGTTAGGCTTAAGACAACCTCAGTGAAATGGTCAAACAAAGGTAATTACCTTGCCTGCTCTCTGAACAGTCAGTTACCGGGCAAAATTATCTTCCTAGGATGGGTCCAATTCAGTGGTGGGTTTAAAAAAAAATTGGAACCTCTTCTGTAGGTGTGGCCTACTTTCCGGGTCCACTGGTGGAACCTCTTCTAACTGGTTCAGTAGATTTGACGGACCAGTTCTACCAAACTGGTGCGAACTGGTAGGAACCCACCTCTGGTCCAATTGTATTCATCTCCACAGTCCAGAATATTTCTGCTCTCAAAAAGCCACAGCACATTCATTTTGGGAGATCCACCTGGTACTCCCTTACTTGAAGTACAAAATTCCTAAAGAGATGTTATAACATGAGCTCAAGCTATAGCTTGTGCAAGAGATTGATACTGCGAGTAAAGGAAAGCAGGATATATGGCTTAGATAGGACAAATAAATTGCATTGATAGCAGTGGTGGGATTCCAAATATTTTCTTACCAGTTCTATGAGAAAAGTGTTTTGCAAGCGCAGCATTCATAGACCACCCTCCATGTCAGTGCTGGTGAGCTGAACTCTTTTTTTAGCTCAGCTGAGGCGTGGCCATCCTCTCTGTCACATGAATCAGCTGAGCTAAAAAAACAAGGGACTATAGGACAGGGAGTGACGGGAGGAGGGTGGGGCCAACCAGAGGTGGTATTTGCAGGTTCTCCATCAGTGGTGGGTTTCAAAAATTGTTTGAACCTACTCTGTGGGTGTGGCCTCCTTTGTGGGAATGGCTTGCTGCCCATGTGACTGGATGGGAGTGGCTTGCTGCCCATGTGACTGGATATGAAGATGCCGATGACACCTGTCAGAACCACCTTAAATTACCTCACACACAGCACTGGCATGCATAAGAATAGGATGTAAACTTGTTTTTTAAAA
This sequence comes from Thamnophis sirtalis, assembly GCF_051295495.1. Taxonomy (NCBI): domain Eukaryota; kingdom Metazoa; phylum Chordata; class Lepidosauria; order Squamata; family Natricidae; genus Thamnophis; species Thamnophis sirtalis. Next base: position 57,718,944 of record NW_028261392.1, on the reverse strand, counting down.
GGCGTTAAAACAACTTCAACACACGCAATGTCGTGATTGCACCACAAATGCAGTAGTCATCTTTATCTTTCCCAGAGGCACTGAGTTTTATAAATATGAGCATGATAGTGTAGAATAATCATATCCAAGGACCAGTGAAGGGTTTCAAAATTTTTTGGAACCTCTTCTGTAGGTGTGGCCTGCTTTCCGTGTCCACTGGTGGAACCTCTTCTAATCAGTTCGGTGGATTTGACGAACCAGTTGTACCGAGTAGGTGCGAACTGGTAGGAACCCACTTCTGTTCTGCATACTACTCAAAATTTCTACTACCGGTTCACCTGAACTGGTTTTAACTGGCTGAATACCATCTCTGATTGATAGGCAACAAAGAGAAAGGAGAAGTGAGCTCAGATTCACATACAAGGATAGGAATAATAGAGCACAGTTAGATCGGTACAAATTCCAGATTGTATAGCAATACATACAATATGATTCTGACATTATCTTCATTCCAGAAGTGAAAACTCAGCAGGATTAATTTCTTCAGTCCTTGAAAGGAGTATGCAAACTTGTCATTTGAAAGTGCCTTTTTTTTTGGTGACTGGAAAGTAATCTCAGTTCAATTCCTTTTGCTTGTTAAATTACAGATGGAGACTTTGAAAATCTGATCGGAGATTTGAATAGATACAAGTTATATTAAAAGTATATGGTTCCCAGTGGCCAGTTGGTCTCAAGATTCAATTATGTCAAACAAGTGGCATTTGTGCTAAAGAACTTTACAATTCACAGAGACAGTTCAGAATCAAAATGTCTTTTCCTGGTCAACAAAGGTCTATGTGCTTCTCTCCCATCTAGGAGGAGTAATAATTATTGTGAAAGTTGAAATGGTGCTGAAGGAGAGTAGGAGATCTCCAACATAAACCAGACCTACAACCAACATCAGTATTTTCTGTAGTTCCATGCAAGGATATGCATGATTCTCCTTCCTGCACTAGGAAATGTAATGCTACCTGTTCTGACCCCCTCCTCCGTCCAGTAATGAAAGCCGAGACACACTTAATGAGAATGTCCTTTAATAGCAAGACCAGACTCTTGGTGGCTGAAAGTCAAGTAAACAAACAGATAAGGACCTTGGCAGTAAGTCTGACAAACCTTGGCAGCAATTCAGACAAACTCTGGCAGCAATCCAGCCCGCCAAGTTAGTTTCTCTTTAGTCAAAGTGTTGACTTCTGCAAGAAGGGCGTGGCACAAGCAGTCTTTTTTATAGTCTGGAGAGGAGTCTAATGACCATCAGCTGAGTGTAATTACCTCCTGTAATGATGTAATTGTTCTTGACGTCGAGTAGCTCTTCGACAGCGTCCATCCCGGAACAACTCACTGTTGGTTTCTGGATCACTCTCCCTTGTCTCCTCCCCACTGATCCAAGGCTCGGGCACTACCTGGTGGCCAACCAGTCTCTCTGCACCCTGCTCGGAGTCAGAACCCCATCATAGGGCCGACTCATAGGGCCCCTCGCTGTCGGAGTCTGGTGGCAGCTCCAACAGCTCCTGCTAGGCCACAACAGCTACCTAATACAGATCAGTAAAAACTTTGATTAACTCATTCATGTATAGTAACACTTTTATTATCCCAACAAGGCAGCAGAAACAGGAAACCTACTTATTTTTAAATGTCGCGACTGCTGTGATCTAGTACCAGTTAATTTTCTTTATTTTATTTGTATCTGTTATTCCAAGAAGGGATTAAGAGATAGTACACCTGTGGGGAAAAGTGCCCCAGCTACCACTTGGAAATGCAAGAAGAGGGATAAATGTTTGAGCGTTTCCGACTACAAACGGGTCAGTCCAGAAAAATATAGAGGTCTACCCAATACAATCTTTGTAGCAAAGCTTCTCCCCATAGACCACCTCTAGCATTGTAACCGTATGTTCTTAATGGAGCCTTAGAAGTTAGTTTATTACATTCAGCACATGTTCTTGTTCACAACTGGTTCCCTTCCTAAAAATGGATCAGGTGAAAACAAAGACAGAGGTTACTATTCCATCAGCATACAGATAACCCCATGTGTTCCCTTATATTTAGAAAGGGGGGGGGATAAAATACTTTTTTAAAAAAAAAAATGACAGCTGAAGATGTTTTAAGAGTCTGATACATCTATAAGCACCCAGGAAGTCCTAAAGACCTGAGCCCCTCACAAGCAGAATATGTATATCCAAAAATCTCAATAATTTGCAGTGTTTCTGCAACAATATTTTGTGTGAAATGTGCCTGTTCTCACATCATGCTTAATCCAGTTAAGACTATACTAATAGCCTGGGAGTTGTGGTATAAAATGATCATATTTATATGTTTAAAAAAATTACCATTTGAGGAATACCGCATCTCTTTCCACTGTCTCTAGGAAGTGCTCTTCATCACATGAAGCTAACAAGGAGATTCCTGTCAAGACTTTTTACATGATTTGATCCATCCTTATTGGCTCAGCAGGTAGTAGGAGGCATGGATTAGAAAATAAAGCCAATTAGTATTTTGGAAATTGCACTTCACTGCCAGGACTTAGTCATCAGTTATTTATGAATGGGTCTATATCTCAACATTTTTTCTTTGAGGGGTCAAATGGAATAGAATTGGGCAAATTCCCACATTTTGTTGTGAATATAGTGTATTGCAAATACACATGCAATATGTATGTGTGTGTGTGTGTGTGTGTGTGTATGTGTAGGTAGGTAGGTAGATATAGATGATATAGATATAGATATAGATGATATAGATAGATAGACATAGATGATAGAGATAGATAGAGATAGAGATAGAGATAGAGATAGAGATAGAGATAGAGATAGAGATAGAGATAGAGATAGAGATAGAGATAGAGATAGAGATAGAGATATATAGATGATATAGATATAGATATAGATATAGATATAGATATAGATAGAGATAGAGATAGAGATAGAGATAGATAGAGATAGAGATAGAGATAGAGATAGAGATAGAGATAGAGATATATAGATGATATAGATATATAGAGATAGAGATAGAGATATAGATAGAGATATAGATGATGATATAGATATAGATATAGATATAGATATAGATATAGATATAGATATAGATATAGATATAGATATAGATATAGATATAGATATAGATATAGATATAGATATAGATATAGATATAGATATAGATATAGATATAGATATAGATATAGATATAGATATAGATATAGATATAGATATAGATATAGATATAGATATAGATATAGATATAGATATAGATATAGATATAGATATAGATATAGATATAGATATAGATATAGTTATGATAATATAGTTGGTTTAGGAAAGATAGCATAACCCCAATAAAACCAGGGCAATTTTAAATTAAAAAGTAACCATCCATTGCTTCATTAGTGTTCATACCACATAGTTTAACTAGTTTAACCTCTTTAAAAATGCTGTAAATATGGCCACCATGTTTTCCAGAAGATTATCACTTGTCACCTTATCTAGCATTCTGAAAAAGTATTTGTCAAATTTATATGGCCACCCATCAAAACAGGTTTGGAAAGCAAATAGATAGAAAAATAAATAAAGAACAGAATAGAACAGAACAAAACCATTAAGAAACCTTATTTTTTAAATAGAGAGATGGATGGATGGATGGATAGATAGATAGATGGATGGATGGATGGATGGATGGATGGATGGATGGATGGATGGATGGATGGATGTGGATATGGATATGGATATGGATATGGATATGGATATGGATATGGATATGGATATGGATATGGATATGGATATGGATATGGATATGGATATGGATATGGATATGGATATGGATATGGAGATAGATAGATAGATAGATAGATAGATAGATAGATAGATAGATAGATAGAGAGATAGAGAGATAGAGAGATAGAGAGATAGAGAGATAGAGAGATAGAGAGATAGAGAGATAGATAGATAGAGATAGAGAGAGAGATAGAGATACAGATAAATAGATAGATAGATAGATAGATAGATAGATAGATAGATAGATAGATGATAGATAGATAGATAGATAGATAGATAGATAGATAGATAGATAGATAGATAGATAGATAGATATAGATAGATATAGATACTCCCAGATCTGTTAAGAAACTCTGGCTTTAATATATCCTATAGTCCCTAGGGAGTGGGCGGCATACAAATCTTATTAAAGTTGCATATTAAAGTTGCAAATATGGAGAGTGATCCTACCTTCTAACCCCCTTTACTGCACTGTTGATTGCTGACATTTCTACTTTTGCCAAACAACACTTTCTTGGATAAATCACGCAATTCTTCTGCTTGGGTCTGAGAGCATTGTCCTCTCCACCCTGCCTGGAAGGCAACTGGTGATATTAGCCATTCCATTATTTTATTCTGCCTGCTTGAAATTCTTTGGGCTTTTGTATTTGGTTTTGTTAACTGCTTTCCCTACTTCTCTGCTAAATTTCTGCATAGTCTGTTTCAAATGGTATGGCATACACTTGATTGCCTTTAATGTCAGGATTTTCAATGAGTTTCACTAAAGTGAAATGCAGGTTGAATAGGAACATTCTGAGGATAAGTAGGACAGCAATATTCTTCAAAAGGGGTTACATATCCCTGTTGTGCTGAGAATGTATCTAACACTATTAGCAATAGCAATAGCAGTTAGACTTATATACCGCTTCATAGGGCTTTCAGCCCTTTCTAAGCGGTTTACAGAGTCAGCATATTGCCCCCAACAACAATCCGGGTCCTCATTTTACCCACCTCGGAAGGATGGAAGGCTGAGTCAACCTTGAGCCGGTGAGATTTGAACAGCCAAACTGCTGAACTGCAGTCAGCTGAAGTAGCCTGCAGTGCTGCACTCTAACCACTGCGCCACCTCGGCTCACTTGCACAGGAGGATTAGATGCATTTTGACTGTTTTTCAAACAGTCCACCTGCTGCCAATCACCTCCACTAAACCGATTAGATCCCACAGATTAGGCCTCCTCCGAATTCCATCCGCCGGCTAGTGCCGACTGGCGACTACCCGGAGGAGAGCCTTCTCTGTGGCTGCTCCGACCCTCTGGAACGAACTCCCCGTGGAGATTCGAACCCTCACCACCCTCCAGGCCTTCCGCAAAGACCTTAAAACCTGGCTGTTCCGACAGGCCTGGGGCTAAAGAGCTGTTGCCCCCGTCTCGAATGGTATGTATTTTAATGTATTTTAAATTATGTATTGTTATATTTTTGTTTTTATTTTCTGTCTGTACCCGCCTTCCCTGATTTGAATTGTGAGCCGCCCTGAGTCCCCTTCGGGGGAAAAGAGCAACATATAAATATAATAAAATAAAATAAATAAATAAAATAATAAAATAGGTGAACTTTGTCTAACAGCTGGTTGGGTTTTGGAGCCAGATCCTCATGGACTGTAAAGGAAAGAAATTCCTTTGGATGGATACTCTTAAATGAAGACATGAGGCAAATGGGTATTCTGCTCCTATTGCATCAGTGGATACTAGACTATATGCTGTACACTCTACTAAAAGCTTTCTCACCAGATTGTTGTCTCTTTTTGCTTGAAAGCCTTCAAATATTGAGAACCCATTATCTCATATGATAGCATACGCTATCCAAAAGTACTGTTTTTCTTTCCAAGTTTTTCCATTTTGAACCGTATGAACTGTACTTGCATTGCACTATACGGAGGACCTGGAGTTGCAATCTAATATCCCTAGTGAACTTAGGGATCAAGCTGAAGGAAATGCAGCTCTGTACTTCTATTTGGTACCAAGGTTGCTGGAAGTAGGCCCATTTTGAAGAACAGAACTAATGCATCGGGGTATTTTTTGATTAGCTTGAGAATTTTTACTGTTCACTCCATCTCTATCAAACTTATTTCAGAGGTCACAGAACTGACGGCCTAGATATAATTTGGTACCACTACATACCATCAAAATTAGTTAAGAAATCTTGTGAAGAGTTCACATTCTGAATCTATTTCTGAGAATTAAATAGAATGGAAATACTAATATGTAAATGTACCTTTTTTTGGCTCAGACAAATTATATACATAATCATTGTGACCTTCTGTTAGAAAAAAAAGGATCATGTAAAGTTTAATCTTGTATTGTATTTGTATTGTATTTTATTATTTGTATGCCGCCCTTCTCCGGGAGGACTCAGGGCGGCGAACAATTCAAGGGGGGGAAAAGGGGAACATAAAAAGACAAAATACAAATAATAAAAGTAAACAACAGTCGCACAACCATACATGTCAAGAGGGGAGTGAACTCATCACCCCCAGGCCTGCCGGCAAAGCCAGGTTTTGATGGCTTTTCAGAAGGCCTGGAGAGAGGTGAGGGTCCGAATCCCTGCGGGGAGTTCATTCCTTGAACAAGGAAGCCAACTTTATAAACTTTTTAGTTTTAAAGATCTTGATAATTCCTCTTAGGAAATGCCCAGAAGGATGGCTCAGTGGCTAAGACGCCGAGCTTGTCGATCAGAAAGGTCAGTAGTTCAGCAGTTCGAATCCCTAGTGCCGCATAACAGAGTGAGCTCCCGTTACTTGTCCCAGCTTCTGCCAACCTAGCAGTTCGAAAGCATGTAAAAATGCAAGTAGAAAAATAGGATCCATCTTTGCTGGGAAGGTAACAATGTTCTGTGCGCCTTCAATGTTTTGTCATGCCAGCCACATGACCACGGAGACATCTTCAGACAACACTGGCTCTTTGGCTTTGAAACGGAAATGAGTACTGCCCCCTAGACTCAGGAACAACTAGCATGCATGTGTGAGGGGAACCTTTATCTTTACTTTCAAAATCAACATTCTACCCTTTCATTGCTTTAATGCCCAGAAGCTGACTTCTTTGCTGTTCCTTTTCTTAGGAATGTCTTCGTACATATAACACATCTCTTTTATAAATCCAAAGAAATAAAGTTGTCCAAGTGGGGCTGCCCTTGAAGAGTGTCCGAAGACTTCAGTTAGTCCAGAACGCGGCCGCGCGAGCGATTGTGGGTGCACCCAGATACACCCATGTCACACCTATCCTCCGCGAGCTGCACTGGCTACCCATTGGTCTCCAGACCCGCTTCAAGGTGCTGGTTGTCACCTATAAAGCCCTACATGGCATCGGACCTGGGTACCTGAGAGACCGCCTCCTGCCGATTACCTCCCATAGACCGATTAGATCTCACAGGTTAGGTCTCCTCCGGATTCCATCTGCCAGCCAATGTCGGCTGGCGACTCCCCGGGGGAGAGCCTTCTCTGTTGCAGCTCCAGCCCTTTGGAATGACCTCCCCGTGGAGATCCGGACCCTTACTACCCTCCCGGCCTTCCGCAAAGCCACCAAGTCCTGGCTGCTCCAGCAGGCCGGGGGGCTTGTGAAATATCCAGCCCCACGATAACTGTGAATGTTGCATATTTTAAGGTGTTGTCTTGTTTATTTATCCCCTTTCCTTGTTTATTGTGAGCCGCCCGGAGTCCTTCGGGAGTGGGCGGCATACAAGATCAATAAACTAAACTAAACTAAGTCACTTTTCTGAGTTAAATTCACTCTTTAGTTAGTCACTCTTCTGGTTTACTATTTGCATATCCCCTTTAACTATTAAAACATCCATTAGTTTCATTTGTAGATCCTATACAACAGGGGTGTCAAACTCAATTTCATTGAGGGCTGCATTAGAGTTGTGTTTGACCTTGGGGGGACAGGTAGGTGTGGCCAGGGTGGTCGTGCCCAGCTGGATATCATTCATGTTGGGGGGATGCCTGCGGTTGCCAGAGCATGCTGCCAGCGAAAACAAAACTTGGGAAGGTCGCACACGCTCTGTTTTCACTGGCAGAGATTTGCAGGAAGCTGTTGCAGCCGAGAATGGAGCTTGGGAGGGCCGTGACACCGTTGTTGTACCACATCTTTGCAAATATCATTGTTGTTTCCTTCGGTTTTAAATCCACATCCAAAACAGCCTGATTTTCAATTACATCATCTTCTGTCTGCTCTTTTAAGCCCATTTTTAATGTATTAGACAGTCTAAAGCAGGGGTAATCAACCTTTTTATACCTACTGCCCACTTTTGTTTCTCTGTTAGTAGTAAAATTTTCTAACCGCTCACCGGTTCCACATTAAGGGTGATTTATAAAGTAGGGAAGTAACTTTATTGTATAAAATTTATAAAGCAGAGTTACAGCAAACCCCTACCGCCCACCACGAAAGCTGGAACGCCCATTAGTGGGAGGTAGGGACCAGGTTGACTACCACTGGTCTAAAGAATAAGTTCTGAGTACATTGTTGCCAAATGTGCTTACATTCTTCCAGTGTTAAAATATTTTTCTCCATTCTGTATTAGTGAGTCTTCTCCTTTTTAATTCTTGCAGCCTTAAAGGTATCTTCTCATCAAGTTTTTCTCCCATCCAAACATTTTTCCCAGGAAGAGATTTCTTATACTTAAACTCAAATCTTTATATATTTTAGTGAACTTTTAAATAAGCTACAGGAGGCATTCCTATAACTTTTTCGAAATCTTGTTTCCAGTTTATCTGGCTGCTTAGTCCATTAAATACTTTCCAAAATCAACACTCTACCCTTTCATTGCTTATTTTTGATTCAAGAAAAGTTTTTCTTTACATTTTTTACTTGCAAAAATCTTTTTTAGCTGAGGGGGAGGAAAATCACCTGGTGTAATAAAACTTGTCCTTTTGGGGGGATCTTAATGTCCAAAAAGCACTTTATAAGCCATTTCCAGTAAAAGTGACTAAGAAGGAAAATGGGTGAACTCAACATCTTTTTTGAAATATGCTTACATTCTGAACTGCAGCTTGGGCAAAGCTGTTTTTCGTGACTGCCAGAACTCTAAAACCTGTCAGAAACCACTGTTTTATGGTCCCATCAGAGGAAATGTCTGTTAGTAATCCCAAGTCCTCTCCTTTATCTGGAGAGGAATTTGGGTAGCTTATTCCCTCCCTGGCTCCACTTTACACCATGATTATCTACTCCAGTGGTGGGTTTCAAAAATTGTTCGAACCTACTCTGTGGGTGTGGCCTCCTTTGTGGGACTGGCTTGCCGCCCGTGTGACCGGATGGAAGTGGCTTGCCGCCCATGTGACCGGATATGAAGATGCCGACGACGCTTGTCAGAACCACCTTAAATTACCTCACACACCGCACTGGCATGCATAAGAATAGGATGTAAACTTGTTTTTTTAAAGGCATCTTTGGTTTGCGTTAAAACACCTTCAACACACGCAATGTTCTGATTGCACCACAAACGCAGTAGTCATCCTTACCTTTCACAGAGGCACTGAGTTTTATAAATATGAGCATGATAGTGTAGAATAATCATATCCAAGGACCAGTGGTGGGTTTCAAACAATTTTGGAACCTCTTCTGTAGGTGTGGCCTGCTTTCCGGGTCCACTGGTGGAACCTCTTCTAACCGGTTCAGTAGATTTGACGAACCGGTTCTATCAAATAGGTGCGAACTGGTAGGAACCCATCTCTGATCTACTCCACTCTAAGTGAAACTGTCTTAGTTCACCACTGCTTTCCCAGAAACCACTGATAGATGCCTTTCATAACGATAGTCAATTAATGTTACATTGTTAACATTGCTTTAAAAAGGGATTCAAATATTAGATTGATATCCTGTATAACAGGAGCATCACAGCAATCTAGCCCATAGGGATATAGGCCTTATGATTATATCCGGAACTGTCAAGGCAATCACTCATACTGATTGTCATGAAAGTACAACAGTTCGGAAAATGGTTGCCATGGGGATAAGGTCATTCACAGAATGGGTTTAACTACTTATTTTTAAAAATGCATTTAAAATGCATTTAACTTTATAATCTCTCAGGTTTTCAATAAATGAAAAGAAATATTATTGGTCTTAATCTATGTTCAAATATCTGTACTTCTACAGTAGTTTAGTTCTAGATCTCCCATCTTTTAAATATATTCAAACGTTATTTTGACTTCCTTGCAAAATTGGCTAGAAAAGATAAAAACTCGTTTCTCTTCAAGACGTTATTATTCCAAATTCCTTGGCAAAGTGTACTTTTGCAATGCTTTTTCAGCCATTTTTTTGGCAGAAAACATTCTTCCCACCTATGTAGTTCTTTAGAAATATTACTGCACTGCATTTTTCCACGATTTTGGGGAAGTGTAGAACAGCCCTAAAAATATTTTACAAATCTTCTATTTCTAATCTCTGAAGAGATATCAAGCCTGGGTTAATTTTTCTAATGATTAGGAAAATTAACCCAAGCTTGATATCTCTTCAGAGATTAGGGCATTTTCAGCAATCTTAAGCAAATCATGTACTAATGAACCACCCATACAGTTATGTTCAATATCTAGTTTTTGACAATTTAAGTCCATTTGTGTTGCATCATCAATAGGCAAGTGGAATAAATGTTCATAAATTTTATTCTTTTTACACACTTCTATTTTACAACTAAAAAGTGCTGTTAGATAATGGTACTCTACTACTAGAAGGTGCATGCAAATTAAATGATTCAAGATATTCCTCAGTATAAGAAATCCAGATAAGCCTGTTGAGGAAATAACATATGTTTTAACAGAGCTACTGCCCTTAATTTCTATTTAAATATAGAAATATACACAAAGGCCTAGTTAGGACATTGTAATGAAATTGTGGTTTAGTTACGAGGAATTTCTGCAGATTTCCTCCCATCTCTCTCAAGTAAATTAATCCAATACCTCTTTATTTGTGATGGACTTAATTCTCCTTAAAAACATGCTTTCAAAATGGGAGAATCCTTTTCACATCTGAGATATAATGGATATCATGTGAATCAGGATGTGGATGAGGGTTATAAATAGACATGGGAACTGAAATGTTTTTTTTTCCTGGTAGATTAATTATGGTTTGGCTGTAAAGCTTGAAGCTGACAACACTCACTTGCGAGAATTATACAAAAATCAAATCAGAGGAATCGGAAATCAGCAAGAGCTTGGACTGATACTTCATCGTCCATCCTTCTAAAGGAATCTGCATCTTAAGAATTGGGACTTAAACCAGGATTTTAAAACAATCTGCCACATATATTTTTTTATAAACACAGAAATAATTATGGAAGCAAGCAATGTCTGAGTCTCTATCCTCCAATACTTTCAAGAAACCTTGGAAGAAAACTCATTGCAATATAAACAGAATTCTCTAAATGTAGCTTTATATAAGTGTTTTTCTACCTCAGCAATTTTTAGATGTGTGGATCTCAACTTCCACAATTCCTCTGCCAACATACTGGGTTGGGAATTGTGGGAAATGGTCCACATATCTTAAAGATCCTGAGATTTTTTTAAAAAAATTCCTCTAAAGCGAGGCATAGGATGTTAAATCTTCATGTTAAATAAAATCCATCCATTAAATAATTAATTCTCATTTATAAAAACATTTTTAAAAAGTAGATAAATGATTAGTGGACGTTTAGGAAAAGGATGAGCTATAGCTATATATCATTTGCAGCCTGTCCAAATGCTATATTAATTACATGCCCTACTTGTGCATCTATAATAAGCATGACTGGGTTTAAATTAAATTGATTTGAAGTTGGGTAGAAAATGTTCTGTTATGGCCATTAGGTAGCCATCTTCTTTTGCAGAAATTCCACACCCTCCGATGGTTACCAATTGATTTATATCCCATCTGACAAGAGTTTTTAAAATCCTTTATGTGTCTCATGCAATCCAATAATTACAGTGAATGCCCCTATTATCTACACACACACTCATAACACTCTCTCATCTCAAATTATTCACAAGGCCCCAGAAAAAGAAATGCATGCATACCTATTGGTAGTCAATGATTTCTCAGAAGAAAAATAATTCAGATCTTTCCAAGCTGATTTCTTTATTGCTTCATGTCTATAGACAAAATCTTGTCTGAAAATCCTACTACCAGCATCTACAATATATCCTGTAAAGCAGTGGTGGGTTTCAAAAATTGTTCGAACCTACTCTGTGGGTGTGGCCTCCTTTGTGGGAGTGGCTTGCCACCCATGTGACTGGATGGGAGTGGCTTGCTGCCCATGTGACCGGATATGAAGATGCTGACGACACTTGTCAGAACCACCTTAAATTACCTCACACACAGCATTGGCATGCATAAGAATAGGATGTAAACTTCTTTTTTAAAAGGCATCTTTGGTTTGCGTTAAAACAACTTCAACACCCGCAATGTTCTGATTGCACCACAAACGCAGTAGTCATCCTTACCTTTCACAGAGGCACTGAGTTTTATAAATATGAGCATGATAGTGTAGAATAATCATATCCAAGGACCAGTGGTGGGTTTAAAAAATTTTTGGAACCTCTTGTGTAGGTGTGGCCTGCTTTCCGGGTCCACTGGTGGAACCTCTTCTAACCGGTTCAGTAGATTTGACGAACCGGTTCTACCGAATAGGTGCGAACTGGTAGGAACCCACCTTTGCTGTAAAGTAGTAAAGGACTATCTTTCTCTCACATGTAACATCCAGACTGAGTTGCCTCTTACTCCTCTGTAGTTAACTCCCTCCCTCCTGGAAAACTACCTTCTTTATTAGATTCCATACAGCATTGTTTTTGAAGTAGATTCCTCACTGTGTTCCTGCTTACTCTCTTGTAATACCTTCCTCACCAATGAATGCAAATACAAACATTAATTTTCTTCTTGCTGATTATCCCAACCTCAGAGTGAGCATTCCAGAGGGTGAGGGAATGAAGAAAATGGCCTCTAAGATTTACTCTTTTTCCTGGCTTTATCTGCAAACTTTCTCCACAGATCTCCAGATTTAGGTTAATATATAACATGAGTGAGAAACGAAGGGATAGATTTGTTGTATGACTGTGATATAAAGAAAGAAACACTGTGTCTAGCTTTCATTTCATTGGCTGCACTTGTAGGTATGCTAGCCATACATAACTGCATTAATTCATGGACCTTGAGCTAATTAACTATTTTTTTAAAAAAATAAACACCTTTAACTTCTTCCTAAAAGGACAGATGTTTAATCTTCATTGTTATCCACCTAATTAATTAAATGAACAAAGTAGGAAAACCTAACAAGGGAAGTTCTGAAAAAATAGATTGGTTAGGGCCAGAGCCTTGTTTTACAAGTTGATAGAGATACTACACTGATATAGACAAGTGAATGAATGGTCTGAATGTGTAAAAATCAGATCCAACATGCAAGAGAAAGTAGTCAGGACTTCTAAACTTGGTGTAGTGAGTTTCTTGGATAGAAAAAGTGTCATGGCGGACCCTTGGCTGGCTTGGGAGATCAGTGGAGCAACTGTAGGCTATTTTCTCTACTGTGTTGAGAGGTTACTCATTGTCCGGGCAGCCATCTTGAAGACTGAAAAGCACAGGAAAAAGCCTGTCCAAATTCATGATTTCTAGCTTCATTGTGGGGGAAATTAGTTACTAAGGCAAACAGGTTTTATGTCGCCTTAGCTATGACTAGCTGGCACTATGTATTGCTCCTGTCGAAACATTAAGAAATAAAGTATGGAAACTGACTGCTGCTAAAACATCAGCTTGAGGATTGGTCCATTTTGACTTTGTCCTCACTCATTGTGCTACCCCAGGCAAATGCAACAAATTGTGTGTCTTTCAAAAGCCAAATCACTTCTGGACTTTGTGTTTAAGGTGGAAACTTTGGGTTTTGCTGATTAGACAGATTTGTTGCTATAGAAATGGCTAGTATATATTATTATTAAGAGCAAAAAGTTGAGGCTGTATGTTTTATTCAGCTGTGCTAAAAAGGGTTGGAAGTCAATGCATTTCTTTCTCTCCCCCCCCCCAAACCATACACTGTTTCCTCTTCTCTTTTTTCCTCCCTTACTTTCCTTTTATTTTCATTTTCTTTCTGTTTTATATTTTATAAACTAATAGAAAATTCACATACAAAAGTGCTAGCCAAACAACAGCCTCAATCTTATCTCCTATCTGAACACTTCACCAGATTCTAAATTCTTTTTTTATGAATAGTTTTTTTCCTGCCAGAAAAGGTGTTCCTTAGGTAAATCCTTATTCCATTTTGAGATCTGACCACCTGCCTTCCTATCTTGGATTGTATTATCTATTTCTGGCCCTTGTTTTTTTTTACTAGATGCCTCTATTATTTGAAAGCTTGACCCTCAGGATCAAGGGTCATTTCTTATATCAGATCAGCCTTTGTTTGCCTTTACAATTTTATTTCTTGATTGCTTTGGTTTATGAAAACTGCTTCTTGTATCTTTCACTCCTGCTTCTGGATATTTGCCCACGTAAGTCTTCCAATAATCCTTTGGACTTAAAATCAGGAAACTCTCCTCTCATCAATTAAAAAAGTAAATAAAACACCTGACTGCTTGGAATCCTACATGGAACTTAAGGTAAACTCAGTAAACACAGTGGGACAAACCTTTTTAAAACATGCAAATAATCAGCTTGGAAATCACTTTTGTAAAAAAAAAAATGTTTCCTGATAAGTATCACAAAGAAAGCATTTTCTGTGTTTGTAGAGTTATTTTTATATATAGGTACATACCAGTGATGGGATTCAGCCAGCTCGCACCTATTCGGGAGAACCGGTTGTTAACTTTAAGAGCAGTTTGGAGAACCGGTTGTTGGAAGAAATCTCATTTTGTTTTTTCCCACTTTACAGGGCTAATCCTGTAAGGAAGGCAGGAAGGAAACATTCTGATGTTGTTTCTAGCCTAATCTTTATTGCCCTGCTTACAGAAACTGCCTCTCTGGTTAACCCTTATTACATTGTAACAGCTAAGGCGAAGCGCCCATCAACGTGAGTGATGTTGAGTTGGCCACACCCACCCAGTCACATGACCACTGAGCCTCAACTACCCAGCCGGTCATTAGGGCAGAGAACTGGTTGTTAAATTATTTGAATCCCACCGCTGGTACATACATACCTAAAAGGAGACAAGATGTGTCTTATAAAAGTTATAAATTAATAATGCCCATCCTTCTATTCTGACTTCTGAACCCCAATTCTAAGGTATATTTACTGGTGCATCAAGTTTCAGATTGGCTGTTCCTTTATTCAGAATTTGCTTTGCATCTGTCCCATCTATTTTTTTTTTTATAATCTTCCTCACTGAGTCAGCAAAGCGACTGTGGGATGTTCATTAATGAACTAATTTGGATTAGAGTATATTTAATTAGATATAATTATACAGGGTCTTATCTTGTCAGCCTCCCACCTCAGGACCAGCTGCATCAGTATTAAAAAGATCCATGACAAAGCTTTTCTTTTTTCTGCCAAAACTGCACTCAAAGCGGATATGATGAGAGAAGTAAGTCTGATGGGCATTGGTGTACCATTTTGGCAGACCTACCCAACGGTTTCCATTTTTCACTGATTGAAATTAATCCCGCAGCAGGGCTGAAACACACAGTGAATAAAATATTTCATGATCCACGTTGTCTTGAGAAAAAAATTGCAGGCTTTTGAGTTATACCAGATCTGACTCTGGTGTAGCTTCATATCAACGTTTTACTAACACATTAGAATAAGATAAACGAACTCCCTGCAATGCATGCTGTGTTGAGGACAATTTGCAGCATTTCTGTGCTTGATCCGAATTCTAAGAGAACAAAAGGAGAAGTCATATTCCTTTCATTATAGAGATAAAATTCCGGTTCCACCACAAATCCGCGGTAGACTAAAGCGCGCTCGACGAAAGCGCGTATGTGATGTCATCACAGCGCGACAAAAACGGCACGCTGTGAGCGGTAAATTTAAAATTAACGCAAAAACCTTACCCTAACCCCCCCAAACCTAACCCTAAACCTAACCCTAAGCCTAACCCTTAACCTAACCCTAAACCTAACCCTAAACCTAACCCTTAACCTAACGCTAAACCTAACGCTAACCCTTAACCTAACCCTAAACCTAACCCTAATGCTTAACGTAACCCTAACCCTAACCCTAACCCTTAACCTAACCCTAACCCTAAACTTAACCCTTACCTTTATGTCAATCGGCTTGCTTTAATTTATTTTTAATTTTAATTTAATTTATTTTTAATTTTATTTGTCACGCTGCTGATGACATCACGTACGGGCTTTGATCGGGCGCGCTTTAGTGGACCACGGTTTTGACGGGTCACGAAAATTCCATGTACAGTTAGAATCAAATATCAAGGTATTAGAAGATGTAATTAAAGGCTACTAGTAGCTTAAAGTATTCCTTATATAGAAGTCTGGCTAGTATATCTTTGTGTGAATTGTGTTCTCTCTTTCTGAGTAAACACCCTTCACTCAGCCTTAGGTAGGAATGGAAGGATAAAACTTGGCCATTTTGCTCCATCTTTGCATTGGGGCAGCTGAATGACCCGATCACTACGGATGCAGAATTGGAAGAGAACTGTAATCCCAGGGGAAGTCGTCAGCTGTGTCAGAATTGCTCTGAGTGCTACAAAGATATGACCACTAGCATAGGCTGCTGCAGAAAGTAAAGCTGATTTGGTCTTGCTCTGGAGCCTTCCAAAATTAAATTAAATTCTGAGGTTTCAGGTTTTTAATTTTAATCCTTGAGCATATTTAGCTTTTGAAGGCATTCTCTCCCTCATTACTTATTTTTTAATACTTTTAGTTTTGTCACCTGAATATCAGTCAGTTTGATGTTTACAGAAGTGAACTATATTTAGGTTGTCGTATGCAGTAATTGAAGAGATAAGTGCTCCTCAGTGGTGGGTTTCAAAAATTGTTCGAACCTACTCTGTGGGTGTGGCCTCCTTTGTGGGAGTGGCTTTCCGCCCATGTGACCGGATGGGAGTGGCTTGCCACCCATGTGACCGGATATGAAGATGCCGACGACACTTGTCAGAACCACCTTAAATTACCTCACACACAGCACTGGCACGCATAAGAATAGGATGTAAACTTGTTTTTTAAAAGGGATCTTTGGTTTGCGTTAAAACAACTTCAACACACACAATGTTCTGATTGTACCACAAATGCAGTAGTCATCCTTACCTTTCACAGAGGCACTGAGTTTTATAAATATGAGCATGATAGTGTAGAATAATCATATCCAACGACGAGTGGTGGGTTTCAAAATTTTTTGGAACCTCTTCTGTAGGTGTGGCCTGCTTTCCAGGTCCACTGGTGGAACCTCTTCTAACCGGTTCGGTAGATTTGACGAACCGGTTCTACCGAATAGGTGCAAACTGGTAGGAACCCACCTCTGGTGCTCCTGTATTATGTAGGAGCATCCTCAACCCCAAGAGTCAGCTAGCCTGCCTTCCTTTAGAGATCTGGGATTTTTTGTGGGAGCGAATGACCTGATGTTTTTTTTTTTCATCCAGCATTTATGGGCCTCTCTATGTTATTATTTTGCATTGTGGATTTTTTTTTTTTACATTTTGTTTTACAACATGTTCCTTATTGATTTTTACTACTATTGAACATGATCATTTTAAAATGCAACAAAGGTGTTCCACAGTTATTAAAAACACAATTTATAAGGGAAGTACTGTTTAGGAGGAACCCTCTTCCCCAGCCCTGAATGATTACTTCACTCCCAACTTTCTAATTATAAATGAACATTTCACTGCAGTCGTACTTGGATTGGATCAAGTCAAACTGCCCTTGGAACTGGACCAAATGTTCACCAGAAATAGAACAAAGGAGCATAAAAAGCAAGGATTTCCCAACAACTGTCAGCACCATTTCTAACAAATGAGGATGATTGCAAATGGTGGCCTCAGAACAGGGAGAAATAGGCAAAAAGGGCTCTTGCCACATTGAAACTGCCTTAAAAACAACAGAAAAGAGAATTTTTTTTAAAAAAAATGATGTTTGCCCCAGTGGTAGGTTTCAAAAATTGTTCGGACCTACTCTGTGGGTGTGGCCTCCTTTGTGGGAGTGGCTTGCCACCCATGTGACCGGATGGGAGTGGCTTGCCGCCCATGTGACCGGATATGAAGATGCCAACAACACTTGTCAGAACCACCTTAAATTACCTCACACACAGCACTGGCATGCATAAGAATATGATGTAAACTTGTTTTTTAAAAGGCATCTTTGGTTTGCGTCAAAACAACTTCAACACACGCAACGTTCTGATTGCACCACAAACGCAGTAGTCATCCTTACCTTTCACAGAGGCACTGAGTTTTATAAATATGAGCATGATAGTGTAGAATAATCATATCCAAGGACCAGTGGTGGGTTTCAAAAATTTTTGGAACCTCTTCTGTAGGTGTGGCCTGCTTTCCGGGTCCACTGGTGGAACCTCTTCTAACCGGTTTGGTAGATTTGACAAACCGGTTCTACCGAATAGGTGCGAACTGGTAGGAACCCACCTCTGGTTTGCCCCCTCGGGTTATTTGCCAAAATAATAAAAATAGGATATAAATAAATAAATAAGTCAAAATGGATTTTTCCCATTGCTGCTGGTAGTCACCCAGATAAACACTGATGTGCTATTTGCATCAAACATCTGGCCCTCTCTTGTTTAGCTACCTATGGCTCCTTTGCTGACTACCATGGAAGAGCAATGTGTCTTGCCGCTGTTGCTCTAACAAGACAAATGGATCAGCCAAGCACCAATTAAAGCGAATGCTAGCCAGGCACAGCAAAGCCTCATCTCTCTCCTCTTATTAAGTGAATGTCTGCCACCAGGTTGAACCCGTTGAAGGGAAGCCACAGTATAGAAACGAGGTTGTGTATGTTTACTTCTTTATTTATTGTTGTTTGGGGTTCCTTGGGCTACCTACAACACAAAATTCAGGATGATATCTTAACAGACCAAAGAACACAGAATTTTGAAAAATATAAGGAAGGTTAGAGGGCAGTGGTGGGATTCAGCCAGTTCGCACCTATTCAGGAGAACCGGTTGGTGATTGTCTAAGCAGTTCGGAGAACCGGTTGTTGGAAGAAATCTTTTGTTTTTTCCCACTTTACAAGGCTAATTCCTGTAAGGAAGGCAGGAAGGAAACATTCTAGTGTTGTTTCTAGCCTAATCTTTATTGCCCTGCTTACAGAAACTGCCTCTCCAGTTAACCCTTATTACCATTGTAACAACTAAGGCAAAGCGCCCATCAACGTGAGTGACATTGACTTGGCCACGGCCACATGATCACATGACCACCGAGCCCCGCCTACCCAGCTTGTCATTAGGGCAGAGAACTGGTTGGTAAATTATTTGAATCCCACCACTGTTAGAGGGCAACAAAACAGCATGAAATGTGTTTGGAGAGTTTGGGTTGTTTTCCCTCTTCATGATAGGTTATTTACAAATTAAAAGCTAGTCGGTTGTTTGCTAGGCTAAGGATGGATTTAAAATGTTGAAGATTTAGGTTCTAGTATCCCATCCGAAAGTAACTGAATGCTGGTCTTTTGAAGCAAAAATAACAGGATCTTGCTGTGCTTTAAAGACAAATTGCCTTGTCACTTACTGCTTTCTCGTATGACCTTTAGCATGTTATTCAAGAACTAGCCCTACCAGATCAGAGCAAAGAATCCATCTAAGCTGGTATACTTTTCCTAAGGGACATCAGTCAAATGTCTCTAGGAAACTTATAAAAGGCCATTCTGCTTGTTTATTTAGGATTTGGTTTATTTATTTAGTATAACCTTGCTTCTCTTCCATCACAGAGTCATGGCTGAATGGATGGGAAGGCATCAAACTAGTCTTTGCAATATGAGGCTTAATCTGAGGGGAATGATTTATTAAAGCCCTTGGTAGATAAGCCAGTTTGGAGGGCTTGTTTCTGGAGCTAAGCTTTGGCAAAAAAATGAACATATTGTTCGTGTACTAGCCACCCTGCTAGAATGGTCTTAGACTTGAACCAGATTGCCAGAACTGGAACTCATGAATTCAAATCCCCCCAAAATATTGAATTGTTCTGATAACTAAGAATAACAGAAGCAAATTCTGCATTATATATACTACCATATATAGCATGCATGCATGCATGCATACATACATACAGGCATGAGACCTCGCTAAAACGTTGCCAAGACACGGGAAAAAGACCCGAATACAACAAGATCAGCATGCATGCATGCATGCATACATACATACATACGTCTTTGGTTATTCGGGTTTTCTCCCGCGTAAAATTGGAAGTGTCTTGGCAATGTTTCGACGAAGTCTCATTCGTCATCTTCAGGCTTCGTGCTTCCAGGAGCAAGACACTTCCAATTTTACGCGGGAGAAAACCCGAATAACCAAAGACCTACATACTAACATCCGCGAAAACCTCAGAAACACACACACACACACACACACACACACACACACACACACACATATCAAAAAGGTACCAAATCACAAAAGGCTACATCTTTCATACATCCTGCTGAATTTTAGAATGAATACATAAGACAGTAGTTCTGTATGCGAGTGTGGGTGCCATTATGCTAACTGGCAATAAAAAATGCCCTAAGAGGAGCTGAAAGTTTATTTTCCCCTTTTTTAAAAAAAAATTCTATCCAGGGAATAATTAGAAGTAAGCAGACGGGTTTCTCTCTCCTCCTTAGAATATTCTCATCTTAATTTATTGGTGGAGCCATGTGGTTATTGTTTTGTAAATAAACTTGTTCTTGTGCCTAAACATTCAAAATTATTTTCTCAGGCAGAAAATACTGTTTATGTGAATTAAAGTATACTCAAATAGATGCTGCTATACAAAAAACTGAATAATCTGATTTTACCATTTGCATAAATGTTACATAATATTCACTAGGAGATCTTCTGATTACTCCGTACCTGTTCTTTTCTTAATCACTGGCTTCATTTTTAAAAAAATTCTATACAATAATCAACAGTGTCAAAACCTATACTTACTCTTGGAGAACATGTTGCAGATACAATCTATTCCCACCAGTTGTTAATATTATGCACAGGTCAGTTTCTCCAAGCAGCAATCTATAGACAAAAACAGAATTTGGTCACTTTGAGTCCTGAGATGTGTAGGCAAAATCCAAAATAATAGAAGGTCAAACATTAGATAAAGTAGGTGGCTTCAAAACCATAGCACAAAAGCTGTTAATAGATGCAAAATAACCACAACATCAAATAATAATACTAATTCAGAATCAGTTATCATCTGCAAAATTCTAAAATCCTAATCAGATAATGAAAGTATAATGCTCTATTTCTCTCCTTATAAATAAGCCACTGAGTTTAATGAGAGATACTCACAGATACAAATCAGTGGTGGGTTTCAAAAATTGTTCAAACCTACTCTGTGGGTGTGGCCTCCTTTGTGGGAGTGGCTTGCCACCCATGTGACCAGATGGGAGTGGCTTGCCGCCCATGTGACCGGATATGAAGATGCCGATGACACTTGTCAGAACCACCTTAAATTACCTCACACACAGCACTGGCATGCATAAGAATATGATGTAAACTTGTCTTTTAAAAGGCATCTTTGGTTTGCGTTAAAACAACTTCAACACACGCAATGTTCTGATTGCACCACAAATGCAGTAGTCATCCTTACCTTTCACAGAGGCACTGAGATTTATAAATAGGAGCATGATAGTGTAGAAGAAGGACCAGTGGTGGGTTTCAATAAATTTTGGAACCTCTTCTGTAGGTGTGGCCTGCTTTCCGGGTCCACTGGTGGAACCTCTTCTAACCGGTTCGGTAGATTTGACGAACCGGTTCTACCGAATAGGTGCGAACTGGTAGGAACCCACCTTTGATACAAATGTACAGTAAAGAGGTGTAGGTATGAGCTGCGGTAGCAAACATTAAAAATTGGTCAAATTAACAAATCCAGGGAAAAAATTGTTTGAATGAAATAACAAATTAATACTAAAACAGAGGGCAAACATTCTTGCAATAAAACAAAGGAATTTAAAATTGTATGTTCCTTTAGAAATACATTCACAATAGACTTAACTAGTTACCAAATACATATCTTTTTTCATTCCTGCAGTACAATCATATTACAGATACTGTAATTTCAAAGGATGACAGTTCTATCAAAATGGAATTTTGATCTTTGACTTTAATAGTACCTTGTGTTTTGGAAAAAAATTTGAACTTAATGGGACTTCAGTGTCTTTTCTTAGGAATACCATTTGGTTTCAGGGAATATTATATTAGACCCTGAACTCAAGAGCTAGAGAAATAATCATTTTAAATATGAATATCATGTATTATGAATCAATATCTGTCTTTTTCTCACCAATATTCCTATTAGAAGAAAGAGCTTGGTGGTGCATCAGATATCTTTCCAAATTGCAATTCTTATTCTTAAGTGCAACAATAACTATGTTGCTAATATATCATCCCAACTACTATTTCAGTGGAGAATATTATCGTTTCTGCCTGCCTTGGAACAGTAATGAGGAACCTGTTCCTGCATCTGAATGTTATGGGGCCCAGGGGAAAATGGCAGCTTTTCTAACAAAACCTGTCCCTGAGATTAGTCTCTGTGCTGAAGAGCAGACAGATTGGTAGGACAAAGACAAATGTATTCTGTGTCAGTGGTGGGATTCAAATAATTTAACAACTAGTTCTCTGCCCTGATAACCAGCTGGGTAGGCGGGGATCAGTAGTCATGTGACTGGGTGAGCATGGCCAACTCAACATCACTCAGGTCAGTGGTGGGTTTCAAAAAAATTTCGAACCTACTCTGTGGGTGTGGCCTCCTTTGTGGGAGTGGCTTGCCGGTCATGTGACCTGGTGGGAGTGGCTTGCCGGCCATGTGTTCTCTCTCTCTCTCTCTCTCTCTCTCTCTCTCTCTCTCTCTCTCTCTCTCTCTCTCTCTCTCTCTCTCTCTCTCTCTCTCTCTCCCCCTCTCTCTCTCTCCTTCCTTTTGTCTCTCTGTCCCTTTTTCCTTTTCTTCTTTCATCTCTCTCTCACTTTTTCTTTCTTTTTTCTTTTTTTCTTTCTTTCTTTCTTCCTTTCTTTCTCATTCTCTCTCTGTGTGAGTCTGTCTATCTGTCTGTCTGTCTGTCTGTCTGTTTGTTTGTGTGTGTGTCAGTGGTGGGTTTCAAAATTTTTTGGAACCTCTTCTGTAGGTGTGGCCTGCTTTCCAGGTCCACTGGTGGAACCTCTTCTAACCGGTTTGGTAGATTTGACGAACCGGTTTTACCGAACTGGTGCGAACTGGTAGGAATCCACCTCTGACTCAGGTCGATGGGGGCTTCGCCTTAGCTGTTACAATGTAACAAGGGTTAACTGGAGATGCAGTTTCTGTAAGCAGGATAATAAAGATTAGGCTAGAAACAACACCAGAATGTTTCCTTCCTGCCTTCTTTACAGGATTAGCTCTGTAAAGTGGGGGGGGGGGAGACAAAATGAGATTTCTTCCAACAACTGGTTGGCCGAACAGCTTAGCAAGTTAAGAACCGGTTCTCCCGAATAGATGCGAACCTGCTGAATCCCACCACTGCTCTGTGTCCATTGTGAACTACAGGAAAAGAAAGGAATACCTTACCTGAAATTTCAACTGATGTCTTCCGAAGACTTTTGAAATTAAGCTAAATGTTGCATAAAATTGTTGCCGATAACTACAGCATTACTAAGGTGGAAATTGTTTCAGCACAGCTATTCTAAAGATAGATCCTGCCTCATAAACCTTTTATGGAGCAATTCTATATCCACTTACTTATGAATAAGCCTCAATGGAAGTTGCTTCAGAGTAGGCAGGTGTCCAATGGTACTGTTCACTCTTTAGGGTAATCAGCCATATGGATAATGGTACCACTAGACAATGGATTTTCAGAAAGGGTTTGATTAAATTCTTCTCCAAAGGCACCCAGGAAATGTATCAGTTGTGAAAGAAGAGGAAAGCTCTTCTAATCTAGTCGTCAATTGAAAACCAGAAAGTAGGGTGAATAAATACTTCCCACTACAGAGGGGAATAAAAAAGTGGATATAATGTGCCTGTTTTTTTTAATGTACTCTAAAAAAATAACTGAAGTTAATGATGAGCAATGAAATGTCTACTAATGTATCTATGTGTTGTGAAAGAAAGGGGAAAAGGAATCAATCTACATTTTAATTTTTTACAGTATTGCTTTAATATAGAAATATAGAACAGAAAACTATATCAGCTAAATGCAAAAAAGTTGTACAATGAAAAATAAGTAGAAAATAAAATAACCCCCCCTCCCAATATGTGAGGGAGAAAAAACTCAGTTCTTAATATCAAATTCATATATTCAAAATTTCCATTGTAAAAGTGTAAAATATCTCTCATATAAAGACAGCAAATATTTAAGAATCTGTGATAGGTAGGAATTGGATACGTATTTGTATGATTAGCAATTATATAAAAGAAAGGATCAACAGACAGGTAATCTGATTGACTACACACACTTATGTAATGGATATAAAATGTAATTGTTGTAGGATCTAATTCAGTGGTGGGTTTCAAAAATTGTTCGAACCTACTCTGTGGGTGTGGCCTCCTTTGTGGGAGTGGCTTGCTGCCCATGTGACTGGATGAGAGTGGCTTGCCACTTCTGATCTAATTACTATATGGAAACGTTTATGCCAGAAATGTCGCACTATGTCCAATGTTTTTAATGTTTATCTAATAAAAAAGACAGCAAATATCTTAAATCCATATTTAAAAATAAAGTGTAGCAGACAGTAAGACTCATAATCTAGGTTGTATTGGTTTCTCCAGTAGTATGATATATCAGGATTGTTTCTGGTCTGGATGAGATACTCTTGTATATCTAAGTCAGATATCAGATAGGCACACATCATAAGTTCAATATCTGCAACCATAGACTACAACCTCAAGCACCTGTTGGTCATTCTTTTATAATTTCCATGTTCCATTTGATATTTTTTACAAAACATGTAATGAGGCTCAAGAAGAGTTAATAATGAACAAAGAATAGTAATTTAATAAAATTAGGAAGTTTTTCAGCCAGGAGATATTTCGCACAAGTTTCTTTTATCTGGAAAAGTATAAAATCTGAATAGCTGCTGTACTTTGAATTTGAAATAAATCACATCTCATTTACAGAAAAATAAAATTTACCAGTTGCTTGTATTACTTATGTGACACACCTGTCTCCTTCACTATGCTTCAAATCTCTACTGAAAGATCCAGTGTCATCAGGCGTGACCCGTCAAAACCATGGTAGACTAAAGCGCGCCCGATTAAAGCGCGTACGTGACGTCATCAGCAGCACGACAAAAAAAATTAAGAATAAATTAAATTAAAATTAAATTAAAGCAAGCCGATTCACATAAAGGTAAGGGTTAGGGTTAGGGTTAGGTTAAGGGTTAGGGTTAGGTTTAGGGTTACGTTAAGCGTTAGGGTTAGGTTTAGGGTTAGGTTTAGGGTTAGGGTTAGGGTTAGGTTTAGGGTTAGGTTAAGGGTTAGGTTTAGGGTTAGGTTTAGGGTTAGGTTTGGGGGGGTTAGGGTAAGGTTTTCGCTTTAATTTTAAATTTACCGCTCACAGCGCGAAGTTTTCATCGCACTGTGATGACGTCACGTACGCGCTTTCGTCGAGCGCACTTTATTCTACCGCGGTTTTGTTGTGGAACCGTCATCAGGATGTATGAAACAGCTTGCACTTCAGGGGCTGTCAAACAGTGGTCTCCAACCTTGGCAACTTTAAGACCTGTGGACTTCAACTCCCAGAGATCAACTCTGGGAATTGAAATCTGGGAATTGAAGTCCACAGGTCTTAAAGTTGCCAAGGTTGGAGATCACTGCCAGAGATGTAAAACAGACATCAAAGCTAACCACTGTATGTGGATGTTAATATATTGTTTAAAAGCCTTGTCTATTGTGAGCTACTGTGAGTCAGATCTAAATTTGGGGGTAGTTAGCCCCCAGTCCTGCTGATGATTCTAAGAAATCTTCATCTTTGAGGAGACAGCATTTGCTGAAGTAGTGCTACTTGACTTCCAATTAGAAATCAAACTATCTGTATCCAAAGACATCTCATGTTTCTCTTCTAATAATTTTCAAAGTTTACTGGTTTTCAATATTTGCTTTTGTTTGTCATATTGTATAGTTTTGAAGTTTATTCAGACTTCAAAATTATATAATATATTTCACACTTCAAAATTATATAATATATTTCTACATGCTATATTTTTCTCTTACATTATAGTTGGTCACACAATCAGCCTGATGTTTAGACTGGAATTGACATTTTTTTCTCTTTTTTTTTCTTATTTTATTTTGCTATTTTTTTTCTTTTTGAAATGACGTTTTTTATTTTTTGTTACATATTTTAACTTCTTTTATAAACAAAGTGTTGTCCACGTTTTCCCCCTTTACATCTTCTGTTATGCATAATTCATTTTACATCATATTTTCATTTCACATTTCAGTCATCTTATTTTCTTTCCATATTTTCCAGCTTAACTTTAATTTCTTTTTCATATATAAACAATATCATTATTTGCCTCTTCAAGTTAATCAAGTTTAACATATCATTTCCATCTATTATTCTGTTTTTCTATCGATAATGTATATCCTGAATTTTAATTTTACATAGTAAATATTTCACTTAGTTAATTATCCACAGTTAATTGCATTAACCTATTTCCCTCACATCATATTAGCTCACATACCATTGGCTATATTTACCGTATTTCATTCTATTCTACTAGTAAATCCTTTTCCTTCTTTCCTCCTTTCAACCATTTTCTCTTAGACTCTCAGGAACTTCTCTTATATTCTCTTCTCTCCACCCATTCACCTAGCTTGTTCTTGTAGCTTCTCTATTTTTCTTTCCAATCTTTTTTCTCCTTTTTAATTCTATTGTTTTAGTACCTCTCCCAAGTCCCCCCCATCTTTCCCCATTAATCCCACCTTTGCTATTTAATTTTTCGTTTTTGGGGGCCACTTCCCCCTTGTCTCCTTAGCTGTAAATCCCAATACAATCATCTAAGTATTTTCCTTTTTCAATCTCTTTTTCTTCTGTAATATCTTCATGTTCTTCATTTAGTCCCTTTTCTTTCTTCTTTTCTCCTTCTCCTTGTTCTAATTCAGTGTTTCTCAACCTTGGCAACTTGAAGATGTCCGGACTTCAACTCCCAGAATTCCCCAGCCAGCATTCACTGGCTGGGGAATTCTGGGAGTTGAAGTCAGGACATCTTCAAGTTACCAAGGTTGAGAAACACTGTTCTAGTTGTTACCTTTGAGTTCCCACTGTTTTTCCCATTTTCCCAGATGTTTAGACTGGATTTGATATTTTTGTCCACCTATGGAGTCCTTCCCAAGGATCTGGGATAGGTAGATGTTGTTTGGTAATATTAAATGTATTGTCACACGATGTAATTGTAATTGCAATTAACTGATGGTGGTTTTTTTTTAATGTCAATGGTATTCAAGTGGTGCTGCAGATGTTTTGGAACTGCACTCAAGCACCGATTAGTACAGGTATGACCACAGGTGTGCCCAAAATGTATGCTGTTAAGTGAGAAATTTGTTAAGGGAGTTTTGCCCCATTTTATGACCTTTTTGCTACATTTGTAAAGTGAACTGCAGTTGTTAAGTGAATCTGGTTTCCCCATTGACTTTGCTTGTCAGAATTTCACAAAAGGGGATCACGTGACTCCAGGACACTGCAACCATCATAAATAAAGTCAGTTATCAAGCATCTGAATGTAAATCGCATGACCATGGGGATGCTGCAATGGTCATAAGTGTGAAAAATGGTCATAAATCACTTTCATTGGTGCCATTGTAACTTCACATGGTCACTGTTGTGGCCCAGCAGGAGCCATTGGAGCTGCCACCAGATTCCGACAGCGAGGGGCCCTATGAGTCGGCTCTGGAGTATGTGGAGAACCCTGGACAGGGTTCCGACTCCAAGCAGGGTGCAGAGAGACTGGTTGGTCACCAGGTGGCGCCTGAGCCTTGGACTAGTGGGGAGGAGACAAGGGAGAGTGATCGAGAAGCCAGCAGTGAGTTGTTCCTGGATGACCGGAATCAAAGAGCTAATAGGCGTCAGGAACAGTTACGAAAGTACAGGAGGTAATTGCACTCAGCTGGTGATCATTAGGCTTGTCTCCAGACTATAAAAGGACTGCTTGTACACACGCCCCTCTTGCAGAAGTCAACGCATTGACTAAAAGTTGGAGAACTTTTGTAAATAACTTGGCAGGCTGGATTGCTGCCAAGGCTTGTCTGAGTTGCTGCCAAGGTCCTTATCTGTTTGTTTTGCTTGGCTTTCAGCCACCGAGGTTTTGGTTCTTGCTATTAAAGTACATTCCAGTTAAGCTTGTCTCGGCTTTCATTACTGGACGGAGGAGGGGGTCAGAACAGTCACTAAGTGAACTGTTGTAAGTTGAGGATTACCTGTATTGTACTATTTTTGCTTTCTTTTGCCACAGTTACACTTCTGTTTGCTAGTCCTTATGTTTTGTGATTTTCTGTTCTATTCGGCTGTCTCCAGATATTGCCATGCTCACTATCCAAACTTTTTTTAAATTTCTTATCAACAATTGTTGTGTGGCAGATGCATATTTGAATCCTCAAGTCCCAGAGCACTTTAGCTTCTTCGTTGTCTATTATTTTCTCTATCTTATGCTCCCACCAATTCTTGTTTGCAGGCAAATGGTCTTCTTGCAGATGTTCCAATGTACCATTGTTGCTACTTAATCATGCTGTCATTTGTAGTCTCTGTGATCTTCTTGCAGTAGCTAACTAGGTGGTCCACTGTTTCTTCAGCTTCTTTGCAAAGACAGCATTTGCTATCTGTTGATGTTTTGTATATTCTGGCTTCATACATATTTGTTCTTAAGGCTTGGTCATTGTGCAGCCAGAGTTAGCCCCTCTCTCTTTCTTCAACTTTCCCGCTCTTAGCCATTGCAAGGTTTTGTTGTTATCTGCTTGGTCTGCTAGTTTTATATGTATTGCCCATTTAATACTTTGCCTTGTCATGTCTCTTTTCTATTTTTCATTTGCTCTTTCTTGCAGTCCATGTTGGTCTCTTTGGTATCATTATGGCTTAGTGTTGTGACTCAGCAGCAGTCTTCTGTGAGTCTTTTCGGGATGCAAGATTAACAATGCAGCTGGGGCTCGTTAGGGGCATCTTCTGGGGATAAAAGGACAGATGGTGCCACGCCCTGGTTACAGGAGTCAACGTTCATTCGTTCGTTTCAACATTCATTGATCATAGGTCGTGGTTTATTTGAAAGACACTTGGAGAAGTGATTGGTTTTCTGTAACCCTGATTCAAGGAGACACTTGGAGAAGTACATTGCTTTGTAAGAGTTTTTGTTTGGTATTCTGTTATCTCGTCAGAGACTTTATTTATGTTATTTTTGGGCTCGCAGCCAGTCTGAGCCAAGAACTGATAAAGTGAGTTCCTTTTATGTTTGTCTGCCTGTCATCTGTTAACGAGTGGAGAAGGGGGGACAGAACAGCTTATGATTATGATTGGTCACATAGTCAGTCAGATGTTTAAACTGGGCTTGGTATTTTTATCCACCTATTGAGTCTTTCCCAATCATCTGGAATAGGCAGATGTTGTTGATTAATGGTATTAAAGGTATACCATTTAATATAAATGTTATAATTTACCAGGCAAATTACAATTATTTAAATGTGTATACCACGCAACTCTGGGTGGT
The DNA here is from genome assembly GCF_051295495.1 of Thamnophis sirtalis. Classification (NCBI taxonomy): domain Eukaryota; kingdom Metazoa; phylum Chordata; class Lepidosauria; order Squamata; family Natricidae; genus Thamnophis; species Thamnophis sirtalis. Next base: position 57,689,431 of record NW_028261392.1, on the reverse strand, counting down.
TAACAAGCAAAAATATAGAAGAAAATTAAATCCTATTAAAAAATAGGAACTGGCCTATGTTACTTTTCATGTCTAAACTTCTGGCCTTTGATATAGGTTTATCTTCAGAATTTGAACACCCTTTAGGAAAACATTATTTTCCTCTTCAAGTTTCTATTTATAAAAGGTGTCTTTCATGATTTTGAAGAGTGGGGGTTTATGTACTTTTAATGGAATTATGAACAAGGAGGATTATTGGTACTTAGTCATGATGATTACATAGTGCCTTTAGGATTAGTGGCAGAACATACCAATATGAAAATGATCACCCTGCTCAAGGAAGAAGAGGCAACTCCTCGCTCCATTATTGCCTCCATCACTAGATTCAGCAAATCTTAAGGTGACTCTCCTATTATAAAGGTAACTTATTTTGGAAATCGCCTTGCTTCCTTTTGTAGTACATCCATGGAGAACTTCAATGGAAACACACTCTCTTACTCAGTTTATCTCACAGTCCCAGTCTCATATTTTTTTAAACTGACCATTTATCCTGGTTACAGCTCTTCCTCTTGTTCCTCAAGATTATTCTTACTACACAATACAACTCCTTGAAGGTGTGTTTTTCTATTATTTGCTGAAGACAAGTTCAAGAAATAAAATATAGATAACCCATTTGCAGATTCCCTTCTATACCCGGAAGGAATAAGCAGTAGTTTAACAGCAAACTACTAGTGGTTAACTCAGTAGAGAGGTGGGTTCCTACCAGTTCACACCTATTTGGTAGAACTGGTTCGTCAAATCTACCAAACCGGTTAGAAGAGGTTCCACCAGTGGACCCAGAAAGCAGGCTACCCCTACAGAAGAGGTTGCAACATTTTTTGAAACCCACCACTGGTCCTTGGATATGATTATTCTACACTATCATGCTCATATTTATAAAACTCAGTGCCTCTGTGAAAGGTGAGGATGACTACTGCGTTTGTGGTGCAATCAGAACATTGCGTGTGTTGAAGTTGTTTTAACGCAAACCAAAGATGCCTTTTAAAAAACAAGTTTACATCATATTCTTATGCATGCCAGTGCTGTGTGTGAGGTAATTTAAGGTGGTTCTGACAAGTGTCGTCGGCATCTTCATATCCGGTCACATGGGCGGCAAGCCACTCCCATCTGGTCACATGGGCAGCAAGCCACTCCCACAAAGGAGGCCACACCCACAGAGTAGGTTCGAACAATTTTTGAAACCCACCACTGGCTCAGTAGTAGAACTTTTTAAAAAAAAACTAGAATCACAATTCCGCTGTGAACCAAGACAAATACTCTTCTCTTTCCACCAGAGCGCAAAAGCATCCTCTGCATAATTAGACACAGCTTGGATGACTATTGCTTTCAAATAGGAGGCAAAAGTTCTCCTTGTATGTCACTGTTGTTTAATTACACTGTAACTACCAATCTGTGGCTCTGCACCTCACCACTTAGTGCCACTGTAATTACAGACTCCTCACCATTCTCTGGGAACAAATGAGAGTCCACCAGCATTGCTTCCTGTGTAATTGGGCATCACGATGCTGGAAAAGGAGCTAATGCCACGCTGACTTCCTTATTGCTTTGCTAGTTACCCTGTCATTATCTCTAGGTCTCTCTAGTGTGAGAGATTTGACATGTCATTATGTGAAGACCAGGGCTCCTGTCAAATATCTGTGTGCCTTTTGTTTAATCTGCTAATGCTATTTTTTAAAAGCGGCCATTAGCTAGAAAATACGGCAATAATTTCCACCCTCTTAAGATGCACACCACAGAGTCAGCTTAGTTTTTAAATGATTTATTTTGCTTTGAGGGTAAAACAATGTGTTCTACCTAGCTACTCAAGATTGGTTTCTGCTGTCAGCTCTGCCAAGCCTGTAAGACCTTGAGGAACAAGAATGCTGAGTCCAATGCTATGATTTCAGGACGTCAGAACCAATCTGCAGGAACAGAGAGAGAACAGCCTGATTTCATAGATCCCAGGGCTGAGGTTGCAGGATATATATGCTGAAGAGAAAACCCCGAATATATGTAAATGTAACATGGAAACTAAGTCTGCAGAGTAAATGCAACTTGCTGAGATATCATCTTTTTCAGTTGCTTCTGTATTGTGGAGGAAAATAAAGAATGATAATAATACTTTGGGGAAATAGACAAAGGGCTTCAGGCAAGACTTCCAAACTATGGCAATAGGACATTGAAATGATCCTGTTGATGGCAATTAAAGGCATCATCTAGATCAGTGGTCTCCAACCTTGGCAACTTTAAGACCTGTGGACTTCAACTCCCAGCAAAGTTGGCTGAGGAACTCTGGGAGTTGAAGTCCACAAGTCTTAAAGTTGCCAAGGTTGGAGACCACTGATCTAGAGCAGGGCTGTCAAACTCCTGGCTCGCGGGCCAGTCATATCACATGCTGGCCATGCCCATGCCAGGTTTAGCAAAGGGAGGGGGGAGTCCCAATATGATACATCATGCCCCATGACGATGTGAGTTGGACATCCCTGATCTAGAGTAAGTCAGCCCTCCATTCCGTGATTGCAAGAGGTACATCTGGGTCCCACATTCATGCAGAATAGTGCTATTGTGAACTGGACCTAGGTTTGAACCAGGAGTAGGCAGCCCACCTACTGATGATCCATATAATTAAAAATATCTATATATTGTTTTATGGGAATAATTTTTTTTTTAATTTTTACATCCCTAGGCATCAGATAGCAATCACAATAGCACTGAGATGTATAAACCGCTTCACAGTGTTTTATAGCACTGTCTAAGCTGTTTACAGAGTCAGGATAATGGCCCCAACAATCCGGGTCCTCGTTTTACTGACCTCGGGAGGATGGAAAGTTGAGCCAACCTTGAACCAGTCAGGATCAAACTTCTGGCAGTGGGTAGAGTTAGCCTGCAATACTGCATTCTAACCACTGCGCCACCACAGATACCCTAGACAAGAAAAACATGTTATGATATTCTTATATTTAATAACCTTTGGTGCCAATCTCATGCATCCAGGGATGTCCATTAGGATAAACAACTGAATCCAAAGCCTTCCTTCCTCCCATCTTTTCATTGTCAGACAGGAACCCAATTTTCCATTGAGGTGCCCTTCTGTTTGCAACAATGTACCCCAATGTTTAGAACAGCTCTAAGCCAGTGGTGGGTTTCAAAAATTGTTCGAACCTACTCTGTGGGTGTGGCCTCCTTTGTGGGAGTGGCTTGCCGCCCATGTGACCGGATGGGAGTGGCTTGCCGCCCATGTGACCAGATATGAAGATGCCGATGACACTTGTCAGAACCACCTTAAATTACCTCACACACAGCACTGGCATGCATAAGAATGTGATGTAAACTTGGTTTTTAAAAGGCATCTTTGGTTTGCGTTAAAACAACTTCAACACATGCAATGTTCTGATTGCACCACAAATGCAGTAGTCATCCTTACCTTCCACAGAGGCACTGAGTTTTGTAAATATGAGCATGATAGTGTAGAATAATCACATCCAAGGACCAGTGGTGGGTTTCAAAAAATTTTGGAACCTCTTCTGTAGGTGTGGCCTGCTTTCTGGGTCCACTGGTGGAACCTCTTATAACCGGTTCGGTAGATTTGACGAACCGGTTCTACCGAATAGGTGCAAACTGGTAGGAACCCACCTCTGCTCTAAACCTTCTAGCTTTTTGGAAGGTCATTAAGACCCTTAAAGAGAATGGCTTTTACTTCTCCTGAAGATTTGATGCCTGCTGAATGTTGTATTTTGATCTGTCCCACCTGCTAATTTTGCTTTGAATGAGCTTTGTAACCTGGGGATTGTTTATGCGGTGTAAACTGTTAATAGATAATGGCAATTGGAGAGGCATATATAAGACTAAGCAAACAAATAAATGAAATTTAAAGCCTATTTAATCTTCATTAAAACACAGTAATAAAACAAGCAGCCTCCATTCATCTCATCAGGCAAAGGAGATTATCTACCAAAGGTCAGTCTGAATAATATATGAAATACCCAAGAACATCCGGATTCAGGGCTGAAACAAATTTTACACCCACACTTCCAACCTGAATGTTTGTGACGAATGTAACACTACTCAACACAGTTAGACTGACTTTTTACTAGTTTCCCTTTTTCTAAGAAGAACCATCTCCATCTTGTCTGGATTTCAAGTTTGATCTGCTTGAAATATCTAAATATCTATTCAATTATTTACACATTTAGCTGCAGGCACAAATACACTTTCCTACTGATATAGGGAATGTTGATATAATAATGAAGAACCATTATAGCTTGCGAACAACTTTCTATAGCTAAGTCCCTTGATGAACCAGTTTGTGAACCTTTTTTTTTTTTAAAGCAAATTGGCCTGGAATCAGATATTGACAACTGGTTGGAGTCAGAGGTCAAAGCTTTGAATATTTGAGATGAGCAGAAATCCAGCCTCTCCTTTGGAATCAAATTTGCATTCATACGTGTATTTTAGCCTATCATCTCCCAGTTGCAATGTATGGCTGTGAAAGTTGGACCATAAGGAAGGCTGAGCGCCAAAGAATTGAGAACTTTTGAACTATGGTGCTGGAGAAGATGCCTGCAAGTCCCTTGGGCTGCAAGGCGATCAAACTGGTCAGTCCTAGAGGAGAACAGCCGTGACTGCTCTTTAGAAGGCCAGATCCTGAAGATGAAACTGAAATACTTTGGCCACCTAATGAGAAGGAAAGACTCACTGGAGAAGAGCCTAATGCTGGGAATGACTGAGGACAAAAGAAAGGGGTGACAGAGAGTGAGGTGGCTGGATGGAGTCATTGAAGCAGTACGTGTGAGCTTAAATGGACTCTGGGGCATGTTAGAGGACAGGAAGGCCTGGAGGAACGTTGTCTATGAGGTCATGATGGGTCAGATATGACTTTGCGACTAACAACAAAATAATCTCTTCACTTCAGCCAACATTGCAGCCCTGAGAGTTTATGGAAGTTTGGTGGTATGGATTTTCTTTCAGTTCTTAAAGAACCTTTGTACACCATTAAATGTTGTCAGAAATATATTTCTGTTCCAGCTGTATCCACAGCTGACTCATATAACTAATTACACTCAAATATAACCTTTCCTTCCTTCTTGTATAATATAAAAGGAGACTGCTTCACAATAGTTGTGCTTGGCCTGGGCAGCAACTTGCATTAGGGTTCTTTAATAGTAGCAATAAGGCAAAGTGTTTCAGAGTCTTAGAACTGAATTCATAGAAATAGACTTTTTTCTTTTACCAACTGATATAATGTATGCAAAGGGCTGAAAAGTATATTTTTCTAGCCTGCCAGTTAATTAAGTGATAACTATGCAAGACATTTTCCCTGAAGGAGTACAGTTAATTTGAGTTTTATAAGGTGTTCTTTTTTTTTCCTTTTCCCCCCTTCATTTCTATTTTCATTATTATTTGGAAAGAAAATGCAAATAATCATGTAGAAAATAGAGAGAAAAGTGGCTCCATGCCACTCCATGCCAGAGGAAAAAGAGGGGAAAACTAAAAAATGAATAAAAAGGCTGTTAGGAAACTACAAATTATACTCTTCCCTCCCCTTGTACCCTGACGTGAGATTTTCAGTCAATATATTTGCAAGCATTAAAATGATGTAGAATTGTTATTACAGCGACAATTTTATTCTTTATTTTGTATCAATTTTCTCTTAAATTATAGCTTCGGGTGAATTTTATTGATTTTCCACTGTTCCTGTGATTGTTCTATTATGTTTTCTTAAATTTTTGCATTTATCATGCCATTTTTATTTCTATATAATATTCTAATAATAGTTCATAAATACATCCTAGCAGGTGGTCTTAATTCTATAGAAATGTTTCAAATTCTGTCATCCTTCTTAAAATTTCTCTCACAAGATCATTTTTTTTTTCTTCTCGCAATTTTAAAGTGCATTTAAAAGTTTGGGGCTGAAATTATAAAATAAAAAGCTCATCTTAAGTAGTGTGTTTATTCTGATAGAAGCAATTGTTCCTAATCATAACAATTCCATATCTTCCACCTATCAAGATCTATTAGTTTCTCTCCAAAATATATTTATTTTGAATATATTTTATTCAGTAGTGGGTTTCAACAATTGTTCGAACCTACTCTGTGAGTGTGGCCTCCTTTGTGGGAGTGGCTTGCCACCCATGTGACCGGATGGGAGTGGCTTGCCGCCCATGTGACCGGATATGAAGATGCTAACGACACTTGTCAGAACTACCTTAAATTACCTCACACACAGCACTGGCATGCATAAGAATAGGATGTAAACTTGTTTTTTAAAAGGCATCTTTGGTTTGCGTTAAAACAACTTCAACACACGCAATGTTCTGATTGCACCACAAACGCAGTAGTCATCCTTACCTTTCACAGAGGCCCTGAGTTTTATAAATATGAGCATGATAGTGTAGAATAATCATATCCAAGGACCAGTGGTGGGTTTCAAAAAATTTTGGGACCTCTTCTGTAGGTGTGGCCTGCTTTCCGGGTCCACTGGTGGAACCTCTTCTAACCGGTTCGGTAGATTTGACGAACCGGTTCTACCGAATAGGTGCGAACTGGTAGGAACCCACCTCTGATTTTATTGCTATCTGTCTCTTGCAATTTCAAATATTTCACTAGATCTTTTGTTCACGATCTTTTGTTATCTTTTGTTTTTTCCCCCCTCAAGTTAAATTTCTTATGATTTCCTTTGGCTTCTTTTGCACTGATTTTTGTATCCAGAAAATTCAGCACAACCAGGACCTGATTGTTTTCATCAGCTGTCTTACTGCACTTTGTGGTTACATAAACTACATTGTGTGCATAATATTTTAATTTATAGTCCTTTCCTCGAATCTTGATACCTTATATTAGTTTATATTAGTTTAGTTTACCTTATATTAGTTTATTAGGTAAGATTTTTGAATCTTACCTGCTAATACTTCAAAAGCAATCACAAATAGTAAGGGGTAAATACGGCATTTTAGCACTACGCTTTCTCAAAAATGGAAGGAATGTTTAAATAAAATGTGCCCTCTCAAGCCAGGATATCTTTGGTTCACACATCATCTTCCCCACAAAACTCTGGCGCCGGTGGCAACACAGAGGATACATTAGGTAGCATGAATAGAAGCAGTTTCTAGAACTCCAAAAATAAACAGCACAATGCTGCATACCTGATATACATTTTTCATGTGAGGTTTATATAATGCTACAGCGTGCATTGTATTCTGTAGAGTACAAGAAAACCTGAGTCTGACCCAGATGGATTGCTGTCTAAAAACTGTCATGGCAAAACAATAAAAGAAAGAGAGGGATAGAACTGGGGAAATATACTTCATGCCCTATGCTGAGTATTTCAAAATTGTAATAACATTCCCCATGTTACAAACAAGATCTGTTCCTGAATCTATCTTTTGGTCATATCAGTGATGGGATTCAAATAATTTAACAACTGGTTCTCTGCCCTAATGACCAGCTGGGTAGGCGGGGCTCAGTGGTCATGTGACTGTTTGGGTGTGGCCAATGTCACACAGGTGGATGGGCGCTTCACCTTAGCTGTTACAATGTAATTAAGGTTAACCAGAGAGGCAGTTTCTGTAAGGAGGGCAATAAAGATTAGGCTAGAAACAGCACCAGAATGTTTCCTTCCTGCCTTCCTTACAGGATTAGCCCTGTAAAGTAGAAAAAAACAAAAGGAGATTTCTTCCAACAACCGGTTCCGAACTGCTCATAAAGTTAACAGCCGGTTCTGCTGAATAGGTGTGGGCTGGCTGAATCCCACCACTGGGTCATATGTATAGCTAAGCTGGAACAGATACACAGGACGGTGTTAACAATAACATGATCTGATTTAAAATGGAAAATGGCGGTCTCCTTTCTCAAGCTTGCAGAAGCCACACAAAGTTTTCATGTGTGTCATGACTCATGAGCATTTAACACAAATTTTTAATACAATAAACTTTATAACAGTCTGTTTGTAATACAAGTTGTTCGTAAGTTGGACATTCTTAACCTGGAGATTGCATGTACAACTCATTAATAAGATTCCATGTTGTGGAAAGGCTGATCATAATTCTCCAAGTTTGAAACAAAGTCAATTTCCAAATGTTTGTGAAGGTAGAAAATTAAGGCCTTAAATTAAGAGGCCTTAAATTAAGGCCTCTTGCACATGTGTGTGCTCTGCCTTTTAGCTATAACCCTCCCCATAGAGTTAACATGGAAAAAAATGTGCTATTATTTCAGTCAATGAATTGAGGATGATTCTAATGTGATCTGCTTAGAAATGCAAAATATCTATCTTGAATATTTATATAAGGACAAACATATGATAAATGTCAGCTAGGCAATTCCACAAACATTTTTTGTTGTTATTTTGGAATCTGCAATTATGGTTTTTTTTTTGTTAATTTGGAATAAATGTTCATCTTCATTACACTCCAAGATTGTCATTGTTACATCTGCATAGTACTGTTGCTTCTTTTTTAAAAAAAAATTCTGGCCTCAATGGCCATCATTCAACTTAATTGACTCACTCCAGACTCAATTACTTTGAAATAAAAAACTTTCCCCATCCATTTTTATACTAATATTATATATCTCCATTATTTCCCTATTTGTGTGTCTTTTCTTTAAATGAATATGCTTGGTGACATTTACTGAATTCTAAAAGGTTAATGAAATAGGAATTCCCTTTGCAGAATCTATGCTGATTCTCCATGTTGTTATTACTTATAAAATGTCCATGGTGTTAAATCATTCAAATCCTGGGCAGTTTATGACAAATAAATATTTCATGTAATCAAATAACCACTTAAAAATATATCAAAATTTCATTCTAAGAAATGGAGGAAAGTAAGCACTTAAAATGTACTCCCCTGCCCCCATTGACACCCCAATAAACTCAAACGAATAAAAAGTAGCAATTAGCATAATAAAAATAATGATGGTGAAGGATTACACTCCAGATATCTATAAGAATTCATCCTTTGCTAGTCTCCAAAGGGAATTACTGAGGTGGACAATCCATAGCCTTGATAAAGGCTATGATTGGGGGAAAAAGCATAGCTTTTAGCTTCAGGCCCTCTCAATTCTCACAAATGGAGCACTACTGCATTCCTCAGGAAGATGGTTCCACCACAAAACCGTGAAGCCCTTATCTGCGGCAACATAAGTGCAGAGGCAAATCCACGCCGTCCGAAGCGCTACGGAAAACGCAACCCTACCGCGATGATATAATTGCAGAGGGCAAATCCGCGCCTCCCGAAGCACACAGCACCCTAACCCTAACCCTAACCCTAATCCTAACCCTAACCCTAACCCTAAACCTAAACCTAAACCTAAACCTAAACCTAAACCTAAACCTAAACCTAAACCTAAACCTAAACCTAAACCTAAACCTAAACCTAAACCTAAACCTAAACCTAAACCTAAACCTAAACCTAATCCTAACCCTTACCTTAATTTAAATCGGCGCTGTTTTAAAGCGCCCTTCCGTCATCGCACTGTTGTCGCGGCGGTGATGACGCGCGATGATGATGTTGCGGCTTTAGCGACGCGGTTTTATCACCGCTATTTTGACGAGCGCGGTTTTGTCGTGCCACGCAAGAAGATCTCCTTGGATGAGTCAATATTGGTTCAAGCAGGCAGTCCTGCAAATATTTTGGTACCAAACTTCATAAAAACGAAGACTTAGAATTGGACCCCCAAGCCTATTAGTGTTGCAGAAAATGACAGGCTTTAGACTTCTCAGGATACAGGAAAAGTTTATTTGGCAGCCAGGTTCAGAAAGCTAGCCCATGGCTTAGCATTGCAAGTTCTGAACAACCTTCATTATCGAAGCACGCGTTCTTATACATTCTCAAAAGCATTGCAACACGGAAATACTTAACACATTTCTTAGTGGTTACCTTGAAGAGAAAGCCTTATAAGGAGATGGGGGTCTTACTTCTCCTTTTGTTTATGGAGTACGTGTCATTAACAAACTTTAATTGAACCTTGGACTTTTGACATAGATTTTGACATAGGGACATCTTATGGTTAGCCACTGACTTCCTGTTCTTTTGCAAGCTGCAATTCTGCCTATGTGGCTTTAATATAGAAGTAAAGGGGCTCTAAGAGGCTGTCCAGCCTGACCCAGTAGGTTTCACACTTAATGTCCAAATCTCACTTTACGTCTGCTTTATCAGCAAGGAATGTAGATACTGTATTGTAGGTATCCACAATACCCGGGTATACTATGATTCGTACTAATCAATGAGCAGGGTTGTCCTTCAAATTTAATTTCCATCTGGAAACAGAATCCTGTGGCAATAGTAGATTTCCAAATCAACCCCATGGAGCACATTCCCAGAGGCCTAACTACATGGTCAGAAAGGGATGAGGTCATAAAGGGATGTTTTAAATTCCAAGTGGGAGACTTTTCTGACTTCTAGCAGAGGCGTATTTAAGTGCACCCAGCACTGCCTCAACATTTAGAGATAAAAGTTGTGACTCCATTTGCAAAATTTCTCCAAACCTATTAGTAGGATGGGATTTTCGGAGACAGTCAGTTGCAGATAAATGGAAACCTGGCAAGATTGCAAAGGCAGCAATCTATGGAATCTGTTTGCAAAATCAATATAGTTCCTTACCGTGGCACGACAAAACCGCGCCCGATTAAACCGCGTCGCTGATGTCATCAACAGGGCGACAACAGCGAGTGCGGAGAAAGAAGGGCGCTTTAAATAGCGCTTTGAAAGCAAGCCGATTCAAGTTAAGGTAAGGGTTAGGTTTAGGGTTAGGTTTAGGGTTAGGTTTAGGGTTAGGGTTAGGGTTAGGGTTAGGGTTAGGTTTAGGGTTAGGTTTAGGGTTAGGTTTAGGGTTAGGTTTAGGGTTAGGTTTAGGGTTAGGGTTAGGGTTAGGGTTAGGGTTAGGGTTAGGTTTAGGGTTAGGTTAAGGGTTAGGTTTAGGGTTAGGGTTAGGGTTAGGGTTAGGTTTAGGGTTAGGGTTAGGGTTAGGGTTAGGGTTAGGGTTAGGGTTAGGGTTAGGTTTAGGGTTAGGTTAAGGGTTAGGTTTAGGGTTAGGGTTAGGGTTAGGTTTAGGGTTAGGTTTAGGGTTAGGTTTAGGTTTAGGGTTAGGGTTAGGTTTAGGGTTAGGTTAAGGGTTAGGGTTAGGGTTAGGGTTAGGGTTAGGTTTAGGGTTAGGTTAAGGGTTAGGATTAGGTTTAGCGTTAGGTTAAGGGTTAGGTTTAGGGTTAGGTTTAGGGTTAGGTTTAGGTTTAGGGTTAGGGTTAGGGTTAGGGTTAGGTTTAGGGTTAGGTTAAGGGTTAGGGTTAGGGTTAGGTTTAGGGTTAGGTTAAGGGTTAGGATTAGGTTTAGCGTTAGGTTAAGGGTTAGGTTTAGGGTTAGGTTTAGGGTTAGGTTAAGGGTTAGGTTTAGGGTTAGGTTTAGGGTTAGGATTAGGATTAGGATTAGGTTTAGGGGGGTTAGGTTTAGGTTTAGGGGTTAATTTTAGGTTTAGCATTTACAGCGTGCTTTTTTCTCCGCACTGTTGTCACGCTGTGATGACATCAGCTACACGGTTTCGTCGAGCGCCCTTTAGTCAAACGCGGTTTTGTGGTGGAACCGTTCCTTACATTGGGAATCTTCCCAGAGTGGGAATCCTCCCAGGCAGTTAATTACATTAGATAAATCATTGTAGAGGAATGAGTTCAAAACTATCGTGTGTCCATTTCAAACCTCCCAAAATGGAAATGATTGCAAAGTGTGGTTCTTCCCAACCCACCTTCCATAAAGATACTTTCCATTTCAGTATTTACACAATGAATTACAGCTCAGATACTTGATGATAGGACACTGCACTGTCATACAAACAGAAAAATATGTCCCCTCCTTAGGGGAGAATACCAACATTATTCTATTTGTATTTTGCACATCTGAAGGCTCCCCAGTGCTGATGTAGGACCAAGAAAAGAATGTAGATTTTCATATCCCTAGCAATAGCAATAGCAGTTAGACTTATATACCACTTCATAGGGCTTTCAGCCCTCTCCAAGTGGTTTACAGAGTCAGCATATTGCCCCCACAGTCTGGGTCCCTAGTCTTTCTTTGGGCACTTCCTCCCTCTCTCCCTTCCATGCACATTTTTCATGTGTAAATCACACTAAGCTCAATAGGACTTACTCCAAATAGACTTTGCAGTTTAGTTTACTTTACAATGTACCCAGGACTGGGTCTGCAGCCTACTTTCTTGAACATAAATGCTCCTATACCGCTATTTCCTAGTCCACTTACTTAGGGTTGTAGGCTCCCCATAAAGATGGAATATTTAACTCTACTCTTGATTTATAATTACCTGGAAGACTGAGGAGCTGAAAAACAGTGAAGCTTTTTCCTCCTGTTTTCTATTAACACACTTCCAAATTAATTGCTGCAAGCAGCAAGTCAAGATTCCAACAGTAGGCTAAAATTTAGGGGCTTTATTTGGCACTGAACATCACCTAACAGCATTTTCCTCACATCGTAGAACCGTGAATCTTGATGGCAAGGCCCCCGGCCTGAAATCCTCTTTTGCAATTGCAAGTCTCAGTTGAAAGGACTGAGGTAGATTTGTTATGGTCCTGACAGGAGAAGGTAGCTTCATAGGCTTTGGATAATATATATATATCTGCTGTACTGCCTTGATATAGCATTTCAGCAAATGCTGAACCAGAGTGTATTAAGCTGTCATAGTACCCTGCTGTCTTTTCTACTGACATTTAGATTGCAAACTCCTTGGGACAAAACTCTGATTTTCGCCTCTCTCTTACTTTATCCCCTAGAAACAGTGTGGTTGGATTCAAACCTAATCATCGTTAGAGTCAGCACATTGAAATCAGTGGGACAAACTAGTCACAGTTCACTTCCATCCCATTGTTTGCTATCGGTATATGCTAAATAAGTTTAGATTTAATCCTTGTACATTGATAGCCCTGTGTAAATCATGCCAGCAATATAGTAATATATATAATGCTATATATACATGATGGAACCGTGTGCTGAAGTCTTGAAAAGGAAGTTCTAGGATTTATGTATAAAAGGGGTTGGGAACTCCCTTGAAGTTGTAATTTAAGGACAGTATTACACTACAGACTTCCTTCTGCTTTTTTATCAGTTTAATTTACGGTAACTGTTTCTTCTACAAAAGTATATTTGAAATGGGCATGGGTAAAATTGCTTATGATTCGCAAAGATTCTTGCTGTAGATTCCCAAAGCAGCAATTGCCTCTGTTTCTGAATCTACTGAATGGCTCACAGTCCAATCTATGTACAATCATGCAACCTATGAATTCTATTTTTTATTTATTAGTTTGTCAAACATGTACAAGATAGCAGGTGTAAATATAAACATGGATATAAATGAAAGAAATGAATACAAATAGATGGGGACAGTAGGACAGGGAGGCATCCTGGTGCACTTATGCATGCCCTCTTTATGGACCTCTTAGGAATGGGGTCAGGTTCATGGTAGACAGTTTAAGGTTGAAGCTGTAGGAATTGGAGGATGTAACAATGGAGTCAGGTAGAGCATTCCAGGCGTTGACCACTCTGTTGCTGAAGTCATATTTTCTGTAATTGAGTTTGGAGCGGTTTACCTTGAGTTTGTATTGATTCTTTGCCCATGTATTATTGAGGTTAAAGCTGAAGAATTCATTGACAGGTAAGACATTGTAGCAGACAATTTTGTGTACTATACCTAGATCATACCGCAGGTGGCACAGTTCCAGATTCAGTGGTGGGATTCAGCCAGTTCGCACCTATCCGGGAGAACCGGTTCTTAACTTTCTAAGCAGTTCGGAGAACCGGTTGTTGGAAGAAATCTCATTTTGTTTTTTCCCCCCACTTTACACAGCTAATCCTGTAAAGACGGCAGGAAGGAAACATTCTGGTGTTGTTTCTCGCCTAATCTTTATTACCCTGCTTACAGAAACTGCCTCTCCAGTTAACTCTTGTCACATTGTAACAGCTAAGACAAAGCGCCCATTGACCTGAGTGATGTTGAGTTGGCCACGCCCACCCAGTCACATGACCACTGATCCCCGCCTACCCAGCTGGTCATCAGGGCAGAGAACCGGTTGTTAAATTATTTGAATCCCACCACTGTCTAGATTGTCCAAGGCCAAAACTTCAAGTCTGGTGGCATAAGGGAATTCTGTTGTGAGCAGAGGAGTGGAGTACTCTTCTTGTGAAGTACCTCTGGACCCACTCAATCATATTAATGTCCAATATACAGTGTGTATTCCAGGCTAATGAGTTGTATTCGAGATTTGGTCTGGCAAAGGTTTTGTATGCCCTAATTACCAAAACAATGTTACCGGAGAAGAAGCTTTGCAAAATTAGGTTAACAACTCTTAATGCCTTTTTGGCAATGCTGTCACAGTGGGCTCTGGGACTTAGATCTTAGATTCGTAGATGCAACTTTAAACTACAGAAGCCCTCTGTCAAAAATATCAAGTTGCTTATGAGAATTAGTCCCAGTTATTGATGGAGAGCACATAACACCTGCATACAGAGCAAGTGGTTTTTTAAAAAGTTTTTATTGTTTTTATTAAATGAAAATACACAAAAAAAATATCTTTCATGACATCTTGTAGAAAGCGTATCCATTGGTTACAGGTACATTTCATGCGTTTCTTCCACAATCACATATATTTCATTCAGTTTAAATTGTACATTTTAGAATTTATATATTTTACTATCACTGTACCACCATTTTCATTTAATAGGGTTTTAAGGACACAGCCACCTACTGGCATTTTTTCCCCCAGTCTCAATGAATCTGCCGTGACTTTACATCTTTATAACTTATTCTAGAAAAAAGTCGGTTAAAAAGATATCTAACATTCCCTCTCCCTTCCCCCCTCCAAACTCACAAATTGACGCTTCTGTCCATTTTACTTTTACTAGTACATCACACCTGCTTGTATTATTAAATATTATCCATTAACATTTCTATCTTATTATTGTAGTTAGCTAAAGATTATTTATTTTTCTCACCTCTCCTCTCCACAGGCCTGAAAGAGATTTACCTTTATAACCATCTCTAAACAGAAATTTATTAATAAGTGTTAACAAAATAACCATTTAAAATCTAAAACAGTCTAAAAGATATTGATATTTCTAGTTAATAATCACCAAAAGTATGCACTAACATTTCCTTCTTCTTCTTATAGTTAAAAGAAAAAAAGAAAAAACCCCAATTGTTTGCTATTTATATCATGTCTCCTCTCTTCTGATCCAAATTATATATACTTTCATAACAAGATCTAAACAAAAATTTATAAGGTTTATAAGTCTTTTTGCCAAATCTCAATTTACAATTTGTGGCCCGGTTATTTATCCTAATTAAGGTTATCATTTCATTATTAATATCATAGTAAATTATATGTTAACAAATAAACATTCAATGATAATCTAAAACAGTCTAGAAAATACAAAATACTAAAATCCCTACTTATTAATCATCAAAAGTTAGCTGATTTTTATCATCGACTAGCATTATCAACCAGTGTCTTTCCAGTAGCAAAACGGTCCTTTCTCTTTCGCCAGGAGTTGTGTCAATTCTCTTTTTAGCACCTTTTCAGAGTTTAAAACTTCTCTCTGCACTTTGTAGCTTGAAGGATTTCTCATGTAGTTTCGTTGTCCTTGAGTTGTTATTAATATAGGCTTAACTTTGATTGTCAAACTTATTTCTGGATGGATTTGTCTTCTTAATTCCATCTTTTTCGCTGTCTTTTTTTCTTCTGCATCTTGGAATTTGGGAAAAAGCTCCAAGTTGTCAAAGTCGCTTTTCCAGCTTCCCTTCTTTTTGTTTTCACTCACATTTACTCCATTAATGGGTTCATCTAATATCTTGTCTTTGTTTTCTGTATTTTCATTCTCCTCTTTAATCTCGGGGGCAGAGCAAGTGTTTTTATTACTACATCACAATTCATTGCTAAATAAAATCAAGCTTCTAACTGTGTAAGTCTGAGGGTATTGTGATGCCCGTGTTGCTCGCTGTTATGCTCAGCTGCTAATTCCAGGTCAGTGGCTTCTGTCCGCACTAGGAATGTAGGAGAGCAGCATTTACCAACTCATATCATTGCTGTTCATTCAGCCCATGCAGTGAAACTGGAAAATGTGGCTGTTTACCTGAAGAAGATTGACAGTGGTTACTATGCAGCAGAAAGTTATTGGCACATAGATAAATAACTAAAAATCAATTCCAAAGTCAATCAAGAACCTTCTTAGGAAATCTGTACTGCAAAGGATCGTTTCAACTACTACCTTTGGGAGCGTCAAAATGACTTGACAGAAAGCACGTAAGAAAAAAGTTGGGGACATTTTTAATTGGTCACCGAAGGCTGAAGATGTTAAAAGAGATGGACCTGGGCCATTTTCTCTGCTGGCGTGCAAATGGGACATGCAAGTCAGGGTAGAAATGCTGAAACATGAATGGAACAGAAGCACATCGTATGCCAAGGCATCATTTATCTGCATCCCTTATGGGATGGTTTCTGCAGTCTCTTCACTTATTGTTAAAATCATGTTTTCCCAATATTTTTTAAAGCAAATTCTATGCAAGACTATCCTTGGAATATATATTTGTAATGTCAGGTTTTACTCCCAAAATAGACACTGAGCCGAGGTGGCACAGTGGTTAAGTGCAGCCCTGCAGGCTACTTCAGCTGACTGCAGTTCTGCAGTTCGGCTGTTCAAATCTCATTGGCTCAGGGTTTACTCAGCCTTCCATCCTTCCGAGTTGGGTAAAATGAGAACCCGGATTGTTGTTGGGGGCAATATGCTGACTCTGTAAACCGCTTAGAGAGGGTTGAAAGCCCTATGAAGCGGTATATAAGTCTAACTGCTATTGCTATTGCTAAAGGGCGGCATATAAATGTAATCAATCAATCAATCAATCAATTAATCCTGATAAATAAAGTTGGTTTTTAGGAATATATGCAGCTTGCTGTTCATGAACTATAAAATAGTTCCTTAGTCTCAATATACTGCAGTTATTAGAAAAAGTGGGCTAATTCAGGGAATTAAGGAGATAAGATATGGGGGTAAATTCATCCATCGTGCTCTGTTCTGTCAGTTTTTCCCAGAGACCTAGCAATTGTATTTTCATATTGATTGACACACTGAGACACAGAGAGAGACATCCTGCATGCTGGTTTGTAAGTGGAGATATATAAATCTAAATTGTTCATCATATTCCAATTGCACATTTAATATATCTAGATTTATGAGCTAAGGCTAATTAGGATATTTCATGTTTTTTGATCTGAGAACTTTGTTACACCAAAATTAGATAAATAATTAAATTCTGTTTGTTCATTAGTCCAGACTCTGGATGTATAGATCAGACCATATTAATACGGTCAGGAAAAATATTTCTTAAGGATTCTAATTGAATCCTAAGTACAATATTATTGTTGTTGTTGTTGTTGTTGTTGTTGTTCTGAATTAAATATGGAGGAGATTTACAGGAAGTTACAGACACAGGAATAAGCAGAAGTTTACTATTTTACTTTGCTCTTCCTATGACAGCATATTTCTAAGCCAGACCTATTTTTTTAAGCTGAAAGTTTCTTTCTGAAATTTGTACAATTTGAAACACGTTCCTCTCTTTCCTAATTCCTATTAACCAGAAGCTGTTGACTCAACAACAAAGAGTGTTTACCTAGCTTTTTTCTTTGCCTTCAAAAGTACTGGTGGTCAGGGTGAGGCTATGGATGCAACCATTTATAATTAGCAGCTATAAAAAGGCATGTTGTCTGGCCAGCTGCCTTAATTAGATGTAACATTAATCTGGTATGTGAAAACTTCTGCAATTTTTATTTTGAAGGAAAAGAAGCCAGTTGGGTGAGACAAGGAAACAATAAATGCCAGCATTTTCTCCTCTTCCCTTCTGCTGCAGAAGCTGAGAAATAATAGAGAGGAGAGATTCCACCCAGCTCTTATTATGGAACTTGTCACCTTCATAGAATGATCGATATCAAATTAGACCACGATGTCTATGGATTCCAGGGAGCTCCAAAAAATCTCTCTGAGATTCCCTGCTTCATCTTCCTCTTTCAAGTCTTTTATTTTAAAGAAGTGGGTACAAATCTGACATTCTGTAAACCCCAAACCACCAGAATCTCATCTCATATTTACTTCTGGCAATGCCTCAGGGCCCAAGAGTGTCCTTACTTGGAGGATCCCAAGGGGTTTAGGCAGGGCCAGATTTAGATGAAAAGAGGCCCTAGGCTATTCCATTTATGAGGCTCTTTCACCTCCCATTTTTAAGTTTGTAAATTACATGAGAGACAATAAAATACATCATTACTGTGATATATATCAATATATATAGCTGGCCTCCTGATGGAGGGTGGCTCTGCTCTGCGGCAAAGGGAGCGAGGCCAGCCGCCTCCCCTGCTGCGCTCAGCTGCCCGGCTCGGCCCCCTCGCCCTCACCTGCCTGGCCGCTGGTGGGCTCCGCGTCGATGGGGCGGCTACTGGGAGCGGCCACGCGTCTCGCCTGACCGCCGGTGCCGGGAACGGGAAAACTGTGCTTGTTATTACACAAAATGTTCCAGAATTTTGCTAGTGTGGAAAACCATTTCAGCCTTTCCTCTTTAAAAACAACAACAAAAACAGAACCCTAACATTTAACACTTGGGGCTCTTTGGGACAAGAAGAAGATTTGGGACTATAGATAATTAAATTCACTTTTTTTTAATTAGAGAAAGGATAACATCTACAGTTATTGTTGACTGGAAACCACTTATAATTTTTTGTTTATTTGTTTTTTCATGGAACAGCAAAAAATGAACTTTTGATTTAGCTTCTGGGTATTAGAAAATATTAGATAATAGATAAAAGGTGGGCTGTAACTATAGAGTGATGATTTTGTAATTATACTTGTATTTGCTGTAAAGGAAATGAGAAGCATCCTCTTTCTATTTCTTTTGATCTTTTCTTACTGTATCTTTGTTTCTGCTCTTGTCCTTTCTTTTCCTTTCGTACTTTGTATTGGTTTCTGTTAGTTTTTAATCTTTGCTCTAAAGCAAGAGAAAGCGAGAGATATGCGGGGCTCCAAATCTAATGCACATCTTGTTCTCTTTTACACATCTATTAATTAATTTTCCTTCAGCAGCTGCAGGCACAAATTTGCAAGCAGGCTAAATCCATATGACCCCTCCCCCCACCAGACTTGAGCAATATGGAAACAAAAACAAAAGTCTCTGCAACAGTGAGGGAGACCTGGGGAAGTTTTTCTCTGCACCACCTGGCTTAGCCTCCCAGAGTTTTCTGCCTCAACACCAGAGGTGGGTTCCTACCAGTTCACACCAGTTCGGTAGAACCGGTTCGTCAAATCTACCGAACCGGTTAGAAGAGGTTCCACCAGTGGACCCGGAAAGCAGGCCACACCTACAGAAGAGGTTCCAACAATTTTTGAAACCCACCACTGACAGACACACACACACACACACACACATACACACACAGAGAGATAGACAGACTCACACAGAGAGAGAAAGAGAAAGAGAAAGGAAGAAAGGAAGAAAGGAAGAAAGGAAGAAAGGAAGAAAGGAAGAAAGGAAGAAAGGAAGAAAGGAAGAAAGGAAGAAAGGAAGAAAGGAAGAAAGAACGAAAGAACGAAAGAACGAAAGAACGAAAGAAAGAAAGAAAGAAAAAAAGAAAAAGTGAGAGAGAGATGAAAGAAAAAAAGGAAAAAGGGACAGAAAGAAAAAAGGAAGGAGAGAGAGAGAGAGAGAGGGAGGGTGGGTGGGAGGGAGGGAGAGAGAGAGAACACTTGGCCGGCAAGCCATTCCCACCAGGTCACATGGCCGGCAAGCCACTCCCACAAAGGAGGCCACACCCACAGAGTAGGTTCGAAAAAAATTTGAAACCCACCACTGCTCATCATCCAGCGGCCTAAGCTGCTCATGAATCACCTCTACCTCCCAGGGGGGGAAAGGGGCTTTTCCAATGCAGCTACTTAACATCACTGAGCTGTTCTGCCTTTGTGGCCCATCTCCTGCTTCTTTCTTTCCCTCCCCATCAGGTGACAAGATAGGGAAGCCCACTACCCCATCTGATGCTAAGAAAGATGGAGCTGTGAAGCCAATATCTGCTCTCACTGGGAGCAGGAGACGCACCTCTCCGGAGTACAACCTGGTGCACTCGTGCCACAAAGAGAAGATAAATTAAAGCCTCCATCATCATATTGTAGGCTTCAAGTTCAAAGATCCTGTCTCTTGATCTCTGCATGGCTTATAGCAAGCAAGAAAAGCAGATATGGAGACCAAGGCAAGCATTATAATCAGCCTTTACTGCACAGTACTGTTATGCCATTTCATTCTTTTTATTTCAGAGGTCACAGATTTTTTCCCCCCACCATGCCGGCTGGCACAAATATTTCTTGTGGCAAAGTTTTCCAAGGCTGTTAACCTGCATGACTGTTTAGCACCTCTATCTAAGCTGATGTTTCATACAGACATCCAAATATTACAGGTCCACTGTGCAGGAACAATTCTACGCACAAATGCCACAAGGCTAGAATCAGATACTGGATATGATGACAAGCTCTCCCTTGGGATCCCAGGCCAGCCCAGTTTCAGATATTTCTACATAACTGTAGGGAAATACATTGTGCTGGTTCCACTTTCCACTGTTGTTGGGTTAAAACTCTCATTATCTCTAATGGTCAGGGGACATAGATATTTTTTTCTCAGCAATCACTAGAGAATAATTGAGAATCACTGACCAATAAAGTCTCAGATCAAAAAACACCGATATGTTGATTGAAATAAACATTTCCACTGGTTGCAGAAGGAGGGAGAAAAGATTATTATTGTTATTCGTGGCTAAGGAAAAACAAAGTGGCACTGAATAAGCAAAAGTGTATAGAGGGTATCTTGTAAAATTTCTGCAAATTACTGTATAGAACTTTCTTTCTGGCATAGAAGGTGTCAATCAAGCTATCAATCAATCAGAATAGAGCTGGAAGGGATTTTGAAGGTCTTCTAGTCCAGCCCTCTGCTCCTAGGGGACCGTAGTTTCAATAATTACTATTTTGGAGTAGAAAAGGGTTCTGTGGCATTCCCTTAAGACATGTTAGTAGTTATATAGATAGCGTCCCTTGAACCAAGATGACTGTTTCTAAAATAATCAAGGAATAATTATTATCCTGATCAATTTATGCTTTTACATTCCCATTGCGACAGCAAGGAACATACTTCTTTAGGAAAAAAATGGTTTCCAAGTGCTTAAAAACTTACCTTCATGAGAAAAACCTGGAAATCAGAGCCTCATTTTCCTAGATACAATAAATGTGTAAAGGCATGTAAAGTCTTCTAGCACTATAAAGATTATCATATATATTATAGCATAAACTTCCATAACCTACAGACTGTATGAGCTAATATTGGTTTTCCTAAATGGCTGATATTAACAGATAAGGAGATTAAGGAGAAAAAAGTTATCAAAATAAAATTCGGGGACCAAGGCTATGACATGCAAGAGGATTGGTAGTGGTGCAGGAGTAGAGATTTACCCAAACCTGCCTCCGTCCGACCCACATACCTTTTCCAGCTGTGTCACAGAGGATTTCAACTCTCCTCTTATCCGCCATGATGAAAATGTAAAAAATGTAAAAAGAAAAAGGCAAGAGCTGCTGCTGCCAGAGCAGGAGGCGAGAGAACCACGTGCCTCCTTTGCATAAGGAATTTTTCGCCTTTTAACCCTTGCTTAACTCTGCTCAAGTGATCATAAAGATAGAGTAAAGGAGGCACGTGGTTCTCTTGCCTCCCCCTGCAGTTAAGCACTAACCAGAGTCATCCGCTGTGACTCTGGCAGCAACTACCTCTGCCTTTTTCCTTTTAATTTCCTTTTCTTTTCATCGTGACAGTGGTGAGGCCCTGCCTCCCCTGCCTCACCTGACTGCACGTCCCTGCCTTAATCTAACAAAGATTTCTGAAGGTCAATTGCACACCTTGAATCTGAGTAAACTGAAAATGCAGAGGAATTGCTATATGGAATTGCTCATGTTGGCTAGGGGTTGAAAGGAGTTAGAGGGCATCGCGCTATCTAGCCCAGCCTAAGCAAAGATAGATCGTATAAGTTCTGTGACTTCCTTTTTCTTTGCTGCAGAATTTTTTTTTAATGAGAAGGAAGGAGGGGACAACAAACAGGAAGGAGAAAAAAGTGAAAAATGAGACACAGAGGGGAGAAAAGTTGACAATCACACCAAATTGTAAGGTGAGGTTGAAGGTGTGATCCAAAAATATTGGATACTAAATAAGTTGAACACATTATAACACAAAACCGTAAACTGAACCTAAATGTTATTCTGGATTTCTTCCATGCCGGCCGTTCTCAAATATTGTTTTTCATGGTTTACTGTTATATTACTGTTCTCTGTGGAGAGGTTTGACATCATGCCAGCAGAGCAGAAGACAGAATTTATTCTCTTCCTTGCACCAATGACATATTTATGTTTGCTTATTTGTCCATACAAATTTCCTCCCATAACAGATCTATACCAGTTCAAGGGCTCATGTTTTTATTCAAGGGCATGTCTGAGGACCAGAAGAGCTAGGAATTTTGCTGGTCTTTAGCCTTCTCTGGCCCCTCCCCACTGGGCCTCATTTCACCTTTTCCAATAAAATAATTATGATATTGGAAGAATGGGGACTATGGAGCAGTTTCTCAGGTCAGATATCCTTCTCAGTGGATATATTTCTCCTGCAAAGCTTCCCCAACTAGGACAATTGCAATACAATCTCAAAAAAACTGGGAGACACTAGATTATCGAGGTCCATTACATCGGTTCACTGACAAATGTGCGCACGACAAAAGCGCGCCGACAAAACCATGGTGAGAAAACCACGATGTTGAAATCACGCCCACATAGGCGCAGACAGGAGAGCGCCGACAGAAGCGCGCCATCAACAAACAACGCGAAAACAACGTAAGAACCCTAAACCTAACCCTAACCCTAAACTTAACCCTAACCCTAACACTAAACCTAAACCTAACCCTAAACCTAACCCTAACCCTAACCCTAAACCTAACCCTAACCCTAACCCTAACCCTAACCCTAACCCTAACCCTAACCCTAACCCTAACCCTAACCCTAACCCTAACCCTAAACCTAACCCTAACCCTAAACCTAAACCTAACCCTTACCTTAACCCTAATCGCGCTTCTGTCGGCGGTCTTTTGTCGGCTCGCCTTTGTGGGTGCGCTGTTGACGTCGCGGTTTTATTGCCACAGTTTTGTCGGAGCGCTGTTGTCGGGCGTGCATTTGTCGGGTCACGCATCATATCAGATGTGTTTTGGTGATGGTACACAGGTAGGATGAAATAGTGTTCCCACTTGCCCAACTTCCAAGCATTATTAGCATTACACTATATTACAATTATTTGTGAAGGAAAAGCACAAATAAGATGTGAGAAGATTTCTTCATCTCAAATGTATTTTTATTGGCTGAATGAATGAATGCATTAAAGCCAATAGGACACATTTTAATTGGAAGAGCTGAAACTTATTTCTTGTGTTTGCATTCCTTTCCATAAACCATAATGTACATTTACATTGTCTAATCTGTTGTGCTACATATAAATGTACAGTTTTTCATTTTGTAGAAAGTTATAATATTAATTGAGTTTAATACTCACTTTTTCTATTATTCTTATAAGATGGATTTTAATGTAGTAGCATTTTTTTTTAACCAAGAAAGCAACATGATATTTTGAGGTCACATATATTCCATGCCAGCATTATAATCCGGAAGTAATCTCTACTGATTAAACTTTAGCTATAGACTAAAACCTGCCTTTGTTTTCGAAGCATCTCTTAAAGCCAGAACTTGAGAAATTGAGAGTTGGTGTTAGAAGTGGCCCTCCTGCATCAGTTTTTCCCAGTCCCCTTTAAACCTCTTCTGCATATCATGACATCATGGCTTTATGCTTCTGCCTGCCCATCAGGCAACAGTCAATTATATAGCGGAAGACTCCCAATTTAATGAAGTCATAACAAGTGGAAGAACTTAACTTGGGACTACTGGTTTTGGTGGTAGCCTGGTGGCCTATGCAAAGTGAAGTTTTGCCCTCCATTTGTAAAGCTGAAAACCTGATTATCTTGGTCTGATTGATGTAGTTTCAGCCAAGCATACTGATTGCTTTTATTAGCTCTGCATCCTTTCCTGCTGCCATGTCTACTTTAGAGTTTTACACACTGTAGCCCTCGGGTTAAATTGCTCTGTCACATTTCCGCACAGCCTGTGTATCTTCAGCACTGTTCCATTATCTCTTAGCAAAATTCATTTTCCGGCTGTGATACAATCAGGAACCAAGTGCTGTGTGTTCTTTTGCACCTTAAGGAACACATATACATTGCTCACACGCTAAGAAAAAATCCTAGACCATGATGAAATGTTTTCATCTTGAAAAAGTTTTCTTTAGGCTGCATCAGAAAAAAAAATCACTTGATATTTCAGGGGATGTTAAAAATGGACAATCAAATTTTATAAGCTCTTTTTCTTTACCTTTTCCCAGTACAAACTAACATATCTAGCATATATGCAACATTGTGTCAGCGTTCCAAGTATCATGTAGAATTAAATCAGAGTCCAAGGCAAAATGATCCTTAAAGTTCCAATTTAATAAAGCAGACATCTTAGCACAGTGGTTCCCAAACTTGGCAACTTTAAGACTTGTGGCTGGAGAATTCTGGGAGTTGAAGTCCACAAGTATTAAAGTTGCCAAGTTTGGGAACCACTGTCTTAGCACATCTGTGTAAATCCCAATTCTGGAAATTACATCAGAATCCCACCCAGTTAAAAGTTCATGATCTTGTCCCCACACCCACAATCCATCACATGGTCCAATCTTTTTCTTCCACGCTGGCGTCTCCACCCAGCTGCTTCCGATCAGATGTAAAAGTGTGGAGAAAAAAGATGACCTTGGTCTTCTAGAAAAGAATAACAACAACACATTCCACAATCCTACTCCTTTCTATTCCCCCCTCCCAATTACTACACTAATAAAACAGCATAATGAAATAAGAGAAAGTGTGGCAGGCCAAAATTCTAAAAGGAATATAATTGCAGGCCTGACACATTGAATGTTATGAAATTTCTCCACTCCACTTATTTCTAACAACTATTACTAGATTCTGATTTTCCATTAGAAATGTAAAGAGTATTTAATTTTAACTTTAGTTTCTGGCTAATTTCCCCCAACCACCATATAAATGCTACTGCTACATGATGTCTGGGCAGTGGAAGCACCCACCCAATGCACCTGCCTACTCTTGGCATCTATTCCCCTTTTTGGCATCCATTCCCCTTTTTTGCCAACAGCATTTCTACCACTTGTTTTCCTTTGGACGTTCACCTCTAATTTGCAGAGAGAGCCAGTGCTGTGTGCCTTGTCACTTGCTGGTGGAGTTCTTCCATCTGGGAAATCTGATCACATGGAAGGGTGATGATTGCAAGGGATTGTATTTTAGGAGAATGGCCATATGTACAGAGAGTATTTCCTGTGTTCTGTATGGGAATGAGTAGGGCATTGGCTTGATCTCTTTTTTTACTATTAAAAAATTAGAAATATCTTTTGGATGAAACCAGAAATTGCCTGAAATTCTATTCTTTTGAGGCAATTATTTGTATGTGAAATATGACAGATAGTTTTACAGTTTATTTTTATTTATTTTATTAAGTTTGAGCTCTAGCCATGTCTGAGAAGCTTAGGAACTTCCAGAATGGTAATGATTAAAAGCTTATTTAGCCCCGTGAGTTTAGAAAATATCATTAAACCAGCATGGCAGAAGCAGAATCCCTTTGCACTGTTTTCAGTAACATCTAACTGCTTATGTAAAAGGAGTTTCTTTGTGTGGAAGACTACTCACAAATCAGAAATCACATCTGTAGCCTGAAGTAGTCAGAACAAGAAAAAGTTTTTGCATCTTATTTGCCAGAGCAAATCACAGGAAGTTCTACATGGCCTAGGACCTGGGTACCTACGAGACCGTCTTCTGCCACATACCTCCCTTAGACCAATAAGATCACACGCAGGATGAGCCTTCTCCGGGTGCCTTCAGCAGGACAATGTTGCCTGGTGGTGCCTAGGAGCGTGACCCGTCAAAAGGGTGAATGACAAAACCGCGCCTGACTAAACCGCGTCACTGACGTCATCAACGTGGCGACAACAGACAGCGCAGAGAAAGAAGGGCGCTTTAAGTAGCGCTTTGAAAGAAAGCCAATTCAACTTAAGGTAAGGGTTAGGTTTAGGTTTAGGTTAAGGGTTAGGGTTAGGTTTAGGGTTAGGTTAAGGGTTAGGGTTAGGTTTAGGTTTAGGGTTAGGTTAAGGGTTAGGTTTAGGGTTAGTTTTAGGGTTAGGTTAAGGGTCAGGTTTAGGGTTAGGTTTAGGATTAGGATTAGGGTTAGGTTTAGGATTAGGTTTAGGGTTAGGGGTTAAGTTTAGGTTTAGGGTTGACAGCGTGCTTCTGTCTCTGCACTGTTGTCGCCCTGTTGATGACATCAGCAACACGGTTTAGTTGGGCGCAGTTTTGTCGTTCGCCCTTTTGTCGGTAAACCCCTAGGAGTAGGGCCTTCTCTGTTGCCGCTCCGGCCATATAGAATGAGCTGTCCCCAGAGATCCGGGCCCTCCCCACTCTCATGGCCTTTCGCAAAGCCATTAAAACCTGGCTTTTCCGGCAGGCCTTCTGATTGGGTGTTTGTTGCGTTCCTTTTTAACTTCGTGTGTCCTATTGTTTTTAAGCTCCTTTAATTTCTTTTCATTTCTGTAAGCCGCCCGGAGTCCTTCGGGATTGGGCGGCATAGTAATCAAATAAATTCAATTCAATTCAATTCTGTGGCTCTTCCAGTGGAGCTTGGCAAAATGAAAGAGGCTTATTGATAAGCAAATGCTTTCTCACTCAGACTCAATACTCCAGATAAATTTTCCCCAACATTTCAGGAGTCTTTGGGAAACCATTGATATATGGTCTTATTGTGAATGTTCAATCCTGTCCTGTACTATGTCCTATCACACAGCTTCTCAACACACTTAGCTAGATTTTGCAGCTTTTTGCAGCTCTATTCCAAAGTGTTTGCCAGTGGCTTTTGCACTCCTTCATATATTTTCCTACTAGCAGTGAAGTGTATGACTGTTGCAGAAATGAATTGCGGCAACAGTGCAACGGATGTACACCTGACTCCATATCAAAGACTTCAGGCAACTGTACAACAGGCTGTTTTGTTTGTTAATTGCCTTGAGCTGGAAGTGGAAGCAAGCCATTATATGCATTAAACTTAAGGAATGGCATTAAAATCAGCCCAATGCAGGAGGGAAAGCCCTGCGATTGAATAAATACTGTAATCCTTACACTGACTACTGTAAGTCATACCATAATAGTAATCATCATGTCAGAGATCTGTGATGAAAATGCTTATGTCTCAGGCAAGGGAGCCATTTCATTTTCCATGCCAACTTAATACAGATGTTGTCATTTTAGTTGCAGGAAATAAAAGTTACACCAGAGGGGGGGGGGAAGATGTATGTATATTACTTGAGAGCAGTAAAACTCCACTATAGACGTTATACGGAATTGCTCTTTGATGTTATAAGTAAAACATATTTGACATATGATAAAAAAAAAAGACTACAGGGAATATTTGGCTCTCAATTCTTTGTTCTCTGTATTTGCTTCTGGGGAAAAAAAGGTTCCAAATCTTCCAAAATGTGTTCCACACTTTGGCATTCTGGGTTGTGTTTGGTTAAGATGCTAAGAGCCGAGGTGGCGCAGTGGTTAGAGTGCAGTACTGCAGGCCACTTCAGCTGACTGCTATTTGCAGTTCGGCGGTTCGGCGGTTCAAATCTCACCGGATCAAGGTTGACTCAGCCTTCCATCCTTCCGAGGTGGGTGAAATTAGAATTTGATGTCAAATTTGAAATAGTTTCCCATTCATTATTAAGCCTGTTATTAATTGTATGGTTTTTACTTAGTGAAAAGAGCTGAGGTGGCGCAGTGGTTAAATGCAGCACTGCAGGCTACTTCAGCTGACTGCAGTTCTGCAGTTTGGCTGTTCAAATCTCACCGGCTCAGGGTTGACTCAGCCTTCCATCCTTCCGAGGTGGGTAAAATGAGGACCCGGATTGTTGTTGGGGGCAATATGCTGACTCTGTAAACCGCTTAGAGAGGGCTGAGAGCCCTATGAAGCGGTATATAAGTCTAAATGGTATTGCTATTGCTATAAGCAAAATAAATAGAAGTCAGAAGGCCAGTTCTCAATCAGTAAGCCTACAGTTATAATATATGAGACTAGGTTACTCAGGAGAATAATGCCTTAGGGTTAGAGCCAATAGGAGAGATTGCTATTGAAATGTGAGGTTTTTTTCCTTATCTAAAAGTATGTAAATATGATCGTTCTCATGCTCTCACCACAAACGATTGTTAAAATGTACAATCATACTATCCAAGAACAAATTTTAAAAATAAGTACATAATAGGAACTCGTGCAAGAGAAAATATTACTTCATCTATCATGCAACTCAAAAGTCATAAATGCTTTGCTCCTTGTGCCATTTTGAATGGCTCTCATCTAAATATCTGGTGGTTTTTTTCTGAACAATTTGGACATTCATAGCCTCTCTTGCATTTTTATTTCACTCTGGAACGAGTGTTGGATTTTTTTTTTCCAGGGGTTTGGCACAGTTATGGTTATGTGCTGATTATACGCAATCCATGAATGGAATTGGAAAGGCAAAGGCTGATAGACATTTGCATAAAGACAAAAACCCTAAATCTTATTAAGGGAGACACAGGAGTATGGAAGAGGGATTTTTCTACCAGAAAAGGAAATGACCTTTTGTCTGCTAAGACTTAAGTTGTCTTATGACTCCACTGAGATCTCAAAAAATTATCCATATTGAGACAGTATGCACATTTATTTGTCTTTGGTTCTTATTAAAACCTGAATCCACAGTGCTTGATTCTGAATTTATCTCCTTCCTGTATTCTCAACTCAGTGTTAACAATTACATTTCAATGAATATAGAAAATGTGTAAGAATTTTAAAAATTATCGTTTCTTTTAAGTTCCGGAAGCATAATAAAACACATTAAACATGAGGATTAAAGATGGACATTCAAATAGAAGTCAGTTAATAGAGGGAATCCAACTTAGTAAATCAGGGTCTGATTGGGATGGAACCAGGAAAACAAAATCAGAAACAATTCCAACAAAGAGGGGGAAAAGAAGAAAATTCAAACAGGCCAGCCTAGATACACACTGAACTCTCGCTGAAAAGAAAAGAGGACACAAGGACCTCAGCAAAGCTTTTGACAGACTATCTCATCATAGTCTCCTTTACTGAATGGTACAGTCTAAGATATACGCTGGTATTACTGTTAGATGGTCATAGTTGGCTGAATGATTACACTCAAGGAGTGCTCATTAATGGCTTCAGTTCTCATTGGAAGGAAGGATCAAGTGGAGCGTGATATGGCTGTTCAACTTTCTTATCAATTATTTGAGTGAGGTAATTGAGGGGACACTTTTAGAATTTGTAGATGACACATAGTCGGAAGGAATAGCTAATACTACAGATGAAAAAAGAAGCTTGAAAAAGACATAGACAGGCTTGATCAGAAATTAATAGGATGGGTGTGGGAAGTCGTGACGACACGGCGTGCGATCTCAATGCTCTGAGATCGCAGTCGATACTTTTGTCTCTGGGTGGTCCAAATGGACCTAAACCGTCCTGCAGAGATGGTGAACAGGAAGAATACATCTTGCTGATCACAGGGTCACTGCAAAGTCTCTGATTGATCCAAGAGAAGCTCTTCAAGCCGGTGACAAAAAATCCAGCCAAATCAAAATTACATGAGAGATTTTATAAGCAAAGAGTTGCTAAGAGGAGTCCATACAAAGTTGATTAAGGAGATGATTAGAGAACTGATGCCACAAATGGCAAAAGATATGACACTGTTTTGTTACTGGAAAGATACAGGTTGATAGATGGAAGAGTATAATTTAAAACTAGCTAAACTTAGTGAAATTTAGTGATAATAGATATAATTAAATAAATAATTGATAATAATAATATATACAATGTGTAGTGTTATGATAAGTAATAACTGGATATGGTACCCATTAAAGGAAGATTAGAAACCCTTTTGGATTATATATAAAGGTTAATAATAATAAAAAAAGAATTAAGTTAGATTCAGTTAAGACTTGATTACTAGGGGGGGAAATGATATGATGCAGGATATAGTTAAATAAAGGAGGAATAATGATAATAACGTATATATATGTATGGGTACAACATAAGGAAATGAGATGTAAATTGTAAGCAGTGATTTGGAAAGAAGGATGGAAAACTTTGTTATTAAATATTATGGATGTTTAGCTAGAATAGGACATAAGGATTTAGTGTCATTGGAGGATTTTAGAAATAGTAAATGAAATGCCAGTATGTGGTTATGTATTAAATCTTGGTATATTTTATGATGAAGGACATTTAAACAACTACAGTCAAATGAAAATGGAGGTATGATGATGGTAACATGTATAAATATCTCAGTTAAAACACTTGAGTTAATATGAATTATGCTTGATGACTGTGAGTAGAAAAGATATATAGCCACAGGTACCGAATTGAGAAGATTAGCAATAATATATGTGGAAATGATCTAGTTTCCTTGTCGAACATGAGTCAACAGACAGAGAGAGACTGCTACAGAGGGCACTTGCTGTTAGTTCCTGCATACCAAACCGCCTGTAGAAGTGATTTTCCTAATTGTCCAGGTAGGAAGGTCAGGCACAGTTGGGGAAAAGCAATCTCTAAAATATCCAGCACCTGAGCCATGCAGCATCTATTTTTTGCCCTGACTTTTCTAGCTGGCAGTGACTTTTCTGAACTTTTAGGAACAATAGCTTTTTAGTCCTGCTTAAAGCTTGCTCTTTTCAGAACTGGAAAAAAAAATACGCCCTTTAGGGAGAAATACACACCACATAGGGAGAAATTTGCAAGTCAATGTGTTTATTGCATTTTAAGCAATCTTATATTTTTCTATGCCAGAACGGCTTGCAAAAGCAACAGAAGAAGTTCATACAAAATTCAAACAAATATGTTTGGCACCTTTTTCTGTGGAATCTGTGCGTGGCAGGAAGCCAAAAAAGAAATTGTGCTAGAAAAGAAAGAATGTAGAGAAAATGACCTTGACCATGAAACATCCCATTCTTGTTACTTCTTGAGATCTTTAACCAGAGATGATAAAGGGTGCAGCTAGGCTATTCCACACATATGTATTAATGGGGCATGAGAGCTGAGGATTTCAGAAAAAAACACTTCAAAACTTTTGGATAGTCTTTGCTCTCAGTAGAGAAATGAAGTATCATTAGAACAATACTCTAAAACCTTCTGCTTTTCCACAAGTTGAACAATTTTTGGAGCATACCTATTTCTCCCAATAAGCCACCACAATTAATAACTTTCAATCAGCCTGTCCACTGACAGCACAGGACCAGTTTAAGCAATATGGAGGGCCAATGTCACACCAAGTCTGGAGCCTTATCCAAACACAACAACCCAAAGTAACATTGCAGATGGATTCCTATAAAATAAGAGGCCATAATGAGATCTTTTCAAAAGGGAATATCCATTCATTCATTCATTCATTCATTCATTCATTCATTCAATTTCTGTAGCTGCCTGTTGTGGCCCAGCAGGTGCCATTGGAGCTGCCACCAGACTCCGACAGCGAGGGGCCCTCTGAGTTGGCTCTGGAGGATGTGGAGGACCCTGGACAGGGTTCCGACTCCGAGCAGGGTGCAGAGAGGCTGGTTGGCCACCAGGAGGCACCTGAGCCTTAGACCAGTGGGGAGGAGACAAGGGAGAGTGAGCCGGAGGCCAGGAGTGAGTTGTTCCTGGATGCACGCCATCGAAGAGCTACTAGACATCAGGAACAATTACGCAATTACAGGAGGTGATTGTACTCAGCTGGTGGTCATTAGGCTCCTCTCCAGACTATAAAAAGCTACTTGTGCACACGGCCCTCTTTGCAGAAGTGAACGCAGGATTGAATGTCGGAGGACAGTACTGGGAGCTTGGCATGCTGGATTGCTGCCAAGCCTTATCTGTGTTTATTGCTGCCTGGGTTTGTCTGAGTTGCTGCCAAGGTCCTTATCTGTTTGTTTTGCTTGGCTTTCAGCCACCGAGGTTTTGGTGTCTTGCTATTAAAGTACATTGCAGTTAAGCTTGTCTCGGCATTTGTTACTGGATGAAGGAGGGATCAGGCCTATCTCAGTTAATGACTCTGGGTGGCTTACAATTCAAATACCTGTAGAACCTCAACTAAATTGTAAAGATGTATAGAAACATGTTCAATATAAAATGTAAAAGTACACTATACTATTTTTTTAATCAAAAAAATCCAAAATCTTTCTTAGAGAAAGACACATTTCTCTTAGCAGAGGGGGGAAGGGAGACTGAGAAAAATAGAAGCTGCGTTTATTTATGAAATGCTATTTTCTTTGCTCTCTGTCCTCTTCGCTTACACAGAACTGCTGTACAAATTGCCTCCATTTCAGTCCCACAAAGAAACAGAACAAAAAGAAAATCCATCAGGAGAGCCTTTTAGTATCCATTTATTCCTGTCCTGTTTCCTCTACTTTAGCAAGTCAGCTATGCAGAAGAAATCCTGTCTTCTTAACCCACAACTACTAACCTTCCTCAAGTCGGGAAAAAGTCTGAAGATCCAAAATGCAGCATCAGTTGGATCACTTCTGCCTTCCTGCCTGCAATCCACTCTCATCTAAAGCCCATTCTCGCTTATAGCAATAGCAATAACAGTTAGACTTATATACCGCTTTATAGGGCTTTCAGCCCTCTCTAAGCAGTTTACAGAGTCAGCATATTGCCCCCAACAACAATCCGGGTCCTCATTTTACCCACCTCGGAAGGATGGATGGCTAAGTCAACCCTGAGCCGGTGAGATTTGAACAGCCGAACTGCAGAACTGCAGTCAGCTGAAGTAGCCTGCAGTGCTGCATTTAACCACTGCGCCACCTCGGCTCTCAAAGAAGAGAAGCTTATCTCTTCTTCCCTGGGCCCACCAAGCAACAAATGGAATGAGAGGGAGGGGATAATGTAACAATGTGTTGCTGGACTCAAAATTACTGGACTCGAGCCTTGGACAATTATTCTGATGGGCCCAGAGCAATGCACTTCTTGGTCTCTGCTCAGTCCAAAAAGCCAACAGAGAGGGATGTGAAATGGCTGGTGGGATAGCAAGATAATTGGAGAGTGACTGGGGCCCAGTGCAGACACAGTCTGGTGAGCAAGTAGGACAGATTCCTTTTCTGTCAAAGAAGGCTGCCAGAGGAAAATCTTTCTCTCCTTCTCCTTGGTCTTTGCAGAGCCGTTGCCATCACACATGCTGCCCTGCCTTGCCCTCTCCACTTCCGTGACCCGCCTGGTCTTCTGCATTCGGCGATACAGACAAGCAGGCAGGAACCAGGGTAGATTCGAGAGACTGCTAGAGGCAGCAGGTAGGAGACCAACACAACAGGCAGAGTCAGATAGGTAGGTGGGGTATGTAAGGAGGGAGGGAAGGAGGAATAAAAAAAGCTCCTTACTTAGAGACTCTCACTTTTCTATATTCCTTGCAACTCTGCAAACAAAAATCGTTTAAAGAAATGTTTAAAAAAATAAAACTTATGTCTCCATTAAACTAGGATAAATGCTTTGATTTTGTGTTATTATTTTCTGTGGGTAATGAAGTGCTGAGAAATCTTTGTGCCTATTTCTAAAGCACAGTGAGCCAGATCCCCTGTCTTTTTTCTTCCCTGACTGTTCCCCCCCCCCCCCGTCCTTTCCCCAAATGCTTATGTTGCTTCCAGGAACTCTTTGGCTGGCTGCCCTCTCTCTTTCCTTTCCCATTACATTAGAGCCTAGTGGCTTTATTCCAAACAAGGGAAAACAATATGCCCATCAAGCATGCTGCTTCAAGGGCATCGCCGAGGAAGAATGCTAGGGAGGAAAGCAGCCTGCATCATTTATGCAAACACTGCAAGCAAATCTATGGAAAGTTTCACAGAGGTAAAAATCTTCCTCTGGAAAAAGAGCCTCCTAGAATTTGGGGACTACTTATTGTTTACTTAGTCCCTCTGTAAAGGGGGGGGGGTTCCCCAGATGAACCTGCTTATTTGTCTGAGAATGCAGTCCCTTTGCCTTCTTCCAGGGTTCCTCAGTGGAAAAGGAGAACTAACCTGAGAGTCAGAAAGAGTTTCAGACCGAGATATTTGGCCATCTTCTCCAATCCATCCATTCTGCTTAGTTCATCAGCTTCCCGCGGGCAACTTCATCTTCTTCCCTGATAAACGCCGTTGTCAGATGCCACTCCGAATCTCACCCAGAGCAGATTTGTGGGGGAACCTTTTGTGGCTCAATAGCTGCAATTCTCCTTTGACTAGAAAAGGCATGAGGAAGGGAGGATTATTGCTGAGAGACAACGGTTTGAAGACAGCTATTTCTGACATTATAACCCTGGATTTTGACAATCTGTCATGGAAACATCCTTCAAAGTCATGGAACTAAAACAAGATTGTATATATGAAGGCTTAGTTCTATACACTGCTTAACCATAGAGTCCAAGATTTGGAAGGAACTTTGCTCTCTGCGACTCTTTCCACATTTGGGATGTTTAGTTATCTCTCAGATGTATTTTGAGATGTCTACTTTGGCTCTTATAAAGCCATCTTTATGAGATATTTAAATCTAGCTGAATGTGGCTGGCTCCTACACATGATGGAAGGGATTGAGGTTTTCTAGTTTGGGGAGTAGTAAATTGATACATGAAAATTGAATTATCATGTTTGGAATCAGAGGCACTAAAATGTAATATTGTGCTCAGTACAAGTTTCAAAGAGTGAGAAGTAGCAGTTTGAAGCTGTTGTCTCCATAGATCCTCATTGCTGTAGAATAATGGTAACAATCCTTTAGGTCATTGTTCGGACCATCCTCGTTCCACACCAAAGCACATTTTGAGCCAGAGATAAATTACGGCATTTAATTAACAGACTGACAGGTCCTTGGCAGCAACCCGGCACAGACAAGCTTGGGCTGCAATAAACACAGATAAGGCTTGGCAACAATCCAGCCTGCCAAGCTTACAGTAATGTCCTTCAACATTCAATCCTGCGTTGACTTCAGCAAAGAGGGCCGTGTGCACAAGTAGCCTTTTTATAGTCTGGAGAGGAGCCTAATGACCACCAGCTGAGTGCAATCACCTCCTGTAATTGCGTAATTGTTCTTGACGCCTAGTAGCTCTTCAATGGTGTGCATCCAGGAACAACTCACTTCTGGCTTCCGACTCACTCTCCCTTGTCTCCTCCCCACTGGTCCAAGGCTCAGGTGCCTCCTGGTGGCCAACCACCCTCTCTGCGCCCTGCTCGGAGTCGGAACCCTGTCCCGGGTCCTCCACATCCTCCAGAGCTGACTCAGGGGCCCCTCGCTGTCGGAGTCTGGTGGCAGCTCCAACAGCTCCTGCTGGGCCACAACAGGTCATGCAGGGTATTTTTGTAATTGAAGAACAATTGAAGACAATTGCAAATTAAATATTTTTTTTAACCCTAACATAGTTCAGCCTTATGTCCAGGAACCCAAGGAGGAGGAAAAGAAGATAAATGAGTGAACAGAAGACTATTAGTGGTGTCTGGAAAGTGATTGAAGAGTAATTAGATTATTGTAACGAATTAAAAAATGGAATTTATGCTAGGATCCTTCAAGAGTGAGATGGGTGCTGGCCCAGATGCGGGGTGGGTGGTGGGTGGGAAGCTAAGCTGGGGAACTTGGAAAGTGAAAGGATGGAGTCATCTCTTAGTGCTCACTTCTTTCAAGCATGCTTGGGATGGATGCAATATCATGTCTCTTTCTCGGCAGGCCTTGAGAAAGAGTCTTGATCGGTTTTATGATGATAAATGTTCATTCATAACTTTGAATGGCCCTAAAATGACCCTTAAGCAAGGACTACCTGAATCTAGAAAAGCCTGGTGCTTTTCTCCACCATAAAAGCTTTGTTCCTCATAGCTTACTGTATGATTGGGCCAGTGATGGGATCCAAATAATTTAACAACCGGTTCTCTGCCCTAATGACCAGCTGGGGAGGCCAGCTCGGTGGTCATGTGATTGTTTGGGTTGGCCAACTCAATGTCAGTCAGGTCAATGGGCCCTTCACCTTAGCTGTTACAATGTAATAAGGGTTAACCAGAGAGGCAGTTTCTGTAAGGAGGGCAATAAAGATTAGGCTAGAAACAACACCAGAATGTTTCCTTCCTGCCTTCCTTACAGGATTAGCCCTGTAAAGTAGGAAAAAAAACAAAAGGAGATTTCTTCCAACAACCGGTTCTCCCAACTGCTTAGAAAGTTACCAACCGGTTCTCCCGGATAGGTACGAACTGGCTAAATCCCACCACTGGATTGGGCAGTTTCTAGGATATTCTGGAAAATGACAACTTTTCCTTATGTCTATAGAAACTGAAAGCTGTATTGTGCTGAAAACAAGCAAGCCTTCCGATGTCTCCCAGAGAGTATTTTTGATGAGATGGAAAGGAAGAGCCTTTCAGTATGCAGTTTCATGCATGTAGAATAAATTCATCATTGTTCTGGAAGAAACAAGAATCTGGATGTCTCTCCCTGCTATGAGATAAAACCCTTCAGGGATGAAACCTATTCTCCATGTTGTCCAAAATGAATCTGTGACCCAAAACAAACAACCCTCCAGTTTCAGACACAAATAACACCTCGCTGCCTTCCAACAAGATGTTTTTTTTTCCAAATCACAACATCTGCAGGACCAATTATATCTGAAAGTTCATACCTCTGGAATTGCTGCTTGAAGGCAATTACCGCACATCTATGGCAATCCCTATGCCGACCTCTCCTTGTTCTGCTTTCTTTCAGATACTTTGAACACAAACCAATTTTCACCTAAATGTCTTTTAATGTGAATAACATTTAGACATCAAGGGGAGTTGCTTCAAGTCAACAAATCAAAATTAAGTAACCAGGAATGTGCAAGTCTGAGATCTGACTATGAATTGAAGAAATTATGTAAATTGCCACACATTATGCTAATGTTATTTGATTGTGGATACGAATGCCAACCACGATCGGTAGAAATATTTATTCAGCTTGCCAGTTATGTTGGGTTAGGTCCTCAGTATAAAAATAATGGACTAGCAAAAGGAAACAAAGGGAAGATACACAACATCTGAAGAAAGGAAGAAATATTAATACTTTTTAAAGGGGAATTGTAGACATACTTGCTTGAAAGCAACTCTGCAGATTTCGGTGCAAGTTCCAGGAAATGTCGATTCAGAACTAATGTTTGGCTGAAAGATAAGAGTTCCATTCTCCTCAAATCTTGGGAGCCCAGACTGTCACTCTGTTCTAGACCTTTAAAAATTATGCTGATCCACCCACATCTTCAGTTATCTGAGAAGAGCAATTGCCAAGTGTTGTACAATGATGCAGGTTACAAGTCCTGGACACCTGCAACAAGGATGTGACCCGTCAAAACCGCGGTAGACTAAAGCGCGCCCGATTAAAGCACGTACGTGACATCATCAGCAGCGCGATGAAAAAAATTAAAAATAAATTAAATTAAAATTAAAATAAAATGAAAGCAAGCTGATTCACATAAAGGTAAGGGTTAGGTTTAGGGTTAGGGTTAGGTTAAGGGTTAGGGTTAGGTTTAGGGTTACGTTAAGCATTAGGGTTAGGTTTAGGGTTAGGTTAAGGGTTAGCGTTAGGTTTAGGGTTAGGTTAAGGGTTAGGTTTAGGGTTAGGTTAAGGGTTAGGTTTAGGGTTAGGTTTAGGGTTAGGTTTAGGGTTAGGTTTGGGGGGGTTAGGGTAAGGTTTTCGCTTTAATTTTAAATTTACCGCTCACAGCGCGATGTTTTCATCACGCTGTGATGACGTCACATACGCGCTTTCGTCGAGCGCGCTTTATTCTACCGCGGTTTTGTGGTGGAACCCAACAAGGAATATCTTAGAATAGTTAAGAGAAAAAGAAAGACAGATTGAAAGTTGCATGAGGGACAAAGGATAGAATCAATGAATCATAGGGCTGGAAGGGACCTTGGAGGTCTTCTATTTCAACCCCCTGCCCAAGGCAGGAGTCCTTATATCAGCCTGGACAAATCTCTTCTCCAAGCTCTTCTTGAAAACCTCCAGCAATGAAGCACCCTCAACTTTAGGAAGCAAGCTGTTCCACTGATTAATCCTTCTCAGTGTCAGGAAATGGCTCCTTATTTGCAGGTTGCATCTCTCTCTGACAAGTTTCCACCTATTGTTTCATGCCCTGCCCTCAGGTGCTATGAAGAATAAATTGTTCCCTTCTTCCCTGTGATAGCTGTTAAAGAACTAGAAGACTACTGCAACGTGCTCTACATGGGGCAACCCTTGAAGAGCATTCGGAGACTTCAGCTTGTCCAGAATGCAGCCACGCGAGCGATCGTGGGTGCACCTCGGTTCACCCACGTAACACCTATCCTCCGCGAGCTGCACTGGCTGCCTATTGGTCTTCGGATATGCTTCAAGGCGCTAGTCATCACTTATAAAGCCCTTCATGGTATTGGACCTGGGTACTTGAGAGACCGCCTGCTGCCAATTACCTCCAATAGACCGATTAGATCCCACAGATTAGGCCTCCTCTAAATTCCATCCGCCGGCCATTGCCAGCTGGCGACTACCCGGAGGAGAGCCTTCTCTGTGGCTGCTCCGACCCTTTGGAACGAACTCCCTGTGGAGATTCGAACCCTCACCACCCTCCAGGCCTTCCGCAAAGCCCTTAAAACCTGGCTGTTCCGACAGGCCTGGGGCTAAAGAGCTTTTGCCCCCCCCCCTCGAATGGTATGGTTGTTGTGTGCTTTTAAATTGTGTATTGTTTTATTCGTCTTTTTTTATCCCTCATCTGTATCCCCTTCCCTGACTTGTGAGCCACCCTGAGTCCCCTTCGGGGAAAAGGGCAGCATATAAGTGCAATAAATTCAATTCAATTCAATTCAAGACTGCTATCAGGTGTCTCCTAAGCCTTCTCTTCATAGGCTGAACATTCCTACTTCCCTTAACCATACATCATATGATTTAGCCTCCAGGCCCCTTATCATCTTTGTTACTCTTCTCTACATTCTTCCTAGGGCCTCAGCATCATTTTGTATTGTAGTGAACAAAACTGGATGCAATATTGTGAATGTGGCCTCAGTATTGCAGTAAAGAATGGTACTGTTACTTCCTATTATAGCAAAAGCACTTAGACTTATATACCACTTCACAGTGCTTTACAACCTTCTCTAAGCGGTTTACAGAGTCGACATATTGCCCCCAACAATCTGGGTTCTCATTTTACCAACCTCAGAAGGATGGAAGGCTGAATCAACCTTGAGCCGGGTGAGATTCAAACTGCCAAATTGCAGGCAGCTGGCAAGCAGCAGAAGTAGCCTGCAGTACTACCTTCTAACCACTGCACCACCCCGGCTCTTGATGCTATCTCTCTGTTGACGCAGCCTAGGACTGGATTGGCTTTTTTGGCAGCTGCAGCACACCACTGACTCATACTTAAGCAGTGGTCCACTAGGATACCTGGATACCTTTCACAAATAATACTGTTTAGTCAGGCACTGCCTATCCTATACCTGTGCATTTTGGTTTTTCTGCCTTAATGCATGACTTTATTCTTCTCACCACTTAACTGCATCTTGTTGGATAGAGTCCAGTGCTCAAGTCTATCCAGCTCCTTCTGTATCTTGAGTTTATCTTCCAAAGTGTTAGCAACTCCCCCAGTTTTGTGTCCTCTGCAAATTTGTTGAGAACCCTTCCCCACATCTAGATCATTTATGAAGATGTTGAAGAGTACTGGGCCCAAAACAGAGCTGTGCAGTAGCTAAATGTCCATACTTAATGCAAACTATATTGTTGTAATCATAGGGGGAAGAATTATTTTCTTTAAGCTGCTGTTTGCTGGATATTGGATTGGATAGATGAAATACATACTGGGAGTCATGCAGGAAATCAGCCTTGCCCTTCAGATGTCCCCATTGCTCTTAATAAGACATATACCCTCATAATTTTGGAATTGCTTAAAGAGCAACAGTCTGTATGAAGCCATGGGTACTGCAAGATGATCATGCGATCCATTTCATAGTTTCTTTCTCCAGTAATAGGTTAATAATCAGCAGCTATACAATGAATGTATTCTCAAGCTATACAGTAAATGTATTCTCAAAAGCAGAAGGACTTTTTATTTGTTCCACCTGGATAATGGTACCTGAAGGCCAGATTAAATTTGGGTGGGATCCCAGATTTATAATTAGTCCCCCTATATACAGAAGCCTGCTTGCACAAAAAGGGCCTTTAGGGAGCTCCTTTGGTTCAAATCAAAACTCTTTTGATCACCGTAATAGCTAAGTCATATTTACATTTTCGCTTAACAAAACGTAACATCTTCTAGAGCAATCCACCCACTGTAGTGCCAAAATAACAGTAATGTGAAAGGGCTTACTGGATATCAATAGTATCTGGATGATGCTGTGAACGTGTGTTAAATTACAAATGAGCAAATGCCCTTAGAGAACTTCCTATGGTAGACAGCTGTTGGACATCGTTCTTTTCAAACACGTTTCCTATGCAATAATTTAAAAGAACAAAACGTATTATTTAAAAGGAGAGAACAGAAGAACACTGTTCTTCTGGACGTAGGCTTATCCAGGTTGACTGGCAATTTAGTGGTGATGTGATAGAGTCAACTGATGGAGTCAACTTGGACAAATGTAAATGGCTGATGGGAATAAAGGTTTTAACCATCATTCAAACTGCCCAAGTCACAGATCACCAGCATGAAAATATAGTCACTGCTGGTGGAAATCTGCCACTTGGGTTACTTTTGAACATGAGTCTACCATTCTCCTAGAATGCTACCACCTAAATCTAACTGTTGAGGAGGGGTTCAGGAAGAATGGAATGGAATGGAATGGAATGGAATAGAATAGAATAGAATAGAATAGAATAGAATAATTCTTTTATTGGCCAAGTGTGATTGAACACACAAGGAATTTGTCTCTGCTGCATAAGCTCTCAGTATAAGCAGAAGAAGGTCACATGGCATAATGAGAGGGCCTTGACTCACTTCATCCTGGCCCAGTCTGTATCCTGTCAGCCTCATTAATGTCCTTTTTGGGCAAATTTCCCAAATTAGTAAGCAAGGAAGCACCTGATAATGTCTTATAGATGTCTGAACAGTACTTTGGGAAGCATGTGTCAGTCATTACATGACCAGATGCCTCTGAGGAAACCAGTTGGGTTTTGCAGAAGCCCAAGCCAAAATGTCAATGGAAAGCAGTATCAAATGACTGATGAGGAGAGTATTCCTGCCCCAGCCTTGAATTGGTCAATAGGAACCTAACAGATTCCCACTCCAAATATCATCACGAAGGTCATGAATGAGGCTTATCAACTGTATATCAAGACTTAAGTAGCTAAGGGGCAAAGGTGGTATTCAGCAAGTTCTGAGCAGTTCTGGAGAACCGGTAGCAGAAATTTTGAGTAGTTCAGAGAATCAGTAATTTCCACCTCTGACTGGCCCCGCCCCCATCTATTCTCTGCCTCCCGAGTCACAGCTGATCTGCAGGGAATGG
Source organism: Thamnophis sirtalis (assembly GCF_051295495.1). Classification (NCBI taxonomy): domain Eukaryota; kingdom Metazoa; phylum Chordata; class Lepidosauria; order Squamata; family Natricidae; genus Thamnophis; species Thamnophis sirtalis. Next base: position 57,647,748 of record NW_028261392.1, on the reverse strand, counting down.
GGATTTTGAGTAACCTTCCCTTGGAGTGGGGTGGAAATGGTATCCTTCCCCTTGCCACACCCACTAAACCATGCCCACCAAGCCATGCCATGCCCACCAAGCCACACCCACAGAACACACCCACCACCGCTAAGAGGGTATTTGGGCTGAGTAAACTGAGTGAGAAAAAGGCTACATCATGAGGACCTTTTCTAAAAATGGTAAATAGGACATGTTTATGCCATGATAAGTAGGATGTGTGCATAAGCCCAAAAGAAAAGGGTCCCATTGCTTTATCAGCCTTGATGAAATTCCCAAATGCTTTATTTTCCTACTATTCACCTTATTCCCGCAGATTCCTTCACCTGGTTGTGCCTAAATCAAGAGAAACATTCTCATTCCCTTCATACTCAGGTATTATTTAGCTCAGTTAATTTCACCAGAACTGGCTGTCTCATACAAGTGATGGCTCAGCCCATTCGTCCAGGCAAATTGAGAAGGATCCCTGTGTTATATGTCCTTATGCCTATTTAATACATTAAGATTCTGGACATAAAACATACTTACATCAACCCAGTTCTAAGCAAAAGTTGGCCAGTGAGTATAGGATTGCATTGAACGCAGAGGTGGGTTCCTACCAGTTCGCACCTATTCGGTAGAACCGGTTCGTCAAATCTACCGAACCAGTTAGAAGAGGTTCCCGGAAAGCAGGCCACACCTACAGAAGAGGTTCCAATTTTTTTTAAAACCCACCACTGGTCCTTGGATATGATTATTCTACACTATCATGCTCATATTTATAAAACTCAGGGCCTCTGTGAAAGGTAAGGATGACTACTGCGTTTGTGGTGCAATCAGAACATTGCGTGTGTTGAAGTTGTTTTAACACAAACCAAAGATGCCTTTTAAAAAACAAGTTTATATCATATTCTTATGCATGCCAGTGCTGTGTGTGAGGTAATTTAAGGTAGTTCTGACAAGTGTCGTCGGCATCTTCATCTCCGGTCACATGAGCGGCAAGCCACTCCCATCCGGTCACATGGGCGGCAAGCCACTCCCACAAAGGAGGCCGCACCCACAGAGTAGGTTCGAACAATTTTTGAAACCCACCACTGATTGAACGCCTCTTCACTACTACTACTAGTACTGCTGCAGCTGTTGCTGCTGCTATACTATCAGTGTAGAGCTTTTAAAATTATTTTCATTGTTTAAATAGGTGTACCACGTCAACAAAATCAAAATATGGAAGAACTAAATTTGAATGGTAAAAATCCTTGAGCTGTAATACTTTCATGATTATTCACACTTCTCAGCTTTCAGCCTCCTTCTATTTCAGTAATCTGAGCAAAGCAATTAGGGTCACATTTTCTAAATTTCTGTTATCAAGAAATGCTACTCAGTTCAATGGGAATTCCGTACTGTATTTGAAAGGTTTTCCACGGGGAGTGGAAACGTCTCTTCTAATTTCCAAACGTATACATTTCTCAAAGGGTTTTGCATCTCTCGATATATTATTTAGAGCAGATTCCTGCATCTGTAATATCAAGGTGATGAGACAGATAAATCCCATTTGAAATCGTAGTGGTTCATGGCAGCAGAAAATTCAAGACACTCGTGTCTTATTGGCATTTTTGGGACCAGCCTTGTTTTTTATATATGTTGAAATTATAAAGATTTTTAAAAGTTGTGTCAGATATGAACTACTTTGGCATTTCTTCTTTTGAAGGGGTACCATGACACTGCCAGTATGTTTATTGCTTCATTTAAATAACACCAGAGGGTACACAACAGTGGTGGGTTTCAAAACTTGTTTGAACGTACTCTGTGGGTGTGGCCTCCTTTGTGGGAGTGGCTTGCCGCCCATGTGACCTGATGGGAGTGGCTTTCCACCCATGTGACCAGATGGGAGTGGCTTGCTGTCCATGTGACTGGATGGGAGTGGCTCGCCACCTATGTGACCAGATGGGAGTGGCTTGCTGTCCATGTGACCGGATATGAAGATGCCGACGACACTTGTCAGAACCACCTTAAATTACCTCACACACAGCACTGGCATGCATAAGAATATGATGTAAACTTGTTTTTTAAAAGGCATCTTTGGTTTGCGTTAAAACAACTTCAACACGCGCAATGTTCTGATTGCACCACAAACGCAGTAGTCATCCTTACCTTTCACAGAGGCACTGAGTTTTATAAATATGAGCATGATAGTGTAGAATAATCACATCCAAGGACCAGTGGTGGGTTTCAAAAAAATTTGGAACCTCTTCTGTAGGTGTGGCCTCCTTTCCGGGTCCACTGGTGGAACCTCTTCTAACCGGTTCGGTAGATTTAACGAACCAGTTCTACCGAATAGGTGCGAACTGGTAGGAACCCACCTCTGGTACACAAGGAGTAAATTAGGAATGTCCTGTCTCAGAAATGAAGGCTTTTATCAATTCTGCTGAGCTATTACTTAGTAATTATTGGGTAGAGAAATTATCATGCCTCTTTTGTACTAGATTCTATTCAGTTTTCTGGGGGAGAAAACTCTTTAGAAATATATTTAAAGAATGTCAGGCAAATGTTCGTAGGTGCAGTGTGATATTCTTGCACTTATTTTGTTTCAGAATAGTCAAATGGGTGTGAGCCCAAATGTCCTGTCTCCATCCTTCCATTAAATTCCAAGGAAGGGCATCAACTCCCTCTAGGCATCTCGATGTGCTATTGTTACCACTAAGGGAGAATCCTGCCCTTGGGTGAGGAACTGAAGCATTTTCCTTCCCCTGGAGAACTCAGCTCCCCAATTTCTTCTCTTACCAGTGTTGTGAGAAATATTGAAAGGACATTTGTGCCACGTTCTATTCCTAAAATCTTTTCTTCACGTTTTTCTTCTTCTTCACGGTTTCTTTGTTAACTGCATTTTTTAAAAAACTTCCCCAGCCATTGCCAATACTCAAAGGACTGCAACTGAGAAAGTCATCGAGCCACAGCAGCGTACGCTCAGCTGCTATTCTGAGTAGATATGGCTTTATTGACCCTGCTCCCCATATGCCCATCTATCACTCTTTGACAAGTGGTGTTAGTACTCAGACAATTGTTAAATGTTTAGCATACTCTTCCCTGAGTATACAAGGGATGGAATTCCAGCATCAGGGCTAAGAGACTAACTCCATTAGTGGAGCAGAAAAGTAGGATCATTCTCCATGGGGGAAAGTGAAAAAGCACAGCCTATAATGAAAGAAATGGTTTATAATCTGCTAAGTGGGGAAAAAGCTCCAAGATTAACCATTGTAAACTTGATAAATGTTAATAAAGGAATCTGTACATTTCCAGTCTTAAACCTGGCAAAGCCACAGATGGATGATAGGCTGTAAGGCTGGCACAGCTCCAAGTCTGGACAGTGCTAATGTTGATGATGAAGCTGGCAAGAAACTGTTTGTTGGCCATGCAGATGGCACAGCTGGCAGGTTGCCAGTTGGTGTGAAACCTGCTTGATATCACAACAGGAATTGCTCAGGCCATAAAACATAGGTGGAACTTTGGCAGTATAGGTAAAAGTATGCAATAATGGCATTCAAGTAGCTATTAGCACCAAGCCAAACATTCCCAGTTTCACTGCTTGGTGGAGATTTACCATCTCTGTGGGGTAAAATGGTGCCTGAAAACATTGAGGCAAAAATTAATGTTGTACGCTAGAAATTAATGTTGCACTATTTCTTCTCAGCTATTTTCTCCTTTTTCCTAGATCCATTACCACCAGAACTTCTTCCCCTTCCCAGGTGTTAAAATATATATTCCACAACTAGTTATACTGATATGCCATGTCTTCTCTGAGGAGAAGACAAAGAGCCACATGAAAAAAATAGACACTTTTGGAATGAGCACTAAAACATTTCTGAAAAAGAGAGGGATCGTTGGCCCCTGCTAAAAAGGACCAGGAATAAAGCTGAAGAACTACCCCTATTGAAACACTGTGTAAATCCTCGACTTATTACCACCATTGAGCTCAAAATGTCTGATAGCGGTTTTAAATGGCTCAGAGATGCACCCTGTTTTACAACCTTTTTTTTTGGCACAGTTGTTAACTGAATCACTACCATTGTTAAATGAACCAGCTGGGAAGGTTACAAATGGCAATCACAGGACCCCAGGATTCACATCTGTCATAAATACATGCCTCAGTGACGTGTGGTGAGGTTTATGGCTGGTGAGGCACTGACACAGGGGTTTCAAAATTTTTTAGACTTGTGGACTTCAACTCCCAGAATTCCACAGCCAGGCATGCTCAGTTCCGATTTAAAGCAACAGCATTTGTTTTTTTCCTTTGTGAAAAGGTTTTCCATCATTCTTTTTCTTCTCCCTCCCCCTCCTTCCTCCCTCTCCCTCCCCCCTCTCTCAAACAGACACACGCACACAGAGAAGTTGGATCCCTCTCTCACTCACTCAATCTCAAACAAACACAAACACAGAAGTTGGATTGGATATATTTTCCAATGGCTTGAAAGCAGCTCCTCTGCCATCCCCCCCCATTCCCCTGCTGCCTTCCCATCTGAGCCTTTGATTGCAGGTGGAGCCACGTTGCCTTTTCAAACTTGTAATCAGTGAAGCTGAGCTTATATACTTTTATCCAGGTGTGTGTGTGTGTGTGTGTGTGTGTGTAAAGGCAACATAGCTCTGCATGCAATCACATACCTTTTCCAGCTGTTTCAGAGAGGATTTCAACTCTGCTCTTGCCTGCCATCATGAAAAGAAAAAAAATGCAAAAGGAAAAAGGCAGGAGCTGAGGTCAGGCTGAGCTAGTTGCTAACAGAGTCATCGTGTGGATGACTCTGCTTAACTGTTTAAAAAAGCCTCTAAAAAACGCCCTCTACAGGAGGCAGGAGAACGACGTGCCTCATCTATGTCAGGAATTTTTCGGCTTTTAACCCTTGCTTAGCTCTGCTCAAGTGATCATAAAGTCAGACTAGATGAGGCACCTCGTTCTCCCGCCTCCTCCTGTAGTTTTTTAGAGGCTTTTTTAAACAGTTAAGCACTAAGCAGAGTCATCCACTGACTCTGGCAGCAACCACCTCAGCCTTTTTCCTTTTACATTTTTTTTCTTTTCATGATGACAGTGGTGAGGCTCTGCCTCCCCTGACGGCATGTCCCTGACATGCCTGTTATCAAGTGCCCAAATTTTGATCATGAGGAGTAATGATTGTAAATGTAAATTTGAAAAACAGTCGTAAGTCACTTTTTTTTAGTGCCATTGTAACTTTGGTCAGTAAATGAATGGTTGTAAATCAAGGACTACCTGTAAAAAAGGGGGGTGAGAAGTTAGGGCCTCACTAACTAGGCAGCGTAAAAGGAGGCATTTGAAAATAATCTAAAACGAATGCTGATTTTTCGGAAATGCTTTCTACATGCCACATTTAGGTTTTCAGTGAACTTGTGTTCAATGATTTCATTATTATTGGCTGTGAAATCAATGTGAATGAACATCCATATTTGAGGACTCTGGTTTAGATGTGATTCTCTGTCAAGATTATTTCAGCAAACCCAAGATTTTTATTCCATTGTATTTTAGAGGATCCCAAACTCCTCTTTCAGCCCAGTAACCCAAAAAACAGAACTGAAATGTTGACCTGAAATGTATATAGGAAATTCCATCCGAAGCAAATGCCTTCAGAGTCTTGCGCAGATTTTTGGCCTTCCAGTCTCCTCCATTATGCCCCGACACTCCTGGGCATTGGGGAGTCACCCAGGAAACTGTTGGGGCAGAAACAGCTGATCTGCATTGCTAATACGAGCAAAGGAAGGGCAAAATGTATAGGGAAGGACACATTCGCCCACTCGTGAAAAAATCAAAAGAGTGGCATGGAGAATAAACAGGGCTGATAAATGGATCGGAGTGTCTCTAGCAGAGATGGGTTCCTACCAGTTCGCACCAGTTCAGTTAACCCGGTTCGTCAAAAACCAGTTAGAAGAGGTTCCACCAGAAAGCAGACTACACCTACAGAAGAGGTTCCAAAAATTTTTGAAACCCACCACTGACACAGAGAGAGAGAGAGGGGGAGAGAGAGAGAGAGAGAGAGAGGGAGGGAGGGAGGGAGGGAGGGAGGGAGGGAGAAAGAGAAAGAGAAAGAGAAAGAGAAAGAGAAAGAGAAAGAGAAAGAGAAAGAAAGAAAGAAAGAAAGAAAGAAAGAAAGAAAGAAAGAAAGAAAGAAAGAAAGAAAGAAAAAGTGAGAGAGAGATGAAAGAAAAAAAGAAAAAAGGGACAGAGAGACAAAAGGAAGGAGAGAGAGAGAGAGAGAGAGAGAGAGAGAGAGAGAGAGAATACATGGCTGGCAAGCCACTCCCACCAGGTCACATGGCCGGCAAGCCACTCCCACAAAGGAGGCCACACCCACAGAGTAGGTTCGAAAATTTTTTGAAACCCGCCACTGGTCTCTAGTTGGAGTAGAGGAAAACATAAGAATATAAATAAGATAGCTTAAAAGCTATCTTATGGGGGTGGGAAATATGCCATAAAAAAGTGAATATAAAAGAAGGCCAGCACAGTATGGGGACGTGACAGAAAAACGAAACAATGACGTAAGCAGCAAGACAGATAGCATGAACAAGGGTGAGGTGACTGCTAAGAGGCATAGGGAGGTGGCCTGTGTGAAAATAGAGGGGAGTGATGAAGCCAGCAAATGTAAACCCTTCAGCAAACAATATCCTACTAGAGAGATACATAGAGTTCTTAATTGGACTGGCAGAGCCTGAATTGTTCATGAGCTTCGTAAGGTAGAATTCAAATAAAAGTCTGTCCCTTTCACATTGTAAAAAGGAATTCATCAAGAAAATGCAGAAGGACTCGGAAAAGTCATTTCCATAGATTACAATAGGACTTTTGCTCATGTGCATCAAACCGCAGTTTACAGTGCGTAATTGGAAGGGTACTACACCCTGGTTTTAGAGTAAAGCTTCCCCCAGTCACTCAGGAAACCATTGTAAGGGGAAGGAGCTGAACTGCAAAATCCTTTGTAGATGACCCATCAGTCTTTCAAAAATGCCACTTTCCGAGTTTGTGAATAGAAAGGATTACAATTAAAGCAGCTGAATTACTGGGACGGCTGCAGCAAAGAAGGAGATTGACTTTCTGCCCCCTCGTGAGTAAGCAAGTCCTAAAGACAGGGCCGGATTTTCCTATAGGCTAACTAGGCTTCAAGATCAAGAGGAGCCTACATTCAAATTGTTAGCAAAATTAAAATTGCACTATTCTGAAAACAGTGAACACTAAAACACTGAACCAAAAATAAGGAGAAATTCTACGCATATGACTAATAAACAAACATAAAAAATGTATTGGTTAAGATCGTTCCAGTGCCGCGGCAATAGCAATAGCAATAGCAATAGCAGTAGACTTATATACCGCTTCATAGGCCTTTCAGGCCTCTCTAAGCGGTTTACAGAGAGTCAGCATATTGCCCCCAACAATCTGGGTCTTCATTTTACCCACCTCGGAAGGATGGAAGGCTGAGTCAACCCTGAGCCGGTGAGATTTGAACCGCTGACCTGCTGATCTAGCAGTAGCCTGCAGTGCTGCATTTTAACCACTGCGCCACCTTGGCTCTAGGGCGCACCAGGGCAGTTGGGGAGCCCGCCCACGTTCCCGGCACCGGCGGTCGGGCGAGAGGTGCGGCCGCTCCCAGTAGCGTCTCGTCAACGCGGAGCCCACCAGCGGCCAGGCAGGTGAGGGCGAGGGGGCCGAGCCGGGCAGCTGAGCGCAGCAGGGGAGGCGGCTGGCCTCGCTGCCTTTGCCGCAGAGCAGAGCCGCCCTCCGTCGGGAGGCCAGCTATATATTGATATATATTGATATATATCACAGTAATGATGTATTTTATTGTCTCCCATGTAATTTACAAACTTAAAAATGGGAGGTGAAAGGGCCTCATAAATGGAATAGCCTAGGGCCTCTTTTCATCTAAATCCGGCACTGCCTAAACACTTCTTGCATTCCCAGAACAGCTTTAATGTGAAGGCTTAGTGAACTTTTATCATGAGTCTGATCCAGAAAGACTCCACTGCATACTCGATGTATGTAGAAATATCTACAGCAAATTACTGAATTTCATATTTTTAAATCATTGAGCACCCTAGCATTTATTCTTCAAATTCATCCAGCTTTTTTCCAGAACTTTACAATTCTGTTTTCTGTTAAAATGTATACAAAGCATGTATTTATAAAGACATTGTAAGAAAAATATTATATGAGGGGAAAGTTTTAGCAAAAATTATTACACGCAATTACAAATTTAAAAATGCACACCTTTGAAGAGATATGGATCAAAATAAATAATCTGGAAAGGGTTTTTGTTGTTATTTAAAAACCAAGTTTGATGAACTAAACTTGACAGATGTAGCTGAGTCCAGGAAAACTGGTCTTATGATGGCTCAGTGGAAGAACAATATGTGCTTTGCAGAAAGAAATTTAATTTTCTGACATAGCTAGAAAAAGATTTCTATCTTGTATAATATTTAATATTAAGAGTTTTGAATAAACAATAATGTGAAAAAAAGAAAAGCTAGAAAGAAAGAAAGAAGGAAGGAAGGAAGGAAGGAAGGAAGGAAGGAAGGAAGGAAGGAAGGGTCAGAGAAAGAGAAAAAACTAAAGAAAAAGATAAAATGTACACATGGAAAGAATGAAAAGTAATAGAAAGAAGTAGTTTCCAACTGCAGCATATAAGTACAATTATAAAATTACCTTTTTTCCATTGGTCACAAAAAGAAAAAGTATATTTTTTCCATTATCTATATAATCTTATAATCTTAAAATCCATAAATCATAAGATCATTTTTTTCTGTTTAATTCAAAAAGTGTACAAAGTGTTTCCAATCAAGAATAAATATAGTTGTCTTTTCTTTAACCAAAGAAATCAGTTTGGTCAACTCAGCAATTTCCATCATCTTCACCAACCATTCCTCCATTGTGCGTAGTGCTGAATCTTTCCACTTTTGAACAAATAATAATCTTGCTGCAGTTATCATGTATTAAAAAGTTCCACTGCTTCCCCCCCCCCCCAACTGTCTGGCCATCAATTCCAAAAGAAAAGTCTCTACTTTCAATTGTCTTCCAACACTTTCTTGTGCTTTTGTTGCAATTTGCATGTATTATGAGCTCTCATTTGAATCTCTTCCAATTCCTCTTTGAATCTTTCTAAATATTTTCTTGCCTTCTTTATCGTTTGTTATGTAGAAGCCACTAATTACATGCACTCTTTAATAGTAAACACAAGGCATTCCCATGAAGGTCTGGTCCCTTTGTCTAATTAATTCAAGTTTATGCAAAACAACTTTCACCAAAAATAATAATAAAAATAGAAAAAAAACACTGCCCCCTATCTCCAATTTAAATGTTCTTAAATCATTTCCTTGTTAAGCTTTTGCTAAGGATTCTTGAATCTTTAAACCCTTAAAGTCTCTTTATAATTTTGTAATCCAAAAAAAGTGGAACTTGCCAAAAGAAATCTTATCTGTGCTGCAAAAGAAACCTCTCTTTATCTCTAGATTAATTACTTCCAAAAGTATTGGCCATAATATCGCTCTGCTCTTCTGGGGATGTCAGTCTGCCATAATTCCTTACTGGAAGCTCCTAAGGATCTCTATCAACAAGATGACATGATCATCCCGCTGCCTCAAGAGGCATTTATCCTTTCGGATTACATTTCACCAGTTCCGGCAGCATTCTTAGGGAATGTGAGAAAGTGAGATATACAAAAAGAAAACCACCACAAATGCCATTAAAGTTAAGAGCCGAGGTGGCGCAGTGGTTAGGGTGCAGTACTGCAGGCCACTTCAGCTGACTGTTATCTGCAGTTCAGCAGTTCAAATCTCATGGCTCAAGGTTGACTCAGCCTTCCATCCTTCCGAGGTGGGTAAAATGAGTACCCAGACTGTTGGGGCGATATGCTGACTCTGTAAACCACTTAGAGAGGGCTGAAAGCCCTATGAAGCGGTATATAAGTCTAACTGCTATTGCTATTGCTAAAAGTCTGCTTATTACTTAACATATCCAAGAGCACATTTATGGCTCCTCCCCAGCTAAATTTCAACTGAGCTTAATGAAAAGAGAGACATGTTATGTTTCCAAAGTAGTTGCCTTCTCCCTTTTATTCACCTTTGCAGCTCTGATTTCTTTTCTTTTTTTTTAGATATATTTTTATTCTTTTTAAACAAAACAACACATACAAAACAAAGCAAGAGAAGAAAAAACAACAACTTTCCTCCATTTCATCAAGCATGTCGTTTGGTTACAAGTTTTTGTGCATCAGTTCTTAAGATTAAAATTAACATCACTGGTTTTGCATTAACCATAACTGAATGTTTCACTGTCATTGAGCATTATGTGTTCAAATTACCATTGATATTCTTTCATTTGTAACAATCCTTATTTCCTTGAATTCATAATTATCTATCAAATAACAATGAGTCTTTGAAGTATTATAGTATCACCTATCTCTAAGGAGGAAAAGCAAAGATTGGAATAAAGAATTCCCATTGGTTTATAATAAACATTCATATTTTCAATTGACCATAATGTCACCAATCATCCAGAATTCCAAGAATAGTTTCCCATTATTAATTATTAATACCATATAGTGGTTAAGTATTTCAATTCATGTATATATCAATTATTCCTTACATCATCATTGATCCGTTTAATATACAAAGATCTTTCTAATATAAAATGGTCACTACATACAATTATACCAAAGTATTCAAATCATCCCACTCTTATACATTAAAATCATTATTGTCCTTTATATATCATATAAGTAGTACTCTACATCGTAACATAAAAAATAAAAAAGACAAAAAACTAGCAATAGCAGTTAGACTTATATACCGCTTCATAGGGCTTTCAGCCCTCTCTAAGCGGTTTACAGAGTCAGCATATTGCCCCCAACAACAATCCGGGTCCTCATTTCACTCACCTCGGAAGGATGGAAGGCTGAGTCAACCTGGAGCCGGTGAGATTTGAACAGCCGAACGGCAGCTAGCAGTCAGCTGAAGTGGCCTGCAGTACTGCACTCTAACCACTGTGCCACCTTTACAACATAAGTAAACAGTTTCATTCCCAGGTTTTTTTTATCTAACCATTGGTAAAACAAGTCCCACACTTTATAATAATGTTCATCCTCTTGTTCTCTAATTTCAAATGTAAGCTTACTCATTTCGGCACAATCCAGCTCTGATTTCTGATTGCCCATATTTGTCTGGGGTGGGTGGTCCGTGTATAATATTGAGTCAATCCTAGGGAGCAGCGTCTTGCTCTTCCTTTATTGATGTGACTTAACTGTTGTGACAGGAGAACAGAATACATAGGTGATCTTTGGTTTTATATTCTAGCCTTATCTCCAGTACATGATTGCCTGTTGCTTAAATTAGAAATGCTACTGCAATTATCTGTTCTCTGAAAGGCTTGTTCTTAGAAGTTGGGAACAAATAAAGAACAATCTGAGATTTATGAAAGAGGCTGCCTGCTGATGATGCCGAGACACGTTTAGCCTCATATGGTGCCATCAAAGCTATCTATGTCTCGACTCAGAGACTCCATGCATCTGATAAGAAATGACATTTTTAGAATGAAAGCATAAGATCTTGACAGTAGAGCTGCATGTCTGCCGGGTTTATACTCATCATCTATTGGTAGAAGAAAGATAGTAAGTCTTAAATGGCCCTACCTGATATGAGGAATTGATGAACCGGTTTAGAAGTTGAAAGGATTATTTCATACCGTCTCTATCTCCATATAGAAGGAGAAACTGAAACCGAAGAAAGCATCTATCCAATTGTTGCTATAAATGCTGATCCCCATCATTTTGCTACATTTTGGTAGCATGACCAAAAAACAGAATTCTGCAGCAGAATGTTGATTTAGATGGGATCAGGCTTAACAGTTAATGCTTCAGATCACTACAGAGCAAACACAGTTTGCAGGCAAGTCTTCTACATAGAGATTGAGTTTGAGTTTCATTTTATTTATATGCCGCCCTATTCCCTACGGGACTCAGGACGGTGCACAAACCCAAAGGAGGGGAAGGGAAACACAAAAACTACAACAAAAGTACAGGGCATTTAAAACAACCAACAGCCACACGATTCGATAGGGGAAGGGAACTCATCGACCCCAGGCCTGCCGACACAGCCAGGTTTTAACGGCTTTTTGGAAGGCCTGGAGAGAGGTGAGGGTCCGAATCTCTGCGGGGAGTTCGTTCCAAAGGGCCGGAGCCGCCACAGAGAAGGGCCTCCCCCGGGTAGTAGCCAGATTGAATTGAATTGAATTTGAATTGAATTTATTAAAATTTATAGGCCGCCCTTTTCCCTGAGGGGACTCAGGGCGGCTCACAATCACAAGGGAGGGAAGTGCAACATCAAAAACAAAACAAATGTGAACAAGGAAAAAATAGTAAAACGCAACTTTCGTTCAACAATCAAACACTCGGGCGGGTGAATTAGGAACCTATCCCCAGGCCTGCTGGGAGAGCCAGATCTTGAGGGCTGCGCGGAAGGTCTGGACGGTGGTGAGGGTACGGATCTCAGCGGGGAGATCGTTCCACAGGGTCGGAGCTGCAACAGAAAAGGCTCTCCTCCGTGTAGTCGCCAGTCGGCATTGACTGGCAGATGGGATTCGGAGGAGGCCCAGTCTGTGCGATCGAATTGGTCGAAGGGAGGTAATCGGCAGGAGGCGGTCTCTCAAGTACCCAGATCCACTACCATGGAGTGCTTTAAAGGTGGTCATCAGTACCCTGAAGCGCACCCGGAGACCAACAGGTAGCCAGTGCAGCTCGCGGAGGACAGGTGTAACGTGGGCGAACCGCGGTGCGCCCACTATCACTCGCGCGGCTGCATTCTGGACTAACTGTAGTCGCCGGATGCACTTCAAGGGCAACCCCATGTAGAGCCCATTGCAGTATTCCAGCCTAGAGATCACAAGGGCTCGAGTGACTGTTGTGAGAGCCTCCCGGTCTAGGTAGGGCCGCAACTGGCGGACCAGGCGAACCTGGGCAAATGCCCCCCTGGTCACAGCTGACAGCTGGTGGTCAAAAGTCAGCTGTGGGTCCAGGAGGACTCCTAAGTTGCGGACCCTATCTGAGGGGTGTAAAATTTGACCCCCCAGCCTAAGTGTTGGTACATTCGCCAAATTATTGGGAGGGAAGCACAACAGCCACTCGGTCTTGTCCGGGTTGAGTACCAGTTTGTTAGCGCTCATCCAGTTCCTAACGGCCTCTAGACCCTGGTTCATCACGTCCACCGCTTCATTGAGTTGGCACGGGGCGGACAGATACAGTTGCGTATCGTCCGCATATTGGTGGTATTTTATCCCGTGCCTCCGAATGATCTCGCCCAGCGGTTTCATGTAAATGTTAAATAGTAGGGGGGATAAGACCGAACCCTGTGGCACCCCACATGTTAGGGGCCTCAGGGACGATCTCTGCCCCCCGACCAACACCGACTGCGACCTGTCCGAGAGGTAGGAGGAGAACCACCGTAAAACAGTGCCTCCCACTCCCACCTCCCGCAGTCGTCGCAGAAGGATACCATGGTCGATGGTATCGAAAGCCGCTGAGAGGTCAAGGAGAACCAGGATGGATGCATAGCCTCCATCTCTGGCCCTCCAGAGATCATCGGTCAATGCGACCAAAGCGGTTTCTGTGCTGTAACCAGGTCTGAAGCCGGACTGGAAGGGGTCAAGATAACTAGCTTCCTCCAAGGCCCGTTGAAGCTGGAAGGCCACCACCTTCTCAACAACCTTCCCGATAAAGGGGAGGTTGGAGACAGGACGAAAGTTGTTTAAAATGGCTGGATCCAAGGATGGTTTCTTCAGGAGGGGTCTCACCACCGCCGTTTTAAGTACGGCGGGGAAGTGCCCCTCCCGAAGGGAGGCGGTCACGACCGCCTGGATCCAGCCATGTGTCACCTCCCTGCTGTTGGCAACCAGCCAGGAGGGACACGGGTCCAGAATACAGGTGGAGGCACTTACAGCTCGAATGGCCTTGTCCACATCCCCAGAGGCAACATCCTGGAACTCAACCCAGAGATGATTTGCCAAGCGGTCCTCCTGTGTCTCGGCTGGATCTACTGCGGTGGAGTCCAAGTCCGACCGAAACCGAGCTATTTTGTCCGCCAAGAATTGAGCATAGTCCTCAGCCCTACCCTGCAAGGGGTCTCCCGCATCCCTCCTGTTAAGGAGGGAGCGGGTTATCCTAAACAGGGCGGCTGGGCGTGACTCGGCGGACGCAACCAAGGCAGAAATGTATGATCTTTTGGCAGTTCTTAATGCTCGAACGTAGTCCTTGGTGCAGGTGGTTAGAAGTGCTCGGTTCGCCTCGGACTTATCGGACCTCCACTGGTGCTCTAGGCATCTCCTCCGGCGTTTCTTCTCCCGGAGCTCCTCGGTAAACCAAGGGGGCCTCCGGGATCCACTGACCCGGAGGGGCCGTAGTGGCGCAATCCGATCAAGAGACTCCGACGCCGCCGAGTGCCAGGCGGCAACCAGAGTCTCCGCCGAACTGTGGGCGAGAGTATCAGGAATGACCCCAAGCTCCGTCTGGAACCTCAATGGGTCCATAAGTCGCCTGGGGCGGAACCACCTGGTCGGTTCCTCCTCCCTACGGTGGGGGTTTGGCCTCCGGAAGTCAAGCCTCAGTAGGCAATGGTCTGACCACGACAGGGGTATGATCTCATTACCCCTCAGACCAAGATCACACATCCACTGCTCCGAGAGGAATACGAGGTCGAGCATGTGACCCGCTGCATGGGTTGGGCCCCGAATTACCTGGGTCAAGCCCATGGCTGTCATGGAAGCCATGAACTCCTGCGCCCCATCAGAGCGTTCACCGAGCGATGGCAAATTGAAGTCCCCCAGAACTATAAGCCTGGGGAACTCAACTGCCAGCTCGGCTACTGACTCGAGGAGCGAGGGGAGGGATGCTGCAACGCAGTTGGGAGGCAGGTACGTTAGCAGCAAACCCACTTGACCCTTGAGGTCCAACTTTATCAGCAGGGACTCACACCCGACAAGCTCCGGAGCAGGGACCCTACGAGGTAACAGAGACTCCAATGACATTGGCTAGTAGACGGAACCCGGAGGAGGCCTAATCTGTGTGATCTAATGGGTCTTTGGGAGGTAATTGGCAGCAGGCGGTCTCTCAAGTACCCAGGTCCAATACCATGAAGGGCTTTATAAGTGACGACTAGCACCTTGAAGCGTATCTGGAGACCAATAGGCAGCCAGTGCAGCTCGCGGAGGATAGGTGTAACGTGGGTGTACCGAGGTGCACCCACAATCGCTCGCGCGGCTGCATTCTGGACGAGCTGGAGTCTCCGAATGCTCTTCAAGGGCTGCCCCATGTAGAGCGCATGTAGAGATGGGCAATCTGTACTTCATGGCACACTTCTCTGTTGTTCTTGAGAAAGAAGGGAGTCAGAGTAGTATTTAAGCAACTGAAAGAGTTAAAGATATTATTTTTAAAATCTCATTGACCTCCTTCCTCCCACACTTCCAAATCCCATTCCAGTCCAATAACATGGCATTAGGTTATCTTTTCCCCAACCCATGCGGCCTTAAGTCGCCCCCAAAACCTCCCTTTTCCTAGTTTGAATAACTTTTTTTCTTATACATTTCTAGTAAAAGTTTTGCGAAGGGCATTAAAACTAACTAATGAAGGGTAAAAGAAATGGAGAAAAGAAAGAAAGAGCAAAAAGTGCAGCAAGAAAGAATTAAGAAAAATAGAAAGGAGAAGTTTCTGATTTCCTTAGCAGCAAATATAAGTACAATTACAAAATTATTTCTTACTGTATGATAAATAACTCATTTTTCCTCTGTTATCCACAGTTTTTTTTCCTTATAGTATCCAAGTAGATATTTTTTTCTCTGATCAATGTAGTTAACATAGCCATCTCTCCAAATTTCATCATTTTCACCAACATTTCTTCTGTTGTGAGCAGTGTTGAACCTTTCACTTTTGAGCATATGGGTGTAGGCATGCCCGCGCACGACGCCCCTGCACCCTACCCCACCCCGCTTTTGGCACATGATGGGGAAAAAGTTAGCCATCACTGTTCTAGGCTGTTTCTCTCTTGACAAATAACAATTGTGCATCATTTTATAAACATTCTCTTTAAAACTAGAACATAAGGTGAACTTCAATCCTTTCAACTACATATTTTCTTTTCTTTTTTTTGAAAAGTTTTATTGTTTTAATTAAACAAAAACACACAAAAAAAGAATCATCTTTTGTTACATCTTGTAGAAAGCGTGTCAATTGGTAACAAATACATTTCGTGCATTTCTTCCACAATCATTACATATACTTCATTCAAATTGAATTGTACATTTTAGATCAAATTTTTTAATGTATTTTACTATCACTGTACCACAATTCTCATTTAATTACAATTATTTAAACATGCTTTTCTCTGAAATCATTTGTATTTAAAGACACAACCACCTACTGGCATTCATTCGCAATTTCAATAAACCTCCAATAACATTATACCTTTGTAACATATTCTGAAACAAAGTCAGTTAATAAAATATCTAAGCATTTCCCCCCTTCCCCGCCCAACTCACAATTTAAAGCTTATATCCAATTTGCTTTTACTAATACAACACACACACACACACACACACACACACACACACACACACACAAACATTATCCATTAACATTTCCTTATTATTGTTGTAGTTAACTAAAAATTATTTACTATTTATATCACCTCTCCTCTCATCAGACCCAAAAGAAATTTTACCTTTATAGCAAGCTCTAAACAAGAATGTATTAATAAAATTTATAGGTCTTTTCCATAAATCTCAATTTATAATTTATATCCAAGTTATTTTTACCAATTAAGGTTATCATTTCATTATTATTATCATAGTTAATTATATGTGAATGAATGAACATTTAATAATAATCTAAAACAATCTATGAAATACTAACATTCCTACTTATTAATCACCAAAATATCCATTAACATTTCCTTGTTATTATTGTGGTTAACGAAAACATTATTTACTATTTATATCAACTCTCCTCTCTTCAGACCCAAAGTAATTATACCTTTATAACAAAATATAAAGAAAAGTTTATTAATAAAATTTATAGGTCTTTTCGCCAAGTCCCAATTTACAATTTATAACCAAGTTACTAATTAAGGTAATCCTTTCATTATTGTTGTTGTAGTTAATTATATGTTAACAAATAAACATTCAATGATAATCTAATCTAAAACAATTATCAGAGCAGTTGCAAAATCGGAGAAAGAAAAGTTATAACCAGGAGAGAATTGTTGTTGGCTAATAATAATAAGTGGGCTAACTAGCTCAGCCTTTTGTACATTGCCCTAAGGAAGGTTAAAAAAAAAGAGATAAAAAGGAAAAGATAAAAAAAATTAACAAAAAGGGAAGAAAAATAGAGAAAAGGGGATAAAATAAAGGAAGAGAGTAAGCAGTGTTTAGTCTGGCTCATAAATTAAGTTTTGTTATCTTCTAAAATAAAAGAAAGAAATAACTAAAGGATGAAGAAAGAGAAAATAAAAAAGGGAAAAAAGATCCTTGATATAGTGAAATACTATAAGAAAGGTAAAGAAGAAGAAGGCAGGAAAAGGAATTTTGTTTTGATGGTGACACTTAATAAAAATTGGCACCTAATACAGCATTGTTTTTGGTGTTTGTAATAAAAGGGAAAAGAGGAGGGAAAAAAGCACTGTGTGGCGTGCAGATCAAAACAAGAGTAAAAGTAGTTGTTAAATTGTGAAACAAATTTAGAACCCATGTCTGAAAAAAAGAAATATGCTCATGTTCTGTACATGTTCTGTGCAGTAAGGAAATTTTTCCATTAAGAAAGATCCCTTAGTGGACGGTAGGTAGAAAAAGGTTGACTTCTACTGTCTATGCAATTCACTTTCTCTATCTTTTCAGTTTCCTTCTCTGGCAGTCATTTAATGTTTTCCCTGTCGTTTTCCACTTCTTACTCAAGGAAAAGGCTTCATCTGTATTCCTCAGCCATGTAGAAAGATATTCTGCAAGCATTTGCATTTTATTTATTTTTTTCATTTTTCAGAGCCAACTACCCTGACATTTATTTTATAGTCTAGATTCAGAGATAAAAAGCAAGATTCACATCATGCTAATTCCCTACAGCAGAAGATGCTAAATGCAAAACAAATGCATGCTTCCATTTCCCGCAGATGACCACCAGCCTGGCCACTCACTCTTTCAGACGTGCCATTCACACAAATGACTCCTTATTAATGGCTTGCCCTTTTAGAGGACAAGACTTACTGGACTTCTCCTGGTTCCAGGCAAGGCCTTGCTACTCTGACAGCTAACCAGCCTCCACTCACTGATAAATTTGCTTCCCCTGCAACAGAATGTGTTGGATGAGAAGATTGCTAGTTCATCCATTAGATCAGGAAAGGCAGATCTTTTCTTGATGTTGTTGAGGGCTGCATCCTTGCCGAGGTGGCGCAGTGGTTAAATGCAGCACTGCAGGCTACTTCAGCTGACTGCAGTTCTGCAGTTCGGCTGTTCAAATCTCACCGGCTCAGGGTTGACTCAGCCTTCCCTCCTTCCGAGGTGGGTAAAATGAGGACCCGGATTGTTGTTGGGGGCAATATGCTGACTCTGTAAACCGCTTAGAGAGGGCTGAAAGCCCTATGAAGCGGTATAGCAATAGCAATAGCAGTAGACTTATATACCGCTTCATAGGCCTTTCAGGCCTCTCTAAGCGGTTTACAGAGAGTCAGCATATTGCCCCCAACAATCTGGGTCCTCATTTTACCCACCTCGGAAGGATGGAAGGCTGAGTCAACCCTGAGCCGGTGAGATTTGAACCGCTGACCTGCTGATCTAGCAGTAGCCTGCAGTGCTGCATTTAACCACTGCGCCACCTCGGCAAGGATGCAGCCCTCAACAACATCAAGAAAAGATCTGCCTTTCCTGATCTAATGGATGAACTAGCAATCTTCTCATCCAACACATTCTGTTGCAGGGGAAGCAAATTTATCAGTGAGTCGAGGCTGGTTAGCTGTCAGAGTAGCATATAAGTCTAACTTCTATTGCTATTGCTATTGCAGGAACAATTTGACTGGGGCTCCTGCATCGTATGGAATAGGTGAGGCTAAACCATGTGGGGCACAACCAGAGGAAGAAATGGGTCAAATTTTGCTCTCCTACTATCCCTCCCTTTTTTCTCTCTTCACACAGCAAGCTACTGGGGAAAGGAGGCAGTTGTTTTTGCTTGAGATCTGTGCTGATTGCTTACAAATGAGGCCTATCCCTGCATTAGGGAAATTTTGTGCCAGGCACAAGCTATTAATGTAAATGGAGTTTTACAAAATAAATTAAAAAAAGAAAAAGATCTCTGCCTCAAAGAATTTCCAGTCCAAAAATCATTATAGGTGTCTTAAAAGAAGGAGGGGAAGAAAACGCCCGTAGTTCTCCTGTAAGTGCTTATGCTACATTTCAATATACAGACCTTGGAGTTGTGCCAAAGACGCCATAGTAATTGCCATTTTGATTTACCAAATTGCAAAAAAATCAAAAAATAAATAAACCTTAGAAAGCTACAGTTGTGTCTATTTATTTCCTAAGAAGTTATTCTGCTACAATATTGATTTAAAAGCAGGGTGTTTTCTTTAATAAGATGGTTAAACTATACAAGGAAAAAGGTCATTGTTCTGCAAAAATGCAGACCAGATTTGAGAGAGAGAGAGGGAGGGAGGGAGAAATATGAATGATAGGTTTGTGTTCTGACCCATCTCATTCCACACCAAAGTACACTTCGAGTCAAAGATAAGTTACGGCATTTAATTAACAGAAAGACAGGTCCTTGGCAGCAAACCGGCACAGACAAGCTTGGCCAGTAATCCAGCACAGATAAGGCTTGGCAGCAATCCAGCCTGCCAAGCTCACGGTAATGTCCTCTGACATTCAATCCTGTGTTGACTTCTGCAAAGAGGGCCGTGTGCACAAGGAGTCTTTTTATAGTCTGGAGAGGAGCCTAATGACCACCAGCTGAGTGCAATTACCTCCTGTAACTGTGCAACTGTTCCTGACGCCTAGTAGCTCTTCGATGCCATGCATCCAGGAGCAACTCACTACTGGCATCCGGCTCACTCTCCCTTGTCTCCTCACCACTGGTCCAAGGCTCAGGCGCCTCCTGGTGGCCAACCAGTCTCTCTGCACCCTGCTCCGAGTCGGAACCCTGTCCAGGGTCCTTCACATCCTCCAGAGCCGACTCATAGGGCCCCTCACTGTCAGAGTCTGGTGGCAGCTCCAACGGCTCCTGCTGGGCCCCAACAGGTTTGCATCACACAGTGTCTTGATATTTATGAACATGAATTTACATGCAAGGACATTAAAAGTAAGAGGAAGCTAGCATTACAAACTCTAAGGAAGTTGTAAAAGTCTGAACAAGACCAATTAAAAGCACAACCCAATGAAAGTTATCTCTTCTGAAGACAGAATCAAACAATGGTTTCTCAATGATGAGGACCAGAAACTTTATACCTTCCCTGATATATTTAAGATAGCCTTAATAGAAGAAGGTCTCCAAACATTTTTCCTTGAATTTCCTTGTCAAAGTTTCAACCTTTTTCTTGGGGATAATGCACAGCGCTCTGTCTCACTCTCGCTCGCTCACTCTTTCTCTCTCTCCACCTCTCTATTAAAATTTTAAATGTCTCCTTTATTCCAGCATTTCAGTATCTTAATTTATTGACATTTCAGGAAGGCATCTGGAATATATATATATAAATCAATAGGAAAGAACAATCTGTGCAGGAAATCAGTTCTAAGAGAAGCAACACCACAGGTAGCCCATCTACATTATCAGTGGTGGGATTCAAATAATTTAACAACCGGTTCTCTGTCCTAATGATCAGCTGGGTAGGCGGGGCTTAGTGGTCTTGTGACCGTGTGGGTGTGGCCAACTCAACATCACTCAGGTCGATGGGTGCTTTGCCTTAGCTGTTACAATGTAGTAAGGGTTAACCGGAGAGGCAGTTTCTGTAAGCAGGGCTGTAAAGATTAGACTAGAAACAACACCAGAATGTTTCCTTCCTGCCTTCCTTACAGGATTAGCCCTGTAAAGGGGGGAAAAAAACAAAAGGAGATTTCTTCCAACAATCGGTTCTCTGAACCTCTTAGAAAGTTAAGAACCGGTTCTCCCGAATAGGTGCGAACCGGCTGAATCCCACCACTGTACAGTATGTGCCGGATGGAAAAAAAAGTGTCTAAATGAGACAAATATGTATGTCAGACATATCCCATCTGGACCTGTTGGATGAAGCTGACCATTGAGTTTCTCTCAAGGATTATTGTATTGTATTGTATTTGGTTTATTTGTATGCCACCCTTCTCCAGGAGGGACTCAGGGCGGCGAACAACTCAAAGGGGAAAGGAAAATAAACAACAGTACACATAATTAAAATACACGAAAATCACACAGCCATACCAGTCGAGAGGGGGAACTCATCAACCCCAGGCCTGCCAGCACAGCCAGGTTTTGACGGCTTTCCGGAAGGCCTGGAGAGAGGTGAGGGTCCAGATCTCCGCGGGGAGTTCATTCCAAAGGGCCGGAGCTGCTACAGAGAAGGCCCTCCCCCGGGTAGTAGCCAGATGGCATTGGCTGGTGGACGGAACCCGGAGGAGGCCGACCCTGTGAGATCTGACGGGTCTTTGGGAGGTAATTGGCAGCAGGCGGTCTCTCAAGTGCCTGTGAGCTATATATCTCATACCTCTATACATAGGTATGTCAAAGTGAACTAGCCCTGTTAATGGAAGAATATGTTCCATTTTAAAAGGTACCCGTGGACCATTTTTAGTTCTATTCTTGACCTTCCTCATTCAGAGACTCAACCAACTGGCCACTAGTTTAGTCATCGCTGGCTGAATTGCTTTTAATAAAACCCCGAACTCTGTTGGGATGCTGATAACTCCAGGTAATTCCAGTTCCCAGCTTCTCCCAATTACCGTGGCTTCAAAAAATCAGAACTTACCTGTGGCTATAAGTCATCTCAATAAATTGTCCACACTATCATTAGCTGCAATGCACAGCTCTAGGGGAGCATTGGTTCTATTTCAAGGCACATTGTCAAATCTCACATGGTTATGCCCTCAAATCTATTAAAATGCACATTGGTTCTTTGACAGAAAGGCCAATATAAAAAAAAAGGCGAAAGACAATCCAAGACATAAGACTTGCGACAAATGCTGGAAGTTTAGAGTGATCCTATTCAAGCCTCCAGCCAGGCAGGCATGTTTCTTTCAAGGATAATTAATTCCATTTCATTTCATTCCGTGTCTTTTCCCTCCTAGTATTTTTTTTTAAATATTTCCAAAGAATGTTGTGATTTTTTTTCCTCGCTGAACTTTCTCAGTTCATTTAGGCTGCTTAGACATATTACATCATAGGTGTTGTTGTTTTTTTCCTTTTTTTTGCAAAAAGTTAGGTTTCCCCCCATGCTTATGGGATATGCATGTATATAGCCATTTTGGCAACACAAAATAATTAAGCTGCTGGCAGAATCGCAGTCTGTTGGAATGCAAGTTTTTGCAAAGCCTTTTGGAAGCTTTCCTGTTAAAAAAAAAACACGGGTCTCTGATCTGACTTTGCTTTAGCAGGTCATTTTTAATGCATGAACTATGGAAACTCTCTGAAAGCATAAAGAACATTAATTAGCTCTGAAAGTACAAATGCTAAGAACAGGCATTATACAATTATTCTCAGAGTCACCTAGTTCAGGCTGAAATATAATTTAAATGAGCAAGACTCCAGAATCCAATAAGATGGATAATTTGGTGTCCGTTATCCTTTCTAAGAGAAATTTTGTGCATGGCAGTCTAAATCTGGTGTAGATTTTGAATCCACTATGCATCTGAAGTATGTGTGTGTATGTATCTATATGTATGTATGTATGTATGTATGTATGTATGTATGTATGTATGTATGTGTGTGTGTGTGTATATATATATATGCTGATAAATAGTGTTTGTGTGTGTATGTATGTTTGTGTGTGTGTGTGTGTGTGTGTGTGTGTATGTATATATATATATATATATATATATATATATATATATATATATATATATATATATATATATATATATATATATATATATATATATATATATATATATATATATATATATATATATATATATATGCTGATAAATAAATAAAGGGAGACTAGTATAGATCATTTCAAGCTATTTAGCTCTCACCAGCTAGCCATACCCTTACTGGGATTAGAACTTGTGCTGTATTACATTTTAGGCAGATGTGTTAACCACTAAGCCACAAGGTTCTCCTCCTTTATCAGCTGAGCCAGGGAAATAGGTATGTATTTGGGCATACCAGGGGTTGTGACACTAAACACATACATACATACATACATACGTACGTACGTACGTACGTACGTACATACATACATACATACATACATACATACATACATACATATATATATATATATATATATATATATATATGTATGTGTATGTGTGTGTATACATGCACAATCAAAACTTTAGCATATCAGAATTATAGTCACTCTGGTAAGAGAGTACACGATATAAATTACATATTTAAATAGGAACAAATCACCTGGTTACATTTAGTAACATCAGGTCTCCAGAATATGTGTCTGATGCAGAAAGGGGCCATCGATTTCCTATTGAAAGTAATTGTCATCTTTGTCATCATTTGCCCCTAAAAATGGGAATTGGTTTTCCTATGATTTCATGTTAAATTATAATCTGAAGCAGAAAGATTACAGATAGAATCTAACTCTAGTTGTTTCTCTAAAATGAAAAAAAAAAGCTTAATGTTGAGGTAATTTGATACAATGGCTACATAAAAATGTGATTATATTACGTGTGAGAGAAAGAGGGTGAAGACAGCCCCTCCCTAATAGTTCCCAGAGTATATTGTAGTTGCAGAGAGTAGAGTCTTTAGTTTGACAAGATTCATGTCAGGCGCACAATCAAGAATGACATATGGCAATTTTTGTACATTGAATTCTTTATTGTTTCACACCTCTAGACAAAATCTTGCCAGATTGAGGACCCGTTTATTGCCTTACCCAAAAATGTACACGTTGTTATTTCTTATAGACTGATATATAGACACAGATCAAATGATTATGCCTTTATCATTTTTAGAAACATTTAACACAAAATATATTTATGCCCAGCATCTTTGCACTATTCATACAAATTCATGGCTTTTCCACATGGCATCATTAAAATGCTGTTATTCAGTGGGGAAGTATTTTTGTATGATGTTCCTCTGTGGGACAACAGGGAGGTATAAAAAGATAAAAGCAGCTACCCTATGGCCTTCTTACACCAGTGGTGGGATTCAGCCAGTTCGCACCTATTCGGGAGAAACGGTTGGTAACTTTCTAAGCAGTTCGGAGAACCGGTTGTTGGAAGAAATCTCATTTTGTTTTTTCCCACTTTACAGGGCTAATCCTGTAAGGAAGGCAGGAAGGAAACATTCTGGTGTTGTTTCCAGCCTAATCTTTATTGCCCTGCTTACAGAAACTGCCTCTCTGGTTAACCCTTACTACATTGTAACAGCTAAGGCGAAGCGCCCATCGACCTGAGTGACATTGAGTTGGCCACACCCACCCAGTCACAAGACCACCAAACCACGCCTACCCAGCTGGTCATTAGGGCAGAGGACCGGTTGTTAAATTATTTGAATCCCACCACTGACTTACACCAACTATCATTCTTTCATTATTCAAATATACCTTGGGGGTTTTGCCCAGAAACCAAGGTACTACTGTTCCAAAAGACTTGTACTTGGGGTTCATAAAGAGTCCGTTTAAGGTCTGAAACATGTCTTGCAAAGCAGAAAATTTAGGTGGAAAGATTCCTTCTGAAGCTGAACCTTCCTTCAGGCAAAATCTCACAGATCCAGATTAAAAGACCAGGGAGAGCAGCTGGCACTGACCAGAAGGGAGGGGGACATTGACCAATAAGAAAGGGAGTCATTGCCTACAACTAAGCATTATAGACAGACTGTGTAGCTGACAAAAGTCAGATGATTTTGACGGGGAGCAGGAGAAGAAAAGTGAAAGCTACCTTTGCTGTGAGCTGAGGACAGAGCTGAGGGGATTCAGAATGTCGGCCTGAGCCTTGAGTGGCATTAATTTACATTTTGAAATCCTGTCAAGCAGATATTTTGCACTGATATGAAGCTGAATGCAGTTCATGCCAATTTGAGATCTTGTTAGCTTTATATTATAACCTTTGCTGGACTGATGTAAAATCCAGATGCACATAGAATGGTGATAATTAAGGAGGTTGATATCAGAAGTGCCAATCAACCCAGTCCGTAGCCTGCTTCTGCTACATACCTTCATGGCTTCCTTTGTAGAACTTAATTTCTTATTTATTTTCTTTACACAAATGCACTCCTAAAGACCTCACGTGAACAAATCCATCTACGATTGCAACATTTAAAATAAAATCTGGTCTTATTACTGAGGAATATTTCTAAAAACTGTTCTTTTTCCTTTCCCCTCATTTCAGTTATCACATATAACTGATTTGCTTCTCTGGTATTAATATGATACTAATGCTCTGTATTTATTTGTCATCATTTGTGATTTTCTGTGAATTATAAACCTACTATTATTTACTGACATCTATCCTAACATAAATCTTCCTATCTTTTCCCGCCCTTTGGTAATTTTCATTTGATGAAAGCTTATTCGCTAAGAGAAGTTTTCATATTTTGTCAATCTACATTCTAGTCAGATGAGAAATCTTCATTTTCTTTTCTTTTTCTGGAGGGTTGCATTCCCCAGAGGGTAATCCTGGAATACCGAGATACTGAATATTCTCTCAGATCACTTTTGTAGAACAAAATGAATGTTTAATCAGAAAACTGCAAGTGAGCAGTCAGGAATATTGTTAGAAAAAGAAAAAGAAAATTGTTGTTGTAAGAAAGGCTTCCACAAGGCAGAGGAAGAATGGGAGGGAATGTAAGAGTAGGAAAGAGGGGAGGAATGGGAAGAAGAGGGGAAGGGTAAAGGGGAGGAAGGGGAAGGAGAGGAGGGAAAGGAGAGGAGGAAGGAAGGAAGGAGAGAAGAAAGAGAAGAAAGGGGGTAGGAAGGAGGGAGGGATGGAGGGAGGGAAGGAAGGAGGGAAGGAATTAGAGAAGGAGAGAAGGAAGGAGGGAAGGAAGGAGAGAAGGAGAGAAGAAAGGAGGGAAGGAAGGAGGGAATGTAGGAGAGAAGGAAGGGGGGAAGGAGGAAAGGAAGGGGGAAAGGAAGGAGAGAAGGAGAAAAGAAAGGAAGGAAGGAAGAAAGGAAGGAAGGAGGGAAGGAAGGAGGGAAGGAGAGAAGGAGGGAAGGGGAAGGAGGGAGGGAAGGAAGGAGGGAAGGAAGGGGAGTAGGAGAGAAGAAACGAGGGAAGGAAAGAGGGAGGGAGGGAAGAAGAAGTAGGACCGTTGTAAGATAAGATGGATCTATGGGATGTTAAGAAAGCAATCTTCAAGTATATTGTCAACTGTAGGGAAAAATTGTTATAAATACATATTATTAATAGCAGTTATGAGATCATATAATTGTGAATGTATATATGAAATTGATAAAATAAATAATAAAAAAAATATATTAAAAGAAAGAAAGAAAGAAAGAAAGGCTTCCACATAGAGTAGCTGGAGATTTCAACAACAGATGTGTAACTGTATAGAACTTGAACTATGTACCTATCTACATCCACAAATATACATCCATATACACATACATATGCCCACTGCTGGTATTCAGCAGGTTCTGACCAGTTCTGGAGAACTGGTAGCAGAAATTTTGAGTAGTTTGGAGAACCGGTAAATACCACCTCTGACTGGCCCCACCCCCATTTACTCTCTGCCTCCCGAGTCCCAGCTGATCAGGAGGGAATGGGGATTTTGCAGTAACCTTCCCCTGGAGTGCGGAGGGAATGGAGATTTTATAGTATTCTTCCCCTGCCCCACCCACCAAGCTACGCCCACCAAGCTATGCCACGCCAACCAAGCCTTGCCCACAGAACTGGCAGTAAAAAAAATTGAATCCCACTATTGGCACACCAGGGGTGGGTTCCTGCCAGTTCTAACCTCTTCTATAGAAGAGGTTCCACAAATCTACAGTGCTGTTTAGAACAGGTTCCAGTTTCCTCCCTCCGCCCGTTCGCACATCATCAAGATGGAGAGCGAGAGGAGGAAATCTGGGAGTTGAAGTCCACAAGTCTTAAAGCTGTCAAGTTTGAACACCCCTGGGGTTTTTTTCTAGAGGGTTAGGGGTGCAGGGGTCTTGTAACTTGACAGCTTTAATACTTGCATGCTTCAAATGCCAGAGTTTCTGAGCCAACATTTTGGTTGCTAAGCAAGAGCGTGGTTAAGTGAGTTTCACCACATTTTACAAGTTGGCCATGCCCACCCAGTCACATGGCTAACAAGCCACTCCCACCCAGTCACATGGCCAGCACGCCACTCCTACCCAGTCGTATGGCTGGCAAGCCACTCCCACAAAGCAGGCCACACCTACAGAAGAGGTTCTAAAAAAATTTGAATCCCACCACTGTGGCACACACATATACATAACACACACATTCATATTCCCTTTCCTGTATATTCCATCTTTCCTCCAGGAAAGTAGGCTAAGAGAGCTAATGGTTATTCAGTAGGGAGATTTGAACATGAGTCTCCCTGCTCCTAATCCAACACCCTTGACCATCACATTGCCTCAACCTGGAATCTGCTTTTATACTTAAATATTTTTAATCAGCATTTCTCAATTAACTGCTTTCTGTGGGGGATGGTGTCTTTCTTCTGTTATGCTAATAATAGTATATTTAATGGAATAATAAATAAAGATGGAGGATAGTCTATTCTGACAATCTCTAGAGTTGTCAGAAGCAGTAGATTTTTTTTTGAACTCTGTTTTTTTATTGCTTCATAACAGTTCATATTTGGAAGTGATTCTTGTCATATTATTGTGTTCAGAACGACCCCACCTCAGTGAAATTCCTCTGTTCTACAAAACTAATCTTGCTTTCCTTTATTATTCAAATTATCATGGTGGATGAGTCTTATTCCTCAAATTAAGTGTGTTTCTCGGTATTAACAAGCTTAAAGATTGTTAAGTGTTTTTCGAGGGTAGAATGCAGTTAATGTATACGCATCGTTCTCACTTATACAATTTTTATAAACTTGAAAGCAAGACCATTACTTTACAAAGAGAGGTAGCTAAATTAGGCATGTACCCATTGATATATGCACTGAAGAATCCTGATAATTTAATTTAATCTCCTAATAAATGCTCTATAGTCTATAGCCCATAGTCTGCAGAGAACATGACCAATATTTTCGCAGGTGAATTTGTCTTTCTTACATTGAGCAAATGGGAAAGCATTATCCAATATGAAAGCATTATTTGCTAAAACATGTAAAGCCCCAAAAAGGGGGGGAGAGAGAGAACAAGGTTACAATTCATAATGGTATAGAAAAAGAGATTGCAGCAGCTGTATCCTGCAAGATATTCCCCATCAGATCCTACTGAATCCTGCACAGAAGGAATATCGAGACTTCAAGACTGGATTATTGTAATGCGCTCTACATGGGGCTGCCCTTGAAGAGTGTTCGAAGACTTCAGTTAGTCCAGAATGCAGCCGCGTGAGCAATTGTGGGTGCACCTAGGTACACCCACGTCACACCTATCCTCCGCGAGCTGCACTGGCTACCCATTAGTCTCCGAATCCGCTTCAAGGTGCTGGTCGCTACCTATAAAGCCCTACATAGCATCGGACCTGGGTACCTGAGAGACCGCCTCCTGCCGATTACCTCCCTCAGACCGTTAAGATCTCACAGGTTAGGTCTCCTCTGGATTCCATCTGCCAGCCAATGTCGGCTGGTGACTCCCTGGGGGAGAGCCTTCTCTGTTGCAGCTCCAGCCCTCTGGAATGACCTCCCCGTGGAGATCCGGACCCTTACTACCCTCCTGGCCTTCCGCAAAGCCACCAAGTCCTGGCTGCTCCAGCAGGCCGGGGGGCTTGTGAAACACCCAGCCCCACGGAAATTGTGAATGTTGCGCCTTTTTTTTTAAAGTGTTGTCTTTGTCTATTTATCCCCTTCCCCTTGTCTGTTGTGAGCCTCCCGGAGTCCTCCGGGAGTGGGCGGCATACAAGACAAATAAAATGAAAAATGAAAAAATGAAACTTAGGAAACCCTGGGACTTGGCAAGGAAAGCTATCTGGGTTTTAGACTCTGCCACAAATGGTTCTCTTAGTCACCAGTGAATTTATCTGCCACCACGCAGATTTGCTCAGAAAGCCAATGCAGTTCTAGAAAAACAACTGGCAGAAGAATGGTAATTGGTACAGCTCTATTGATTAAGTTGTAAAGCACTAACTTTCTGAAGAAATAGCCTTTTCAAACAACTCTAAATGCCTTCGGAATCCCCTTGGAATTAAAATGCTGACTTGCATTCTGCCTGGGCATCTCAAAACGGAACCTGCCAATCTTGTGTTAAGATCAAAAAAGTTGCCTTCGCTGTGCCTATCAATTGTTCCTGTTCCTGTTGCTGTTATCGTTGTTGTTGAATGCTCTGCAACATCTCAACTCCAGTTTGTATTTAGCTGTACTGCAGCAATCAGTCTTAAATTACTTTGCAGCATTCCTTTAATGTAGCCACAATAAAATGTCTCAGCAGGCA
This sequence comes from Thamnophis sirtalis, assembly GCF_051295495.1. Classification (NCBI taxonomy): domain Eukaryota; kingdom Metazoa; phylum Chordata; class Lepidosauria; order Squamata; family Natricidae; genus Thamnophis; species Thamnophis sirtalis. The sequence continues at coordinate 57,618,042 of NW_028261392.1, read as the reverse complement.
TATTACTGCATTCCCATAAATTTCAGGTGCCCTGTTTGCTTTTTGCACAGATGGGTTGGGAACAACGCAGTATGCCTGCAGAAAGCTATCGATGCACCACTGTTTAAATCTATGCAAGCCAGATCAGATGCTGGTGTTATTATTTTCACAAGGTAATTCTGGACTGCCTTGAAAGCTTCACAGGTGCTTCAGTTAAACGAGAAGTGTTCGTAAGGCATGTTTCTACAAGAGCGGTGAAGTTTTCCTAAAAGCGAAAGAAAAATAGCTATTCTAAAATGGGAGAATGGCTTAAACTTTGGATGAGGAAGAATTTAATCTTTGTGAGTTTAGAATACAAACTCTTCGAAGTTTGGAATGCTAAGCTGCCTTGCATTCTGGGTCAAACATAGGCCACAGTCTTGCACTGAGAATTTTGAACAGATACCCGACCATTCTTTTCCAATGCAGTAAATGTAAAATAGCTCCATGTCACGTTTTAGATTCACATGACTATATTTTCATACCCTTTCCATCATTTTTTAAGGTGAAAGATCACAACTTCTGCAGGGAGCTTGGTCTTCTCGTAATTGATGTTTGAACATGCTCATTTGTGCTTCAAATAAGAATTCGAGACCAGGTTTTTTTTTTCTATATTCTATTTGTTTGTTTTCTAAGCTATTTATTATATTCTTAAGGCTCTTCTCCAACGCCAACGTTCAAAAGCATGAGTCCACTTTCAGGCCTGCTGCTTAAATCCAACTTTTGTTTTCATAAAAAGTATCATAGGAGAACCATTGTTTGCATCAATCAATCAAGAGCTGGAAGGGACCTTAGAGGTCTTCTAGTCCAACCCCTGCTCAAGCAGGAAACCCTAGACCATTTCAGACAAACGGCTGCCCAGTCTCTTTTTAAAAACCTCCAGTGTTGAAGCACTGTTGGGAAGTTTCTCCTTAGTTCTAGGTTGCTTCTCTCCTTGATTAGTTTCCATCCATTGTTTCTTGACTGTTTACATGAAACTTGATTGTAAATGATTGTAAACTTTAAATGCCATCTCAGCATCTGAACACTTTTCCAAAACCTACATAGGTAATCTATCAAATGCTAGTCTGCAGCATATTTTTTGAGTATTGGTTCCTTTATTGTTCTGACCCCCCTCCTCCATCCAGTAACGAAAGCCGAGACACACTTAATGAGAATGTCCTTTAATAGCAAGTCCAGACTCTCGGTGGCTGAAAGCCAAATAAACAAATAGATAAGGACTTTGGCAGCAAGTCCGACAAACCTTGGCAGCAATGCAAACAAACTCTGGCAGCAATCCAGCCTGCCAAGTTCGTTTCCCTTTAGTCCAAGCGTTGACTTCTGCAAGAAGGGCATGGCACAAGCAGTCTCTTTTATAGTCTGGAGAGGAGCTTAATGACCATCAGCTGAGCATAGTTACCTCCTGTAATTACGTAGTTGTTCTTGATGCCAAGTAGCCCTTCGACACCGTGCATCCCGGAACAACTCACTGTTGCTTTCTGGATCACTCTCTCTTATCTCCTCCACACTGATCCAAGGCTCAGGCGCCACCTGGTGGCCAACCAGTCTCTCTGCGCCCTGCTTGGAGTCGAAACCCTGTCCAGGATCTTCCACATCCTCCAGGGCCGACTCATAGGGCCCCTCGCTGTCAAATCTGGTGGCAGCTCCAACGGCTCCTGCCGGACCACAACACTTTACTGTTGATAGTTGATCCTAAAAGGCAGAAGCTATCAACTATTTTAATATCTTCATTGTCAATTCTGGTTGCTAAACCTGTTTTCATTAGTTTGGTCTTCTTCAGATTTAATCCTACTCTCATTTTATTTTCACTGTGCTTCTTGATTTGCAGATTTTAATGTTCAGCTCCTGTATCAGAATAGTCTCATTGGCATAGCACAGGTTACTGATGTTTATTTCTCTAATTTTAAAATCATGTTCATCTTCTTCCAATAAAGCATTTATTTATTGCAAAAACACTCTTTAGTATATATTCAGAATATAGGTTACAGAAATAAGATGAAACTATACAACCTTTTCTCATTCCTTTGTCAATCTGAAACTAATCTGTTTCCCCATATTCTGTTCACATTATGGCTTCCTGTCCCGTATATAGATTTTGCACAAGGAGAATAAGAAGTTTAGGGATTCTCATTTTCCCAAGGAGTGTCCATTATTTTTCATAGTTGTCACAATGAGAAGCTTAGTCCATGAAACATATAGCAACTTCTTTTTTGTATTCCTTAGTTTTATCTAGAGTGCACCAGCAGTTATGTCTCTTGTTTCTTGGCCTTTACTAAAAACAGCTTCAACATCTGTCATATCCCTTTCCATGTAGAGCTCTAATCCGCATTGGATGATCCTGAGTATTATTTTGCTAATATGTGAAAATAAAGTTATTACGTGATAAGTTTACACAAGCTGTTAAATCTTTTTTCTTTGATCGGGTCAGCCTCTTGAGCCTTTTCAATCTGTTGGCCATCGTGTTGTTCTCCAGATTTGCTGGCCTATTTTATTTAAAACATTTACTAATTCTTCTTTTGTTACTTGCTATGATTCTGTAGATATTCCATCAATTCCTGTAACCTTCCAATTTGATAATGACTGGAATGTTGAAATGAAATCATCATCTAATACTGGAGATTCCTTTAAATAAGGAATATCTAAGGCATTTGGATGCTATCCTTGCTATACATAAATTCTGTATACTCCCTCTTTGATGGATTTAAAAAAAACAGATTTTTTTGCCCATTGGTATCCTTTGGGATGCCTTTCTGAGGTTAAAATTTCCTTCTGAATTCAGAAATATTTTGGAAAACTTTACCTGTTTTTCCATGTCTGTTTCCTTAATGATTTTACAGATGTCATTGTAGTACTGTTCTTTATTTCGTCTAACCACTGTCTGAAATGTTTGTATTAAATTCCTTTCTGAGATGTTTAATTTTATTTGCATGTTAATATCAGCAACTAATAGATATCTGGAAAGCCACATTGTAAAAACGTTTACTGTATATACTCGAGTATAAGCCTAGTTTTTCAGCCCACTTTTTGGGCTGAAAAAAGCCGCCTCGGCTTATACTCGAGTCAGTGAAAAATTTGCCTGAAATGGAGGAGAAAAGGGGGCGGGGCCATGCCGCTGGGTGACACTCGTGAATGGCCCAGTGCCCCTGTGAGTTTCCCCTCCCTCTGTGTCAGTTTGCCACGCAGCGCGCACCGCACCATCCCCCCTCCTCACGTTCTAATGTAATGCAGGGCTGTCTTACGATTCCCCTTCCTCCCCCTCCTGCCGCTCTGCAACGATGTCCCACCTCCTCCTTGTTATGGCAAGCAGCCACATAGCGATGTCCCACCTCCTCTGGTACAGTGATCCAATGATAGGAATCACTGTGCCGTGTGTCATAGGAGGCGGGACATCGCTCCCGCGGCTGCACAGGACATCATCATCACAGCGGGACATCAGCATCATGAGGTGAGTGAAGTATTTCATTGAATACACCGCTAGTTTACTGTTTTTCTTTGAAATAAATATTCAAAAACATTATTGGTATCTATTTTTATTTTTGAAATTTACCGGTAGCTGCTGCATTTCCCACCCTAGGCTTATACTCGAGTCAATAACTTTTCCAGTTTTTTGTGGTAAAATTAGGTGCCTCGGCTTATATTCGGGTCGGCCTATACTCGAGTATATACGGTAGTATTTACAATATTTTTCAATATTGCATCAAGTACAAGCTGTTCTTCATGCAATTCTAACACTAGATAAAGAGAATCAAATTTAAGAAATGAATACAAATTACACTTATTCATTCATTCACTGAAGGCAATAATTTGTATGGCAAAAATACATGGACTTTTAGGGTTATCAGTTCATTTGAAGGGGAGTTTAATAGTGTTTCAATCAATGTGATGAAAAACAGGTGTGAGTGTTGCAGATCATGCCCTACATAAGGAACAGAATTTGTCCACAAATAGTCCACACTTAACAGCATTAATTGAGATCAATTATTAAGAAACAAAACTCCTGTGTAACTGCAACAAAGCAGTTAATTATATTCCCCAGACTGGAAAAAGTTACCAAACTATTTTCAAAGAGTTTGGACTCTACCAGTCCACTGTCAGGTAGATAGTGTACAAATGGAACCCATTGAATATGTCCATATTCTGTCCATGACCTGACATTCAACAGAAAGTGGATCATGCAGCAAGACAATGACCCAAAATACAAAAGTTGCATGATGGTTCAAGGTTCAAGGTTCAAGGTTCATTTTATTTATATGCCGCCCTATTCCCGGGGGGACTCAGGGCGGCGCACAAACCCAAGGAGGGGAAGGGAAACACAAGAACTACAACAAAAAGTACAGGGAATTTAAAACAACCAACAGCCACACGATTCGAAAGGGGAAGGGAACTCATCAACTCCAGGCCTGCTGACACAGCCAGGTTTTAATGGCTTTTCAGAAGGTCTGGAGAGAGGTGAGGGTCCAAATCACTGCAGGGAGCTCGTTCCAAAGGGCCGGCGCTGCCACAGAGAAGGCCCTCCCCCGGGTAGTAGCCAGATGACTTTGGCTAGTGGATGGAACCCGGAGGAGGCCGACCCTGTGTGATCTAATGGGTCTTTGGGAGGTAATTGGCAGCAGGCGGTCTCTCAAGTACCCAGGTCCAATACCATGAAGGGCTTTATAAGTGACGACTAGCACGTTGAAGCGTATCCGGAGACCAATCGGTAACCAGTGCAGCTCGTGGAGGATAGGTGTAACGTGGGTGTCCCACAATCGCTGGCGCGGCTGCATTCTGGACAAGCTGGAGTCTCCGAATGCTCTTCAAGGGCTGCCCCATGTAGAGCGCAAGATCCAAGAATGGTTAAAGCAGAATAAAGTGAATGTATTGGAATGAGCAAGTTCATGTCCTGATCTTAACCCTATTGAAATGCTCCAGAAGAATCTGAAGCAGGCAATTCATGCAAGGAAGTTGAAGCTGTTATGAGTTGAACCTGTTATGTAAGGAGGAATAGTCCAAAATTCCTCCAAGCTGATGTGCAGGATCAATACAGTTATTTAAAGCCATAGTTATTACTTTCCAAGGGATGCACACCATTTAGTAAAAGCAAAGGTTGACATACTTTTGCCACTGCAAATATGTAGCTTTGCATCATTTCCCTCACTGAGTAAATGAACAAGAATACTGTTTTACAGCCATTCGTTTAATTGGGTTCTCTTTATCTAGTTTTAGGACTTGTGTGAAGAATGGATCACATTTTAAGTCATATTATATAAAAATATTGAAAATTCCAAAGGGCTTACAAACATTTAAGCACCACTGTATACACAAAATGAATTGCAAATACATTTCATTCAAGAGCAAGTATTGATTTGTGGCAATGTGGAGCGAAATGCAATTTAACTGGAGAATCTGTACCAACTGACATTGGCAATTTGTTGGTTTGCCTTTTGCAAAATTTAAACTACAGTTCTTATTGCTAACCGTCTTTCTGCCTTATAAATAATCATTATTCAGCTGTTAACTTTTTTTAAAAAAAGGTGTCCTATCTAATTGTTCTCAGAAGTCTCTTTTTTTCCACCTTGAAGACTATTTTATTTCATTTTCATTTTCATTTTATACAATCACTTATATACTGTGCAATTAAGAAGACAGTAAACACAACTCATCTTATATTCCACCATAGAAAACCAACATAACACTTCAACCCTCCATACACCCTTTCTTCTCCCCCTCCAACTTTCATTTCTCCCCTCCAACATTCCCCTCTTCTACTTCCCCTCCCCCTCAAACATTCCTTTCTCCCCTTCCCTCCATCTCACCCTCCTTACATTCCCCTCTCACTCCCTCTCTACTCCTCCCTCTTCTTTCCCTCTACTCCTCACTTCGGTGTATTTCTACTATTCATTAATCTATTCAATTTATATTTTATACTAAAATTAAAATCAGAAGTCTCTTATGAACACTCTGTTCATACAACACTGTGTTGTATTTAGAATATTATCTGCACACAGCCTGAAAACTGATTGGGAGTCCACAATCTTATAATTAATCCTTATATCTCCGGCCCTGAATGGATTGGTACGTTCGTACCCTCTCATTATTCATTTTCTGTTTTAAAAGAAGCCATAAATGATTCTTAAAAGCTGTATTTTGAATTATTTACATGGGAACCATCAGTGATAAGAAAAAAAAAGCATGAAAAGAGCTGGGGGGAAAAGCTATTCTGCTAAACCTCATAATAAAGCTATTTATTATTCTACCCAGTTTAAAAAAGGCTGCCTTTTGTTTTTGGGTACTGGCCCTTCAATGCCTAAGCTTTTTTTTTTTAATGATGCACTATGAACAGTATTTATCTTGCAAGTCATATTATTCCTTTCCCCCTATATACTTTAATGTTTTGCTTTTTCTACAGTATATCTTTAAATCATTAGAGAGCTTCCTAAAATGCAAACAGTTATGTTTTGTTGCTTTTCCCCCTGCTTGTTATTGCAAAATGCTTCATAATAGCATGAGAGGGAATGGTCCCAATGCAATGCTCTTGGTGTGCAGCTGAACTGGCTTTTCATTCTAATTTCCAATGCTTCTTCTCTTGGGTGCCATAAAGCATAAGAGCATAACATCTTAATGGAATCAAGCTTTCCATTTTTCTGGAAAGCCCATGTTATATCTGATGAGGTGCAAGAAGAGATGCCTAGAGCACTATTGGAGGAAAATGAAGAGTGAATCTGACCAAGCATCAGTAAGAGCCCATATTAAGAATTACAAAATTGTGATAACAGTGTCAAAATATAGCTATTTGTCCACTCTTATCACTATAGATAGCTGTTCTGTCCCCCCCTCCTTCGCTCGTTAACAGATGACAGGCAGACAAACTTAAAAGGAAAGAACTTTATCAGTCCTCGGCTCAGCCTGGCTGCGAGCCCAAAAATAAACATAAATCAGGTCTCTGACAAGAATATAACAGAATGCAAAACAAAACTCTTACAAAACAATTCATTTCTCCAAGTGTCTCCTGGAATCAGGGTTACAGAAAGCAAATCACTTCTCCAAGTGTCTCTCACAAACAAACCATGACCGATGAATGATGAACGAATGAATGAACGTTGACTCCTGCAACCAGGGCATGACACCATCCGTCCTTTTATCACCAGAAGACGCCACTAACGAGCCCCAGCTGCATTGTTAATCTTGCATCCCGAAAAGACTCACAGGAGACTTCTGCTGAGTCACAACAGATAGCTATCCAGCAGCCCTTTACAAAATGCCTCATTCCTTGCTGGGGAGGAATAAGCCAAGGGATCATCCATATGGCCACTATGAGAACATTTTAGACTATGATAGCAATAGCAATAGCAGTTAGACTTATATACCGCTTCATAGGGCTTTCAGCCCTCTCTAAGCGGTTTACAGAGTCAGCATATTGCCCCCACAGTCTGGGTCCTCATTTTACCCACCTCGGAAGGATGGAAGGCTGAGTCAACCTTGAGCCGGTGAGATTTGAACAGCCGAACTGCAGAACTGCAGTCAGCTGAAGTAGCCTGCAGTGCTGCATTTAGCCACTGTGCCACCTGTATGATGGATACAGTTGTTCAGAATCATTTGGAATTAGACTCCAAATGGCAAGGTGCAAGAAGCAAGATGTTTTGCAGTTACCTACAGTGAACCTATAACACCTGAGGAAGTGGATAGAGTCCTTGGGATTGCTAATCTACTCACCTGTTTACAAGAAACATATCACTGCTGGCTGGTGAAGGCCATTCAGAAGGTGAGGTGTGGTTGGGTCCATGTGATTGTATCTGTTTTATTAAGAAAAAGGATTATATTCCTTCCCTGAAGAAGGAGGGGATATATGACCACCTCAAAAAGCCTTTGCTTTTCATCTAGTCCTCAATCTTTCATATTTTTCAACAGATTAACAGAGTTGGAAGGGACCTTGTAGGTCATCTAGGCCAACCCCTGCCCAAGCAGGAGACCCTACACCATTTCTGCCAAATAGCAATCCATCTCTTCTTGAAAGCCTCCAGTGATGAAGCTTCCACAACTTTCAAATGCAAGCTGTTCCATTGGTTGATTGTTCTCACTCTCAGAAAAATTATCCTTATTTCCAGGTTGAATCTCTCCTTGATCAATTTCCATCCATTATTCCTTGTCTGGCCTTTGGGTGCCTTGGAAAGCAGGTTGAATCCCTCCTCTCTATTGCAGCCCCTCAAATATTGGAACACTGCTATCATGTCATTCCTGGTCCTTCTTTTCACTAGATTAGCCATGCCCAGTTCCTGTAACCATTCTTCATATGTTTTAGTCTGCAGTCCTCTAATCATCTTGGTTGCTCTTCTCTGCACTTTTTCTAGAGTCTCAACATCTTTTTTATAGTGTGGTGACCAAAACAGGATGCAGTAGTCTAGCTGTCATCTTAGGCTTTATACAGTGGTACTAGTACCTCACTTGATCTTGATTGTATCCCTCTGTTAATGCAATTTAAGATTGCATTGGCTTTTTTGGCTGCCGCCACACACTGCTGGCTTATATTTAACTGGTTGTTCACTAAGACTCCAAAATCCCTCTCACAGTTACTGCTATTAATAGCAATAGCAATAGCAGTTAGATTTATATACCACTTCATAGGGCCTTCAGCCCTCTCTAAGCGGTTTACAGAGTCAGCATATTGCTCCCAACAATCCGGGTCCTCATTTTACCCACCTCGGAAGGATGGAAGGCTGAGTCAACCCTGAGCCGGTGAGATTTGAACAGCCGAACTGCTGAACTGCAGTCAGCTGAAGTAGCCTGCAGTGCTGCATTTAACCACTGCGCCACCTTAAGCCTGATATCACCCAGTCTATATGTGTACTTTTGGTTTATCTTGCCTAACTGTAAGAATTTTCTTTTCTCTACATTGAATTTATTTTTGTTAAGTAGGGCCCAGTGTTCAAGTCTGTCAAGATCCATCTGGAGTTTGAGCCTATCATCTAGGAGTTGGCTATTCCTGCCAGATTAGTATCATCTGCAAATTTAGCAAGTTCCTCTTCTATTCCCTCATCTAAATCATTTATGAAGATGTTGAAGAGTACTGGGCCTAAGATGGAACCTTGTGGTACCCCACTGCTTACTTCCCTCCCTGTAGACATAGACCCATTAAGGACTACTCATTGAGTACGGTTTGTCAGCCAGTGATGAATCCATCTGGTGGTGATGCTATCTATCCCACTTTTTTCTAGCTTACCTAAAAAGTAGTTCTCCTCCTGGGTTCCATCAGATGACATTCCTTTATGGGTGGGACCTGTAACATACCATACCTCCCAGACCTGAAGAGATGTGTAGATGTGATTGGGAGGAGGCAATACCTTAAATAACCCAGCCGGAAGCCATTTGGGGGGTGATACAGAATTTGAGGGACTTCACAGTTCTTGCTCAAGGAGCAAGTGGCACAGGGGTGGGTTTCTCGCCCCGTTCCAACCGGATCGGTTGGAACAAGGCCGGCGGCGTCCTCGCGCACGCACGCGGCGTCCTCGCACATGCACGTGGCGTCCTCGCGCACGCACGCGGCGTCCTCGCGTACACACGCGGCGCGCGCATGCGTACTAGCATCTGCGCGATGCTCCAGCTGCTCCTGGAGGATCGCGAAGGCGTTCTGCACATGCGTGGAAAGCGCAGAATTCGTAAAAACCGGGTAGGGAGCGGGCGCGGGTGTGCGGGCGCGCGCGGGCGCGGGGGGGGGGCTTCGCCGTTCCCGGAAGTTACTTACTTCCGGGTTCGGCGACCAACCGGATCGCAGGGACCGGTGCGAACCGGTCGAAACCCACCCCTGAAGTGGCAGCTGTGTCCAAGAAAACCTTCTTATAGCTTCATCTAATGCTTCAGGAGGCCCTTAGGATACTTATTCATGCATTGGTTACCCATTGTTTGGACTATTGCAATGTGCTTCAACGTCGGACTGCATTTGAAGACAGCTTGGAAACTGAAACTAGTCCAGAACACAGCAGCTTTGATAGTTACATACCAGTCACTATATGCCCATGTAACCAGCTGCACTGTATACCAGTAGGTGTCTGGGTACAATAGTGAAGTGCTGCCTATTTCTAAAAAGCCATTCATGACACAGGACCTAATTATTTGGGGACTGGGGCCAGATACTCTGGACCCATTAATTAAACACTGATCCCTCTAAGGACCCAGGAAGTGGGCTTTCTTGGTGCAATTCCTGCTGTCCAGAATGATGTTCCTTCAGAGATTTGTACATTCCCCACTGTGACCCTGTTCAATTCAGTCCTGAAAACCTAGCTGTTTCGACAGGCTGTGGGTTAGAATGAGTGGTTAAACCTCTTGTGCAATGTTTGGTTTAGTACAGTTAGTTTAATTTTTCTGGACGTTTGTTTTTGTGACTTTTGTATAATATTGTCATGATAGAGATGTGCGGCCTATAAATTTAATAATCAATCAATCCATATTGTGTGGACTTAATTTGTCTCCAGAATCGATAAAGAAAGAAGCTTTTTAGTTTCAATTTATGTACATTCTGCCTTCAATAATCACACCCAAGGCATAAGACTTTGGGGGTCAAACTGCAGACAGTGCTAAATGTGCCTCTGCATCTAATGAGCTGATTTTAAAAAATGGAAAGAACATCAGCTGGGGAAATAGTAATTAATGGGTTGCAACAAGCATAAACAAAGCATTAACTGTTTCCTCCACTACCTACTAAAGGCACCTTCTTTGCAAAGGCTACCTTCCGAATGCAAAGAACAATGAAACTCCTTCAGCAAGATTGTTGGGGTCCCAGTGAAATCCTAGATGAGAAACATTCCCTTAGATTTCCCGTGACCCATCAAAACCGCGGTCCACTAAAGCGCGCCCGATTAAAGCACGTACCTGACGTCATCAGCAGCGCGACAAATACGACCGCGGAGAAAAAAGGGTGCTTTAAAAAGCGCTTTTAAAGCAAGCCGATTCACATAAAGGTAAGGGCTAGCTTTAGGTTTAGGGTTAGGGTTAGGTTAAGGGTTAGGCTTAGGGTTAGGTTTAGGGTTAGGTTAAGGGTTAGCGTTAGGTTTAGTGTTAGGTTAAGAGTTAGGTATAGGGTTAGGTTTAGGGTTAGGTTAAGGGTTAGGCTTAGGGTTAGGTTTAGGGTTAGGTTTGGGGGGGTTAGGTTTAGATTTACGCGTTAATTTTAAGTTTACCGCTCACAGCGTGCTGTTTTCGTTGCGCTGTGATGACGTCACGTACGCGCTTTCATCGAGCGTGCTTTAGTCTACCGCGGTTTTGTGGTGGAACCAGATTTCCACATGGCTGGCTGGGGAATTCTGGGAATTGAAGTCTTAAAATTACCAAGGTTAGACACCCCGCACTAGATTAATGCTATTTGCCTTTCTTAAAACCTGCAGGGAAATGAAAACACCAATGTACCTTTGCTCCTTCACTCAGATAAACTGCTAAGAAGGCAATGTTTGGGTGAAGGACAAATATCTACAGTTGGTTTACCAATCTAGGGAACAAACCTAATGTGAATTTCTACTCCCCCCTCCCCACTTTTATTAATAGCAATAGCAGTTAGACTTATATACCGCTTCATAGGGCTTTCAGCCCTCTCTAAGCGGTTTACAGAGTCAGCATATCGCCCCCACAGTCTGAGTCCTCATTTCACTCACCTCGGAAGGATGGAAAGCCGAGTCAACCTTGAGCCGCTGAGATTTGAACCGCCGAACTGCAGCCAACAGTCAGCTGAAGTGGCCTGCAGTACTGCACCCTAACCACTGCGCCACCTCGGCTCTTAATGATCTGAAACACACGCGAGTACAGTTAATACATTTTTACAGTGAATTTAAACTTTGCCATTCCTAGACACACCCAGTCCCTTTGAAATAATCCCATCTAGGATTAAGAATTTGAAGTCAGGCAGTCTCCACTGGCATGTGAGAGAGTTGTTTTTCTAAACATCTTAGCTCCATGGAGAGCAGATGTGAAGAGATGTTCCTGGGGAGATAATACCTTACTTTCCCAAATTGCTGTTCTTCCCCACATAGCTCTAATTAGTTTGCCTTTTTCCCCCAAGCATAGACATAGCTGCAGGCTACATAATAAGCCTGAAACATAGTGGGATAGAAGTAGCTGGATGACATATCAACTGTCTTGAAAGCAAGTATCTTGTAACACAACAAACATCTGTTTGAGCCACAATTACCATGTTTATGTCACATCAGTTTTCGTCTTTCTTAAGATATTTTTTGCTCTTCTGATTCATTTGTCAGGAATCCCTATGCCTCGCACCCTTCCAGCAAATTTTGTAATTTAAAAACTCTTCATTTCTTGCAGGACTGCAGTACCAAGGTATCATATAAGTCACAAAAATAAGGTGAAAAATAGCTTTATTTCTATAGAGAAGGTGTTCACTATATGAGCATGTTGATTGGACTTTATGGGGGCTGCAGTACAATACATTCCAAGGATTTGAGACTAAGGAAGGCTGAAGCATGTTCATAGAACCCACTAAATCAAGAGCTGTGGTGGCACAGTAGTTAGAATGCAGTATTACAGGTGAATTCTGCTGATTGCCAGCTGCCAGCAATTTGGCAGTTCGTTTCGTATTCGTATTCGTATTTTATTATTTGTATGCTGCCCTTCTCCGGGAGGACTCAGGGCGGCGAACAATTCAAGGGGGGAAAAGGGGAACATAAAAAGACAAAATACAAATAATAAAAGTAAACAACAGTCGCACAACCATACATGTCGAGAGGGGAGGGAACTCATCACCCCCAGGCCTGCCGGCAAAGCCAGGTTTTGACGGCTTTTCGGAAGGCCTGGAGAGAGGTGAGGGTCCGAATCCCTGCAGGGAGTTCATTCCAGAGGGCCGGAGCTGCCACAGAGAAGGCCCTCCCCCGGGTAATAGCCAGATGGCATTGGCTGGTAGATGGCACCCGGAGGAGGCCAACCCTATGAGATCTAATGGGTCTGTGGGAGGTAATTGGCAGCAGGCGGTCTCTCAAGTACCCAGATCCAATACCATGAAGGGCTTTATAACCGGCTCAAGGTTGACTCAGCCTTCCATCCTTCCGATGTCAGTAAAATGAGGACGCAGATTGTTGGGGGCAATAGGCTGACTCTGTAAACCACTCAGAGAGAACTGTAAAGCACTGTGAAGCAGTATATAAATCTAAGTGCCATTGCTATTGCTTAAACATTGAATCTCCAAGATTTATACAGCTTATTCAACCAGAAGAAAGCCTTATAATGGTTTAGAATATTGGGGGACCCTAATGATAACAGGGAAGAGTATTTAGTTTGTTTAAGAGACAATGTATGTTTGGATTACTATGAAATGAAATCTTTATTTCAGATATTGGCAATGGTATTCTTGGCACTGAGAAAAAAACTTGCACAGAAAACTTTTTTTTTTATCTTTGAAACCAGCCCCCTTAAATTGTTTTCTCAAAGTCATGGCCTAAGCTTGCAGCTTCTTTTATGCACAAGTCAGATGTTCATATAGCCGGAATTGCTGAATGTTTGGACTCTCCAGAAAATCCCACAGGAAGTTCTTCTAGCGGATCTCAGCTTTTATGTACAAATATTCCCGTTCCAAACAGATTCTATTCAGTGAAATGTCAAAACACTCCAGAACTCATTGAACCTGAAATGGCAGGATAGAATGGGCTTCTTTTGGAAAGAGGCAGGAGGCAGTGAATGCAGACAGGAGCAAAAACTTTGCCCATTGAGTGAAAGGTAAGTCAGAGCATCACCAGGTTGCTGGAGAAACCAAATGATGCACCCCAGTTTCTGTTACTGAGCTGTGTGAACAAACAGTGGTGATTTTGCTATTCAGCCAAGGAAAGAAAGGAAAGATACTGCCTTCTCTCTGGCAACGTGATTCCCTTTCAGTTAAAAAAAAAAAGGATTCAGAGGCTAAGGATGCATGCAGATAGCTTGCTTAACTTGCCATCCTCCAGTCCATGAGGCAACACAAAGCATACTACCGTGTTTCCCCGAAAATACGACAGGGTCTTATTTTCTTTTGATTGATTGATTGATTGATTGATTTTATTATATTTATATGCCACCCTTTTCCCCCGAAGGGGACTCAGGGCGGCTCACAATTCAAATCAGGGAAGGGGGGGGGGGGACAGACAAAAAATAAAAAACGAAACATAACAATACATAATTTAAAAACACACAACAGTCATACCATTCAAGACGGGGGCAACAGCTATTTAGCCCCAGCGCTGTCGGAACAGCCAGGTTTTAACGGCTTTGCGGAAGGCGTGGAGGGTGGTGAGGGTTCGAATCTCCACGGGGAGCTCGTTCCAAAGGGTCGGAGCAGCCACAGAGAAGGCTCTATTTTAACTTACAAAATATGGCCTTGGGCTTATAATAGGGGAGGGCTTATTGTTTTAGGGTTGCCGGGCAGCTGCACCCTTGCGAACTGGCTCCCGAAGAGCGGGGCACAGCGTCAGGGGTGAAGCAGCCATGAGGTGACCAAGCTCACAAGCAACCGCCCGGCAAACCCCCTCTCCAGAGGGGCAGAGTGACATTCACTGACCTAGGGGGTATCCCTAAGGTGCAAAGCCACATGGTGCTCTGCCTGCGGCTTGGCACATTAGGTCAGTGCATGGAGGTCTGCCTGGCTGGAGAAGGGGGTTGCATGAGTGCCTGTTCCGCCTCCAGCCAGCATGCCTCCTAGCCTCAACGTGTCCAGGCCCAGCTCTCCTTGGGTACTTGAGAGACCGCCTGCTGCCAATTACCTCCAATAGACCGATTAGATCCCACAGATTAGGCCTCCTCTGAATTCCATCCACTGGCCAATGCCGACTGGCGACCACCCGGAGGAGGACCTTCTCTGTGGCTGCTCCGGCCCTCTGGAACGAGCTCCCCATGGAGATTCAAACCCTCACCACCCTCCAGGCCTTCCACAAAGCCCTTAAAACCTGGCTGTTCTGCCAGGCCTGGGGCTAAAGAGCTTCTGTCCCCCCTCGAATGGTATGGTTGTTGTGTGTTTTAAATTGTGGTATTGTTTTGTTCGTGTTCTTTTTCCTTATTTGTACTCCCCCCCCCCTTGACTTGGGTTGTGAGCCGCCCTAAGTCCCCTTCGGGGAAAAGGGCAGCATAGAAATATAATATAATAAATTCAATTCAATTCAATTCCTTGCAGTAGCAGCCGCAGCACTCCAAGCATAACGTCTTCTCTGGTTCCAAACTCCCAAAATCGGCTACTGAGTCTTCTAGCAGCGGCGGCTCTAGGAGTGCGCTCTATGGTTATGTGTGCTGGCTGCTGGAAGATTCTCTGTCTGGAAGACTCTCTTAAAGAGTCTTCCAGCAGCCAGCCCTCAACTATAGAGCGCACTCCTAGAGCGGCCGCTGCTGGAAGACTCAGCAGCTGAGTTTGGGTGTTTGGAACCGGAGAAACGTTATGTTTGGAGCACCGCGGCAGCGGCTGTTGCTGCAGGGAGAGCTGGGCAACTCCCCCCTCTGGTCAGGCAAAACGCCATTCCCCAACCTAGCGGTATCCCGAAGGTGGCAAGCAATGTGAGCACCTTTCTCCCCAACCCCGGCTCCTGCGGCTTGGCGCCTTCAGGATACCGCTGTGTCTGTGAGTGGTGCTCTGCCTGGCCGGAGGCAGTGGGGTTGTCCAGGGAGTTTATTTTCAGGGGTGGGCTTATATTTTTGCCCACGCAAAAAATGTGGCAAGGCTTTAGTTTCAGGACAGGTTGTATTTTGGGGGAAACACGGTAGGTCAAATTAGCTCCATTTAAATAACCAGTCATTAATCCTTATCAGAAATTTGCATCATGAGTGGTACTGACCTAGTACGCTATTAATGCAGGCCAAGAGAAGTTGCACTGATCGGTGGATTATCCTCTAGTATGAATATCATCTTCCAACTTCTCTTATTAGCATGACCTGGAGATGTGGCTGGGCAAAGATGTACATTGTGTTGGATAGCTAGAGAGGCAACTCAGCTGGAGCCTGAGTTGGGATGGGTTTCTGTAAAGCAGGAGAGACTCTCCCCTCCTACTTTATTGGATCACCTGCAATATCTGATCCAACGGAATGCACCTTCGTTCACTGCAAATACAGTAGGCCAGTTTGGTCTAGTTGTTAAGGCATCAGGCTAGAAACCAAGAACTTGTGAGATCTAGCACCACCTTAGGCATGAAAGCTAGCTGGGTGACTTTGGATCAGTCTCTCTCTCTCAGCCCATTGGAGGAAAATGTGTTAGGCATGATTTTTGCCTTGCTTCAGTTTTAAAAATAATAAAAGCAGGATTAAAAACAAACCCACAAATAATTCACTCCATATCCCATTTAAGATAGGGACAATCCTGCAGTTTAAAAAAATATCCCCTTAGCTCTGTACAAAAAGAAAAAGAAATGAATTGTACCAGTGGTGGGTTCCGGATCCCGTTCCAACCGATACGGTTGGAATGGGCCCGGTGTCACCCACATGGATGTGTGCAGTGCGCGCATGTGTTGTACCTGCCAGCGACGCCTCCTCAAGCCTCCGTGACGCTCTAGCTGCTCGGCGGAGCATCACGCAGACACTGTACACGCCATGCCCGTATGCGGAAGCACCAAAGGCTTTAAAGGACAGATAAGGCGCTTGGGCGGGCAGGTGGACCCTCCGGAGCACCGTACTGGAACGGTACATGGTCTCTGGGCAGGGGCGTACCAGGGTGTATCGGGGCGTACCGCCTGCAACCCACCACTGAATTGTACCTTCCATCCATTTCCCTCCAATATGGATGCTTCTAGACATTAGTTATAGTTATAGTTTTATTGATTTGTATGCCGCCCATTCCCGAAGGACTCCGGGCAGCTTACAATAAAACAAGGGAGGGGAATAATACACAACAACATTAAAATATACAACAGTCACAATCTCCAAGGGGCTGAATATTACGAGAGCCCTCTGGCCTGCTGGAGCAGCCAGGACTTAACAGCTTTGCGGAAGGCTGGGAGGGTAGTAAGGGTCTGGATCTCCACAGGGAGATCGTTCCAGAGGGCTGGCGCTGCAACAGAGAAGGCTCTCCCCCGGGGAGTCGCCAGCCGACATTGGCTGGCAGATGGAATCCGGAGGAGACCTAACCTGTGTGATCGAATCGGTCTACGGGAGGTGATCGGCAGGAGGCGGTCTCTCAGGTACCCAGGTCCGATGCCATGAAGGGCTTTATCGGTAACGACCAGCACCTTAAAGCGGATCCGGAGACTAATGGGTAACCAGTGCAGCTCGCGGAGGATAGGTGTAACGTGGGTGTACCTGGGTGCACCCACGATCGCTCGCGCGGCTGCATTCTGGACCAGCTGGAGTCTTCGAACACTCTTCAAGGGCAGCCCCATGTAGAGCGCATTACAATAATCCAGTCTTGAGGTCACAAGGGCTTGAGTGACTGTCTGAAGGGCCTCCTGATCCAGGTAGGGTCGCAATTGGTGCACCAGACGAACCTGGGCAAAGGTCCCCCTGGTCACAGCTGACAAATGGTGTTCAAAAGTCAGCTGAGGATTAGGAAAAAAATATCTTCATTATAATGAAATGAAGCTGCCTGGCTACAAAGCTGTCATTCTTATTCTGTATTAAAAAACCAATTGAACGCCGTGAAGTTAGCATGATATACCACCAAGTTTGTAACAAGGCACCTTTTCCATCATTTCTATGCATAGTTATACACTGCAATAGGCAGTCCCTGCTGAATGAGGTGATAAATTCTAAATGAAATTAGTATTATTTCAGACTGAAGGACAGGAATTCACTTTGAGCATTTTTCTGCACTGCCACTATTTACATTGCATAATTGAAATACATCATTTCTATGCAAAAAGAGCTGGGGGAGTGGAGATGTTTTAAAAACCCAAGCAGCAGCCTGGGCTTTTATTTACCTATTGTCAGTGTTGCCCTTTGCTCAATCAAACCCACATTCTTCTTAAAGGAAAAGGCACTAAGAATCCATAAGCTCCGCAGAGCTCCAACACTTGTAGCTCATATTGTAGCTAATCCACAAATAATTGCCCTCACTATTAGGAAATGTCTCCTTAGTTCTAGACTGCTCCTCTCCTTGGTTAGTTTCCAACCATTATTTCTTGTCTTGCCTTTTGGTGCTTTTGAAAATAGTCTCCCTCCCTTGTCTTTATAGCAGCCCTTCAAATATTAGAACAGTGCTATCGTGTCTCCCTTAATCCTTCTTTTCATTAGACTAGACATACCCTGTAATTATATCATTTCCTAACGATGTAGGCAAAAACGGTAAAAAGGGAATTTCTTTTTCTTATAGGATGCCCCAGTAGGGGGGAAAAGTCCCCTTCTCAGACTACACTACTGATGGAAAAGTTTGGTAGCAACAATGAGAATAATCTCTGTTTAGAGAAGGAGGAGAAATATTTGGGATGTCGGGGTTTGAGTATTGGGGGGGAAGTACGTTCTCCAACTTAAGACAGAGTTCTGTGTTGCTTTTGTGTTATAGCTGAACCAGTGGTGGGTTTCAAAAATTGTTGGAACCTACTCTGTGGGTGTGGCCTCTTTTGTGGGAGTGGCTTGCCACCCATGTGACCAGATGGGAGTGGCTTGCCACCCATGTGACCGGATATGAAATTATGAATTAGTACTTAGGTCAGTCCAAGTAGCTGTTCAGAAACTCTGGCATTGAAGCATGCAAGTCTTAAAGCTGTCAAGTTACAAGATCCTTGCCAGTGGCGGGTTTCAAAAATTTTTGGAACCTCTTCTGTAGGTGTGGCCTGCTTTCCGGGTCCACTGGTGGAACCTCTTCTAACCGGTTCGGTAGATTTGATGAACCGGTTCTACCGAATAGGTGCGAACTGGTAGGAACCCACCTCTGAGCTGAACCTACACATGAAATGCTTCACTAAGGAGCTTTATTTACAAACAGTCATGACATTTTAAAATGTATTAAAACTTCAAGTCATGCTAACTGGCATCCAGTACAGAAGAGTCTGTCTTTGCAAATCCCGTTGAAGATTTTCAGATTGTGGGGTTATTTATAGATACCACTGCTCCCAGATATTGTATTGGGAAATGCTTCAGCACTGTACTTTTTTTATGAGTATGATTTGTATAAAAACCACATTTCCTTGTCATACTGTGAGCTTTTTACCTGAGAAAAATTATTGGAAGATTGTTCCATTTTCTTTCAGCCTCACCAAGTCTTTCTCCTCTTCACTCTAATAGCCTTTCTGTCTCTGCTGTAAATGGTTATGTTCTTATAGATGTGGCGATGACACCTGGCTTAAATGGCTTTAAAAGGGATAGGATAAATGCACGGAGGATAGGTTTTGATAGCTAAGTGAAATCTCTTTCTATGGAGTCTACAGTATATCTTCATAATTTGACCTGCTGCAGTGCAAGTAATAGGATAGAATTGTGTCTTCATTGCATCGCCTGTGGATCTTTTAGAAGCACGTGCTCGCCTACTCGTGGAAACTAGGCATTAGACCAGATCAGTGATGGTGAAGCTATAACACGAGTGTCAAAGGTGATATGCCATAATGTTTTGAGTGACAAGCCAGTGTTCATCAACACACAACAGTAACTATTCTCCCTCTTTGAGTTACCAATTAGTGGACTAGATGGACCATCTGGGAAGATTTCTCTCCATCGAGATTGCCAGGGAGGGCAGACTATTTTTATCTAGGCTTTCTCCTCCAGGACACAAACCGGGCTACCACGTATGCAGTGGCAAAGTCTTGTGTTGCTGCAATGTTCACAAAATTGGTTACAGAAGTATAGTTGTCATCTTGTACCAATTATCTGGACATATCTCTAACAATTTCTGGACCATTATATTTACTCCCATACTTATCGGCTCTGCACCCAGGTAAACCAGGGAGTGACCCGAACAATTTGAGAACATGTATGTTATTATCCACTTTTAACGTCAATACTTTTTGATTATATTTTAATGTCAGTACTTTTTGACATATTGCAAAAAGCAATGTGCATTGCTGGTCTTTGACTGTAATAAAGGTTTATAGTTATTTCTCTCCATCCTCCACTATCACCATTTACATTTTGCAATCTGTTTACAACTGTTTATTTAATATTACTGAAGGACCATTTTGGCAGGATGTTTGCTAGTTATATGTAAGGATGGGAAGTGACAGGCGATACTTAGACTGGAATTGTTGATAGGTTCCATGCCTTTCAATGTATCCATATTGCCTCTAGCAAAAATTGATGGCTGAAATAATCCAGCCAGAAGCTGCCAATTGCTGGTGCAACCGATGCTTTTTAAAATAAAATTAGCACAAGACAGTTTGCTGCCCTTTGGAGTTTATTCTCCAAAAGTAGAGAATGGAATGCTGCTGAGACAAGAAAGGCTGTTGATAATTATCTAGGTGAGGATGTGTACAACTTACATATTTAAAAGTTTTCTCTTATTCTCCCGTATAATTTCAGCTCTGACTTGAAATGGAAAATGGAATTCTATAAATGCTATTTATAGTGTGTTTTTTTCTGTC
This sequence comes from Thamnophis sirtalis, assembly GCF_051295495.1. NCBI lineage: Eukaryota > Metazoa > Chordata > Lepidosauria > Squamata > Natricidae > Thamnophis > Thamnophis sirtalis. The sequence continues at coordinate 57,597,601 of NW_028261392.1, read as the reverse complement.
TCTCTTATGAAGTCATTAACAGGAGAGCTTAACATAAGAGAGACTTGAGTTACTTTATTTTTAGAAATGTCTTAAGCTTTTACGAAGGTTTCGGTTTGTTTTTTCTCCCAACCCTCTCAAGTAAACTTAAAAAGTTCATATGTTGCCCACTTTGGGAAGGTTCCAAATGCATAAGGGGTAAATGGGCAATCATGCAGCCTTCCACATGAGAAAGATTTTAATAGGAAATCCATTTAATACATTATAGTGAAAGAAAGAAATAGAAAAAGGAGCTTAGATGGTAAATGGGGAACAAAGCAATCATGGTTTTTTGAAGTCCACATAAAATTAGGACAGATCAATCGAAGGTAGACACGCTAGTTACTGTCATGGATTCAGTCTGAAGAAGAAGCACAACACTGAAGAGGAAAACCATGTTTATTGTAAAGGAGCCGAGGTGGCCCAGTGGTTAGGGTGCAGTACTGCAGGCCACTTCAGCTGACTGTTATCTGCAGTTCAGCGGTTCAAATCTCACCGGCTCAAGGTTGACTCAGCCTTCCATCCTTCCGGGGTGGGTGAAATGAGGACCCAGACTGTGGGGGCGATGTGCTGACTCTGTAAACCGCTTAGAGAGGGCTGAAAGCCCTATGAAGCGGTATATAAGTCTAACTGCTATTGCTATTGCAAGGATCTTTGAGTGCTTGCATGAGAAGAAAGAGGAACCCTGAACAATAAAAAAAAAAGCATCTCTATGTTGTAGTTTTTTGTTAGAGCCGCCCTTGGGGTGTACTATGAGCTGGTGAGGAAGCTTCTATTCCAGTGTTTCTCAACCTTGGCAACTTGAAGATGTCCGGACTTCAACTCCCAGAATTCCCCAGCCAGCGAATGCTGGCTGGGGAATTCTGGGAGTTGAAGTCCAGACATCTTCAAGTTGCCAAGGTTGAGAAACACTGTTCTATTCTTTGGTTTATATAGGATTGGGGGGGCTTTGTTTGGGGACGGTGAGGATCAATTTGGGTCTGATATGATTAGATTTGACCCTGGCCATGATTAAAAGACAGAAAAGAAAAGACTATGCAGTCACCATTTTCTTACATTTATTTTCTCCAATATATTAAATGAGGAGCATACTGGCTTTCAGAAGATATGCAGAAGATATCATCTCAAAGACGATGGCTGTTAGAAAACAGCTTTGCTGATTAAACATCTCTAGTTTGTTATTATCTTTTTCTTCTTATCACTACTGGACAATCGCTAGAGAGCTAATCAACAAATCAGGAAATGGTCTAGTTCACAGGTGTCAAACTCAATTTCATTGAGAGCTGCACCAGGGTTATATTCGACTTTTGGGGGGGACAGGGTGAGTGTGGCCAGCTCAATGTCACTTGTGTCGAGGTTGCCTGTGGTGGCCTGAGTGCATTGCCAGGAAAAATAGGCTCCCAAGCTCTGTTTCTGGCTGCCATAGCTTTCTGCAACCCTCTGCCAGCAAAAACGGAACTCAATAGGGACACCTGCGATCCTCCCGAGCTTCATTTTCACTGGTAGGGTCACTGCAGGCTGGTCCTTTGCTGTTTCCAGGCTGGCCCCATGGGCAGATCTAAGCACCCACGGGCTGGATCCGGCCACCAAGCCTTGAGTTTGACACCCTTGGCCTAGTGGCTGAACTTACTTTCCCTACATTTTAATATAAAAAAAGGAATGTTTTTAAATGGTTTAACTGCTGTGTGAAAAGAGATGACATGTGAGATGTTTAATGGGAAGCAGAATATGAGTCCAGGTCTATTTTGGCTTCTCAGCATATGGCCAACTCAGCAAATATTGGGGATATTGATGAGCCTTATCAATACATAACGTCACAATCAAAAACTCTGTTTTCAGAAATCCAAGAAGAGTTTGTGAAATGCTTGAAATAATCTATTTTAATTTTTTTTCACATTCCAGCCCCTGTAAACAGATTGTGTATTTTCACTTGTTTTATATTGGAGGTTCTATGAATGTGTGCTGTCTACTTGTGGGTATATTTCAGTGGTGGGATTCAGCCAGTTCGCACCTATTCGGGAGTTGGTAACTTTCAAAGCAGTTCGGAGAACCGGTTGTTGGAAGAAATCTTTTGTTTTTTCCCCACTTTACAGGGCTAATTCCTGTAAGGAAGGCAGGAAGGAAACATTCTGGTGTTGTTTCTAGCCTAATCTTTGTTGCCCTGCTTACAGAAACTGCCTCTCCAGTTAACCCTTATTACACTGTAACAGCTAAGGGGAAGCGCCCATCGACGTGAGTAACATTGACTTGGCCACGCCCACATGATCACATGACCACCGAGCCCCGCCTACCCAGCTGGTCATCAGGGCAGAGAACTGGTTGGTAAATTATTTGAATCTCACCACTGGTATATATGAATGAGTGTGAGAAATGAAATGTATATGATACAGCTGGGTTTACTTTATTCCAATATAAATGCAGACGACATAGTCTGGATTAGGACCCCCCATGCATGGTGAAGACTAGTTTTTATATTTCCTTCTTCAAAATGATATGAAGCCATGCTGCCAATGTTCAGCTACTGCACTCACAAGAAGATGTATAAAAGGGAGCTGTGGTAGCCACATCTCATCCTCGGATTGTGGGTTATCGATCCTTCACTTAACAGCTCTCCTGTGCTCTAGTTTCTTCTTAACTGGTATGAACAAAGAATCTACAAAAATGTAGAAGCACAGAAGCAGGAGAGTGCCGGCTTAAGAATGCCTGGTTGCGTTGCCTTGGAATGTTAAGGAAGGGGTGGAAAGGATACAGATTGTTTCTGCCTTCAGCACTATTAATCCTGTGCATTTTGTCAGCGCTAAATCCACTGCAAATAATAAAAAATAAACCTGCCTTGCATTAAATCCTGAGCAGCGCATTAAAAACTGTGTACACAGTGAAACAAACACATGATTAAATGAGGCCTATAGCAGTATTTCTATAAAATGCCCCTCTAAATAACATTATGGGAAAGGCCCATTCAGAACTGATTAACCTCAGTTCAGGAAGATCATTTATATCAAATCATTATGCTCAGTTGATTAAAAATGAATTAATTCCTACAGAAAAGCTTTTCCAACCACTGCCTCTTCTCATAAATCTAACATGAAGTTGAAGGGAGGGGCAGCTTAGAATGCAAAACCTAAACATGCAATTTTAACTAGTTGCAAACCCAAACATGTGGGGGTTATATGCGAAAGTATGTGCAAGTATTTACACATTCAGCACCCATCTAAGCCTTGATGGGTTGAAGTTCCTAAGAATTATCTTCAGGGAATACATTCAAACAGTGGTGGGTTTCAAAAAAAATTCAAACCTACTCTGTGGGTGCGGCCTCCTTTGTGGGAGTGGCTTGCTGGCCATGTGACCTGGTGGGAGTGGCTTGCCGGCCATGTGTTCTCCCTCTCCCTCCCTCCCTCCCTCCCTCTCTCTCTCTCTCTCTCTCCCCTTCCTTTTGTCTCTCTGTCCCTTTTTCCTTTTTTTCTTTCATCTGTCTCTCACTTTTTCTTTCTTTTTTTCTTTTTTTCTTTCTTTCTTTCTTTCTTCCTTTCTTTCTCTTTCTCTCTCTGTATGAGTCTGTCTGTCTGTGTGTGTCAGTGGTGGGTTTCAAAAAATTTTGGAACCTCTTCTGTAGGTGTGGCCTGCTTTCCGGGTCCACTGGTGGAACCTCTTCTAACCGGTTCGGTAGATTTGATGAACTGGTTCTACCGAACTGGTCCGAACTGCTAGGAACCCACCTCTGCATTCAAAGTATGGGAGAATCTTATCTTCTACCATCTCACTGTAATCAGTAGATATTCCTAAATTTCAAGACTCATGATATCTAAGAGTCAAACCAGACGTGGCTTTTTCATCTTTTGTGTATGTATTTCTGTATGTATCTTTTTAATATCTGGGGGGGTGTCTCCTTTTTGCTACAAAAGTTGCACATAGTTCAAAGGAACAGACACCAACCACCATCTGCCTAATTTATCTATGGTTCAGCATCACCTCATCCCTATGTTAAGGCCAAGCAGAGATTATCTGCAGCAATAAACGGGAAGGGAAATTAGGAAAGGGGTCAGCTCTCACCAACCGTATTGTGTCTTTTAATTCCTTAAAAACATCATTCTTCATGCCTATAAATGTATATGAGACATCAACAATAGAGTAGTGGGAAAAATTACTGCCCCCTCATGCCTACTTTGATTGTCCATTGTCCTGAATTTAATTAGTAAATGGGGCCAAGGAGATCAAGTTTCTTAACAATCCTTATCCATGCAACTCAGCGGGTTAGGTTGGGCAAGCTACATGTCACGGCTCCTTCACTTAATAACCAAGAAAGAAACCACTCAACTCCATTTTGCAGAATTAAGTGTACTTTTACTGGTTATAAGTAATGAAAAGCTAAGCAAAGCTGGATCTGAGCAAAAGAGCGAGAAAGCTTTAGATATCAATACATGATTCATTCCCCTCCCACTTGGTACCCCAGTCCATAGTCCAATCATATATCTCCACAACTGTCAGGTGGGAGACATCTTCAAAAATCCATGACCCGTCAAAACTGCGGTCCACTAAAGCGCGCCCGATCAAAGCGCGTACGTGACATCAGCAGCAGCGCGACAAATAAAATTAAAAATAAATTAAATTAAAATTAAAATTAAATTAAAGCAAGCTGATTCACATAAAGGTAAGGATTAGGTTTAGGGTTAGGGTTAGGGTTAGGTTAAGGGTCAGGGTTAGGTTTAGGGTTACGTTAAGCGTTAGGGTTAGGGTTAGGGTTAGGGTTAGGTTAAGGGTTAGGTTTAGGTTAAGGGTTAGGCTTAGGGTTAGGTTTAGGGTTAGGTTTGGGGGGGTTAGGGTAAGGTTTTCGCGTTAATTTTAAATTTACCGCTCACAGCGTGCCGTTTTCGTCGCGCTGTGATGACGTCACGTACGCGATTTCGTTGAGCGCGCTTTAGTCTACCGCAGATTTGTGGTGGAACCCAAAAATCATCATCAGGTTGGTATGCCGGACAGTTGGCCTTGGCGGGAAACTCCCCTCCTTCCACATGCGCAAACGAACGGTGAGAACAACTCCCAATTAACAGTCCTCCTGTACAGATTACTTCCCTCACCCAAATCCCATGCCCTCCCTCCCCGTTTCAATGGCAGCCGAAAAGCAAGCAGCAGAACAGAGGCTGACACTACAACTAAGTGGTTATGGACTAAAAGAGAATAATCCCATGAACATTGTCCTGACTAGCTTGAAGGACAATTTGGGTGCGATAATCAGGAGAACATTAGGAGTTCAGGAAACCAGCGTTGTCTATTTTATTCAGTTTTGTTTTTCTATGACTCTGGATGGTAAAATATTCCCCTGACTAGTGTAGAATGAATGTAATTAAATTGCATTTAGGTACTCTGAGAGGCTTTCCCTTTTCAGTATGGCATTTTGAGTCTTGTACCCACTTTACACCAGAGGCTTTTTAATGCAAGAAAGAAGGGAAAACAAGGCTCATAAAACTGATTTTTGAACCATGCAACAGCCAGCAGCTTGAGCAGCTGTATGATAGGATTTTTGCCAAAGGGTTGACATCTCTGGGGAACTGTGAGACAAAAACATTGGACAAGGACTGAAATTAGAAATATCCTCAAGTCTCAAACTAGGCTGCAGGCAGATTCTATCCAGTAACCCCACAAGTTTACAGAGACACATAATGGCAGTCATTCTGCTGATTTCATGAAGCCTATTTAAATTACTCACCAGAAAAACTTCACCCCTAAAAAAATAGAAAGGTTCATTCTTGATTTGTTGATATCTGTATATAACAAAACAATTTATGGGAAAGAACACCAAAAGTTTTTTGTTTGTTTGTTTGTTTGTTTGGCCAAGTCAAAAAGACATTCCTGCACAGTTAAAGCAAACAATCAAATGTGAACCTCTCAAATTCAGTTGGGTACAGAGGTGGGTTCCTACCGGTTTGCACCAGTTCGGTAGAACCGGTTCATCAAATCTACCGAACCGGTTAGAAGAGGTTCCACCAGTGGACCCGGAAAGCAGGCCACACCTACAGAAGAGGTTCCAAAAAATTTTGAAACCCACCACTGGTCCTTGGATATGATTATTCTACACTATCATGCTCCTATTTATAAAACTCAGTGCCTCTGTGAAAGGTAAGGATGACTACTGCGTTTGTGGTGCAATCAGAACATTGCGTGTGTTGAAGTTGTTTTAACGCAAACCAAAGATGCCTTTTAAAAAACAAGTTTACATCCTATTCTTATGCATGCCAGTGCTGTGTGTGAGGTAATTTAAGGTGGTTCTGACAAGTGTCGTCGGCATCTTCATATCCGGTCACATGGGCGGCAAGCCACTCCCATCCGGCCACATGGGCGGCAAGCCACTCCCACAAAGGAGGCCACACCCACAGAGTAGGTTCAAACAATTTTTGAAACCCACCACTGGTAGCACTAGATTAATAATGCTGTAGAATATTATGGTAGCAAGCAAACTCTACCAACCCTTCATTAACTTGTATAAGTTTTGTGAAGATCACATTTTCTCATTTTTATACTTTTAATGCTGTAGCCTATTATATTCGTATCAGAACTCATTTTATCTCCCTTCCTTCTTTCCTTCTTCGCTTCCTTCCTGTCTCTTATGCTCTCTCACATTTATGAACTTTACATACTAATTTACAATTAAAATTTGATCTAGATTCCTCTATCAGACTTTTTAGAGTTCAAATATTATGAAGCAATTTGAAAACATCTCAGGAAGAATTTCTAATGGTTACCCATATGTAATTTTAATTTTTTTTCCTTCAAAAAAATCACTGAATATTGCAGCAAAAGTTTCATTTTCTTTAATGAGTTTTGGATGGCCAATTACTCGCAATTATTTTCTAGCAATGTTTTGCAGTGTTTTCTGCATTTTAAAATTATACATTGGCTTTCTTTGTTACTTTCAGCCAAAATATGTGCCTCTCCCTCTTAGCACTTTTTGTAGAGTAAATAACCTTTTAATATTTCGCCAGAAGTACAATTCTTTCAGTTCCACGGACTTTACTCCTAAATAGGTAAGATTATCCCCATAATGGGAAAATATGCCCATTCCTGAAATCAAGGCCAAGTATACTTTGAGTGGCAGGCTGGGGCATATTTAATTAATTAAATAGGGCAGAGTGTGACATCACTCTTGTCAGTTGAGTTGCTATCATAGAGATGAAGTCTGGAAAGAGTAAATCTTAAGTAGAAGAGAAGAAAGTAATCTCCCCTGTCTTGGTTGGCTTAATGTCTTGCTTGTTTTCACCTTATTTGTCGTTTAAATTACTTTTTCCAAGATAACCAGGGAAGTTTGGGTCAAACTCTTAAAACCTAACAAAATTAAGATTAGCCCCACAGTAGGCCATGCATTAGCCTGGACACACATTTTTCCTATGGGAATTTATGCTAGCCCTTAGGAAAACTAATTTTCTGAGTCACTGATAGGACTAGGTGTTATTTTTCTATATAGTGTACTGTTCTGACCCCCACCTTGTCAGTTCAAAAAATAAAGCCAAACAGAACGTGCAAAGGAATGTTTTTATCCGTCCCGGCTCTTGCTGGGTGCGAGCCAAAAATAAACACAGATAAATGCTCTGGCAAAAGTCCTCACTTATAAACTACTACAAAACAGGATTATATAAATCAAGGCACTTATCCAACTGCTTTTTCTCGATGGTTGCACACAAACGAAGAACTTGACTAGAACAGGAACGGAACGTTGACTTCTGCAACTAGGGCGTGGCACCATCAGTCTTTTATCCTCAGGAGGAGATCTTAACGAGCCACAGCTGCTCGTTATCATCCCCTGTGAATCCTCAATTGCTCCTGACGTCGGTCAGCCCTTTTCCTGCGTGCATCCCGAAACAACTCACAGGAGGTTTCTGTGTCAGCCTCCCTCACTGATCCAAGGCTCAGTCATTACCTGGGGACCAACTAGTCTCTCTGAGCCCTGCTCGGAGTCAGAGTCTGATAGCAGCTCCAAAGGTTCTTGCCGAGCCACAACCTGCGATTAGAGAGAAGCAAACAAAAATACATCCCATGCTGGCTTAATCTTGTCACCAGAAGCAGATCATCACTGCAGTCTAGTAAGGGGGATTGTTGATGGAGAAAATGCTTATTTAGAAAAATGTTTGGATGATCAAAAGTTGGGTTCTTATTTAGAACAGGATGTTTTGAAACCATTCACTCAAACCTCACTGTATCTTGATATAGGGCTGCTAGGTTTAGGTTTATTGGTTTTGTATGCCGTCCACTCCCGAAGGACTCCGGGCGGCTCACAATAAACAGGGGGGGGGGATAAATAAGACAATACAAACAATATTAAAAATCCACAACAGTCACAATTGAAACGGGGGTGGGTACTTCAACAACCCCCAGCCTGCTGGAACAGCCAGGACTTAGTAGCTTTACGGAAGGCCGGGAGGGTAGTAAGGGTCCGGATCTCCACGGGGAGCTCGTTCCAGAGGGCCGGAGCAGCAACAGAGAAGGCCCTCCCCCGGGGGGTCGCCAGCCGGCATTGGCTGGCAGATGGAACCCGGAGAAGGCCAAGCCTGTGCGATCGAATTGGTTTTTGCTAGATTTGGGCTGCAAAAAATCTAGACAGTAAGCACTAAAACTAACACTTTTCAATCATCTAGTAGCTCTCCATGTTTTTGTAGCCCAGATATAACTATTTTACTGTCAAATTAAAAACAACGACGACAACAGTTTGGCTATTAAATGAGTTAACTCAATTATAAATGAAGAGATTCACTTCCTTTTATGTTATCTTGACCTTATTTGACAGCCTGATCAGTGGGGAAATTTACCCATTACTCTCTCGGAAAGGGTCGAAGTGCAAAGAAAGTATTTGAACACAAAATGATCTTCATTAAATATTAGCATTCCAAAGATATTAATTCAGCAGAAAAAGATCAAAGAAGCAAATGATGCTTGTAAGAAAACAAAGTGTCAGTTCATGCTCTAAGTACCAAATGACGAAGTTACCAATGGTCTTGATTATAATAATATTCTTTGTAGAAGCAGACAAACACCAAGAACCTCAAAATGCATCAAAATGTGTATTAAAAGTTTCCAGCTAAGTCTGCTGCAAAATTATCAGATGTCATCGTAGTTCAGGGTGGTGGTGGTGGTGGTGAATTAATCACTGTGATGAACAAGAGCCGAGGTGGCGCAGTGGTTAGAGTGCAGCACTGCAGGCCACTTCAGCTGACCGCTATCAGCAGTTCGGCTGTTCAAATCTCACCGGCTCAGGGTTCACTCAGCCTTCCATCCTTCCGAGGTGGGTAAAATGAGGACCCGGATTGTTGTTGGGGGCAATATGCTGACTCTGTAAACCGCTTAGAGAGGGCTGAAAGCCCTATGAAGCGGTATATAAGTCTAACTGCTATTGCTATTGCTAATGTACAGCAGCTGAATAGAGGCTGGACAAGAGAAATCAGAAATTAAAAATAATCACAGAACAATTGCACAATGTTCAATTGAGAGCAGATACTTTATTCTGCCACATTCCAACTATCTCTGCTTTCAAAACATGCTTGAATGGAGATTTTAATCAGTTTCCCAGCAGAAGAAACTTTAGAAAAGTTATTTATGGATAGAGAGCACAATAACCTCAACATACTTCAAATACGCCACATTTAGGATGGAATCCTACATTTTAGGCCCTTTTTCGTGTGAGTTTCATGGGGCATGGACCAGATAAAGGACTTGCCATTTTGGGTGAGCATCATTTGGGGAATGCTCCTTCCTCGGTTCATATCTTTACTCTACGGCAGTGGTGGGTTTCAAAAATTGTTCGAACCTACTCTGTGGGTATGGCCTCCTTTGTGGGAGTGGCTTGCTGCCCATGTGACTGGTTGGGAGTGGCTTGCTGCCCATGTGACCGGATATGAAGATGCTGGCGACACTTGTCAGAACCACCTTAAATTACCTCACACACAGCACTGGCATGCATAAGAATATAATGTAAACTTGTTTTTTAAAAGGCATCTTTGGTTTGTGTTAAAACAACTTCAACACACGCAATGTTCTGATTGCACCACAAGCGCAGTAGTCATCCTTACCTTTCACAGAGGCACTGAGTTTTATAAATATGAGCATGATAGTGTAGAATAATCATATCCAAGGACCAGTGGTGGGTTTCAAAAAATTTTGGAACCTCTTCTGTAGGTGTGGCCTGCTTTCCGGGTCCACTGGTGGAACCTCTTCTAACCGGTTCAGTAGATTTGACGAACCGGTTCTACTAAATAGGTGCGAACTGGTAGGAACCCACCTCTGCTCTACGGGTATTTTAAAAACAGTACAAAGCAATACTGTGGGCATTTGGAGGTTTGGGTAAGTACCGGACATTATGTCTTTAACATACTAGCTTTTTATTGAGGGTTTTTATTATTTATCTATGCTTTTGATGATCTCCCACCCTACCTTGTTATCCACCCCGTTCAAAGTCCATTAAAGTTAGAAGAAGCCTTAAACATTGCAAGATTGTCTTATTAGTATTCATGGTTTTGTTTTCTTGTCTGGACCAGCTCAAAAGAATGACATCAGTCTTGCAAGTCTCAAAGGCCTCCCCCACCAACACCACTTTTACTTTCTTGAGAACTCGGGAGGTTCCCATTTGACATGATTTCTCAGCTCCATCTATCCTTTGGACTCAGATTTCTCATATCAGATTATTGTTTAGGCTGCGGTTCTTCCTCATGTCTCCCAAGCAGTGGTGGGATTCAAATAATTTAACAACCGGTTCTCTGCCCTAATGACTATCTGGGTAGGTGGGGCTCGGTGGTCATGTGACTGGATGGGCGTGGCCAACTCAAGGTCACTCAGGTCGATGGGCGCTACGCCTTAGCTGTTACAATGTAATAAGGGTTAACCGGAGAGGCAGTTTCTGTAAGCAGGGCAGTAAAGATTAAGCTAGAAACAACACTAGAATGTTTCCTTCCTGCCTTCCTTACAGGATTAGCCCTGTAAAGTGGAAAAAAACAAAATGAGATTTCTTCCAACAACCGGTTCTCTGAACTACCTAGAAAGTTACCAACCGGTTCTCCCGAATAGGTGCGAACTGGCTGAATCCCGCCACTGCTCCCAAGGGTATTCTTACAGTCCATTGCATTTTCTTTGAGAAGCCCTATCTTATCTCTATTTCCTGTTTGAAGGTATTGCGGTCACCTGAATTCTTTCCAAGGAAATGAATGACAAAAGTTAATAGCTGTATATACTGCAACATACTGTTTTAATATTGGTACCTCTAAGGATGATAGAGGTGCCAATGATGGCTGTTTTGCTCAAAGTCAGGAAACACGAAAGCAGCAACATGGAGCACAGCCAGAAAAGGGATATTGGCCTAGCATGATTATGCTGTAGTTTGGTCAAGCAGAGAAAGGCCATTAAAAGTAAACCTTAAGGGCTAAGTCTCACATTGTGGGGATTATTATTGGATAAATATGAGAAAACAATTGATATATTTAGCATATGTGAAAACACTAGTCCCACTGTTATGGTAGTCCATCTCCACAACACCGATAGATTTAGCCAGTCACAAAACACCCAAGCCTTGAGGAAACAAACAATATGAAAATTAAAAGATAATACCTGGATGAGAAATCTAAGTAAATGCTAGGGATATAAGCCTCAGAATACCAATCTAATCTGTATTTTTAATATCTTCTAGTTCTTCTTCTTGCCTTAGAAAATGTCATCATGCCAGTTATATTTTTCTCTCTCTCTTGATCCTCTCTCATTAATCCTCTCTCTAGGACCATGATGGCAAACCTATGACATGCGTGCCACAGGTGGCACATGGACACATATTTGCTGGCATGCCAGCAGTCAGAATGCCCACATCAGCCAGCTGATTTTAGGCCTTCTAGAGGGCTGGGGGAGGCCATTTTCACCTTCCCCGTATTCAGTAAAGCCTCCGGAGCATGGAGAGGGTGAAAAACAGGCCGAACGGGCCTAACCAGAAGTTTGTTCCCGAACTTCTGGTTGGCTTTTGGGGGCTGTTTTTCACCTTCCCCGGGATTCAGGAAAGCCTCCGGAGACTGGGGAGCGCGAAAACAGGCCCAACGGATCAACCAGAAGTTCGAGAATGAACTTCCGGTTAGGCCTGTTGGGCCTGTTTTTCGCTCTCCCCAGGCTCCGGAGGCTTTCCTGAAGCCTGGAGAGGGCGAAAATGGCCTCCTCGAGGCCCTCCAGAAGCCGGAAACAGATCATTTCTGAACTTCTGATAGGCCCATTGGGGCTGTTTCCGGCTGCCGGGGGCGTCTGGAAGGCTGAGGGAGGCCATTTTTGCCCTCCCTAGGCTTCAGGAAAGCTTCTGCAGCCTGGGGAGGAGTCATGCATGCATGCAGGGGGGAGGGTATTTGCTCATGCATGTGCAGTGGGCAGGAAGGATTGAATTGGTGTGGCACATGTGTGCACCTGATAGCACGTGCACACACAATTTTGGCACGCCATAAGAAAAAGGTTCGCCATCACGATTCTAGGACTATCAGTTCTGGTCTGCAAAATATCCAGATGGTCATTAGATAGCAGCCAAGAGATACAGAAAACATGTGCTGCCATCTATTGGTAATCCATATTTTTGCTACTAATAATATCAATTTAAGATAGCAAAAGATGCACAGACGAGCCACAAAGACGATTAGGGGACTAGAGGCTAAAATATATGAAGAGTGGTTGCAGGAACTGGGTATGTCTAGTTTGATGAAAAGAAGGACTAGGGGGTGACATGATAGCAGTGTTCCAATATCTCAGGGGTTGTCTCAAAGAAGAGGGAGCCGAGGTGGTGCAGTGGTTAGGGTGCAGTACTGAAGGCCACTACAGCTGACTGTTATCTGCAGTTCAGCGGTTCTAATCTCACCGGCTCAAGGTTAACTCAGCCTTCCATCCTTCCGAGGTGGGTAAAATGAGGACCCAGACTGTGTGGGCGATATGCTGACTCTGTAAACCGCTTAGAGAGGGCTGAAAGCCCTATGAAGCGGTATATAAGTCTAACTGCTATTACTATTGCTATAAACTATTCTCCAAGGTACCTGAGGGTAGAACAAGAAGCAATGGGTGGAAATTAATCAAGGAGAGAAGCAACTTAGAACTGAGGAGAAATTTTCTGACAGTGAGAACAATTCATCCGTGGAACAGAAGTTGCCTCCAGAAGTTGTGAATGCTCCAACACTGGAAGTTTTAAGAAGATGTTGGATAACCATTTGTCTGAAATGGTATAGGGTTTCCTGCCTAGTCAGGGGGTTGGTTTAGAAGACCTCCTATGGTTTAATCCTTCCAACTCTGTTATTCTATTTTAATATTTCTATTCAATATTCTGAACGTACATTTGGGGCGGCGGGGGGGGGGTGTTTGTTTTTTGAAGTGGACATTTGATGGGTGTTTGAAACCAAACACGCTTCTGCATGTTGCATCACTGTTTCACTTGTCATTCTTTGCAACATTTCAGTAGCAGCTGTTAACTTCCCAAATCTGGAATCATTAACAACCTTGACCATTAGCACAGCTGCTATTATAAAGCAAGAATCTCTCTTTTTCTCCTCTCTCTATTCATCCCAAACAAAGGGCAAACTCGGGCTTGTGGTGGCCTTGGAAAAAATCTGACGTTCACTCAACTGGGACTGAACTTGTACTGCAGTAATTCTCCATTCATCTATCTCCAAAATTTGTCAGATTCAATTTAGGGTATTGGAGACAGGTAGCAGGATTTAAAGATTGACAATGGAAAAGAGGAGTAACTGAGATATGTTTGTTATGTTATGTTATGTTATGTTATGTTATGTTATGTTATGTTATGTTATGTTATGTTATGTTATGTTATGTTATGTTATGTTTTGTTTTGTTATGTTATGTTTATTATATTTGTATGCCGCCCTATTCCCGAGGGACTCAGGGTGGCTAACAAACAAGTGGGGAAGGGGGAAATACAAAAAAACAGACAAGACAAAAACAAGATACACAAAACAGATTAAAATCAACACAACAGTCACAGCAATTCAAGTGGGGCTGGGAACTCATCAGCCCCAGGCCTGCCGGAATAGCCAGGTCTTGACGGCTTTGCGGAAAGCCAAAAGGGTGGTGAGGGTCCGAATCTCCATGGGGAGATCGTTCCAGAGGGCCGGAGCAACCACAGAGAAGGCCCTCCCCCGAGGGGTCGACAGTCGACATTGGCTAGTGGATGGTATTCGGAGGAGGCCTAATCTGTGGGATCTAATTGGTCGTAGGGAGGTAATTGGCAGGAGGTGGTCTCTCAAGTAGAGAGATGCCACTCCATTATTTACACCAGGAAAAAAAAACTTCATATCTTTGATATTGCTATGGTGGATTGGCCCCTTCCCTCAGTTAAACCAACTTCTTTTCCTTTCTCATGCTTTCACATTCCCATGTGCAAAAATGTGGCTAATAACATTTGCTTCCCTTGCAAGATCATTGTATGGTTTCATCTTTCAGTGTTCATCAATCCCCCTGGGAACTGAATGTAAAGCAATTATCTTATTAGGGGAGTAAAAGGCTCCTTTCTATTTTGGACTTGTACAGCAATGTGATATCAAATAGGATTGGCTTTTACAAGAGCTAGGATGCTCTTGTAAAAGCCAGGAACAAAAGCATCCAGTTCACTCCTTCTGACATGCAGCCTGCAATCAAGAAAAGATCCGCTGATTGGAGGGGATGTGTATAAATATAATACAACAATGTAGGAAAAAGCTGGCTGTCCATTGTATGAAAAAGACAGAATAATCTTAGAACTACCAAAGCTTGAGGAAAGACTATTCTCAAGGAGAAGCAACGTGTGTTCTGCTAGGCTTAAGAAGCTTCTAGTTCATCAAACTAGACACTTCCATCTCAATTCTAATTCTGTCTTGATTAGGCCTATGTAGTCCCTAGAATGAAGAAAAGTGCAGTACCTCAAAGTTGTCAAGATCTATTTTGTTTCAACAGAAGTTTTTTCTGCATAAGCCTGCACAGAAATCTGCTACAGACCAAGAAAGTGGCTGTGTGGATGCAGCACATAGGCATGAACTATGAATTGATTGGCCAATTTGGGTAGACAATTTATTAATTTATTATTCCCTGAGTCATCACACAGGCAGCTCATAAGCATATGAGAAAAATGTAACTACTATTATTATTATACAATTGTATCACAGCGGCCAGTTGTTTCACCGGATTTGGCATTGGTTACTAGTCGGGCCCCACCCAGGGGCCTAGGTCGTTGTAATGTATTTTCGTAATATGCGTGCAGATCCAAGCAGTGCAGCTTTTTGCCTTTGACTGATGGTGATTTTGTCAATTTTTAACTGTTTTAAATGTAATTCCAGTGCTTTTGGAATAGCACCCAGTGTGCCAATTACCACTGGAATTACCACTGCTGGTTTGTGCCATAGTCGTTGAATTTCGATTTTTAAGTCCTGGTATTTTGCGATTTTTTCATGTTCCTTCTCAGCGACCCTGCTATCACCTGGTATTGCAATGTCTATGATTGTGACCTTATTTTTCTCAACCAATGTGATGTCTGGTGTATTATGCGCCAGTATTTTGTCTGTTTGTATGTGAAAATCCCACAAGATCTTGACCATCTGATTTTCGGTGACTTTTTCAGGCTGATGTTCCCACCAGTTTGTTGCTGTTTTAATATTATAATTTTTGCACAAATTCCAATGGATCATTTGTGCTACTGAATTGTGCCGCAATTTATAATCAGTCTGCACGATTTTTTTACAGCAGCTGAGTATGTGATCAACAGTTTCATCAGCTTCTTTGCAAAGCCTGCATTTGGCATCATCAGAGGATTTTTCGATTTTGGCCTTAATGGCATTTGTGCGGATAGCTTGTTCTTGCGCAGCCAGGATTAGTGACTCTGTTTCTTTCTTTAATGACTGGGAAGACAAGACCTTGCTGGTCGCAGGGACATCGCAAAGTCCCTGATCGACCCAAGGGAAGCGCTTCCAACCAGCGGCAAACAGGCAGCCCCCCTCCCCCCAGCTGACATAGTTGGAGACGGCTCCAGAAAGAGATAAATGAAAGTGTTTCCATCTGGTGAGGTTTTTTTTTCTTTTCTTTTAGAAGATTGCCCTAAGAAACTCTTTTCTTAAGCTAAATTAGTCCCTTAAGCAAGAACAAAGCGGCGTATTTAATCCCTATTGGACTGCCTTAACAACGTAAAACTTCTACCAGCCACTTCAAGCCCATCTTCTACATAGCCAGAAATTAACCACAGGCACTCTGCATTTGCCCCATGTCAAGATTCTTATGAAACCTTAAAAATCCTATTTGATCATATGCCCACTTCTTGTCAATAAAGCAGAAGAAAAGTTCATTCTTCTCCTGGAAAGGGAAAATTCTCACCTTCTCCTATATTTAAGCTGAACGTTTGTACATATGCCCAATGTGGAAGATTTATACTCTTGGGAGCAATATGACTTACTTGGGCCTATCATTATTGGATTGACGATGTTTAAATTGAATCTCTACTGCTTTGGTGCTCAGGTTTAGGCAGCTCTGCATATGACTGTAGCAGGGGTGGGTTTCTCCCAGTTCGCACCGGTACACCAGAACCGGTTTGTGAAATTTAGTGTACCTTTTGGAACCTGTTCCAAAAGGAAGGAAGGGGGAGAGATACACACAGGAAAAGAAGAGATTCACACAAGGAAGGAAGGAAGGAAGGAAGGAAGGAAGGAAGGAAGGAAGGAAGGAAGGAAGGAAGGAAGGAAGGAAGAAATGGAGGGAGAGTGAGAGAAAAAAGAGAGACAAAGAAAGAGAAAGAAAAAAGAAAGAAAAAGGAAGTGGGAGAGAGAGAAGAAAGAGGTGGAGAGAGACAAAAGGAAGGAAAGAAAGTGAGTGAGAGAGAGGGAGGGAGGGAGGGAGGGAGAGAGAGAGAGAGAGAGAGAGAGAGAGCGCACTTATGACCACAATCGAGCCCAAAATTTTGGTTGCTAAGCAAGAGCATTTTTAAGTGAGTTTCACCACATTTTCCAAGTTGGCCACACCCACCTGGTCACACGCCCACCAAGCCACACCCACCAGTCACATGACCACCGAGCCACTCCCACAAAACAGGCCACACCTACAGAATAGGTTCTAAAAATTTTGAAACCCACCCCTGGACTGTAGGCTGAGTAAAGGTGTGTTTCTAAAGTATAAGCTGACTTCAGAAGGAAATACAAGACCTATCTCATATTTCGTGCAGATTTCTTGGCTTAATTGGTAATAATTTCCAATTAGGAAGTGCTGAATCCTTTCTCCTGAACTACTGGATTGAATATTCTCATTGGGGACAAATGTCAGTTGAAGCAATTCAGAAATCAGATGTAATTTCTTTTTTATATATATAAATTTTTATTTTGAACACATAAGCACATCAACAGAAACAAACACATGACTTAAAAACAACATAGGAACAAGAAGTTCCATCGTATATCATACAGCAGTTCCGAATCGGTTTCTTTGCAGTTAGTGTTTTCCCTTCTATACATTTCTATCTTGCATTCATAATCTCCTTATTCGTTATCCATTTTTATGTACAATTCTTTTATTATTTATACTTAACTACTTATGACCAAATATTATTTACCTATATTGTGCTTTATATTTTTACTGTCATTTATTCTCTTACATACAGTTATAGGCATACATTCACATAGTTATTCTTTTTCTTTGCCATTCTAATATTGTTATTATTCCACTTAAAAGGTTATAAGGTATAGTTTGGAATGCTTTGTTTACCATCCTTCGCACCTGCTATGACACCACCTTATTTTCTCTTTCTTTTCTTTTCTCCCTCCCTTCCTTCTCTACTTCCTTCCTTCCTCCCCTCCTTCCCCTTCTTCCTTCCCTTACTTCTCCCCTACTCCTACCCTTTTTCTTCTCCTTCCTACCCTCTCTCCTTCTCTTTCTCTCTCTTCCTTCTCAGATGTAATTTCTGCTCTTCTTGTAAGAATTGAATAAAAGGAAAGAAAAAAATAATCCTAAAAGCAGGCAGCCTGGAAACTATTCTAATAAGTTAAGGAGGAAAAAAAATAGCTCCTTTCTCCCCAAATACTGTTGCTCTCTTTGAACGAGAAGATGTAATCTGTTCCATGTCTCTTTTGCTCTCTCTAGGTGGTTCAGAAGTGTTGGCTTGATAGACGTCAGTTGCTTTGAAGAACTGAATCAAGAAGCGTATCGTGTACTGGGAACTTCAAATCGCCTGTTGTAGCACGTAGCAGGTACTGGACTAACTTTATTTTTTTCTTCATTGTCCTTCAGCATGTATTGTAGTGCTTTGCTGGTTTGATTTGGTAAGACCAGGGGTGGGTTTCAACCGGTTCGCGGCGGTCCCCGCAAACCGGTTGGTCGGCGAACCCGGAAGTAAGTAACTTCCGGGAACGGCGAAGGGCCCACCCGCCTGCCCGCGTTCCCTACCCGGTTTTGACGAGTTCTGCGCTTCCACGCATGCGCAGGATGCATACAGCGCCTGCGCAATCCTCCAGGAGCAGCTGGAGCATCGCACAGATGCTAGTAAGCATGCATGCGCTGTGGCGTGCACGAGGACGCCGCCGGCCCCGTTTCAACCAAACCGGTTGGAACGGGGCGAGAAACCCACCCCTGGGTAAGATGTCTACTCTGCACAACTATTCTATCCGGGGGTGGTTTGCTGCTGGCATTACTGGTGTGTGCGCAATTTTGCGTGTGCATGCACAATTGCACCAAATATAGGTCTGCGCATATACAGAACATTTTAAAAAATGTGGGGGGGAAACATGCCATGCCGACCGGGGAACCAGTTCAGAGGCGTGGTAGGCCTGGGTCGCTGCTGGTTCCGGCACTACCGGTTCGGCCGAACCAGTCCAAACCAGTAGGAACCCACCTCTGTTTCTAACTCCACATTTTAATAGCAAGGTTTTTGTTCCTGTTCTATTAGTTTATTCTGAGGTGTTGGAAAGCCCAAGAATCAACCATCTTTGAACTGCATTTAACCAAAGCCTTGCAAGACTCGGGGCCCACACAATGCACTAAGCAGATCTGACTATGCTTCAGATCCCAGCTTCAGGGCGTTACCACATCC
Organism: Thamnophis sirtalis; assembly: GCF_051295495.1. NCBI lineage: Eukaryota > Metazoa > Chordata > Lepidosauria > Squamata > Natricidae > Thamnophis > Thamnophis sirtalis. The sequence goes on along the minus strand of NW_028261392.1, from coordinate 57,578,550 downwards.
GACGAATTGTTTTCAGATGATAGACCTTGTCAGTAGAAGGAGGAGGCTGACTAAACAGCAAGCCCAAAGACACTAATATGCATACAGCAGCTAATTAGTGGATGCCAGATTTTGCTAGTGATGAAAGAAATGTCCTTCTGGGTTCGGCTCCAAGTGGAGAAAAAGACACTGGAGACATGGAGGCTGCTTGGAAAGATGGTTTTAATGGTGGACAGGCCCACATGGCTTGAGCCCTGAACAGAAAAGGTGATCACATGCTTCAGTGTTGGTGGAGAAGAAGAGAAGGGCCGAGGGAAGGGCTTGCTAGGCTTTTTATAACCTGTTTAGTCCCACCTCTCTGTTTCCTGTTCCTGTATAAGAAATGTATTCTGATTGGTTGTCAGACTCCCATAGGGCCATGCAGGGGCAACTCTCTAGGCTGTGTTTTGAATCCAGGTTTGGTTGAGTTCTCAGATGCCATGTGGTGAGTTGGGGCCAATATTATCATGCTTTAATCCCATCCCCCCTGGAGCTGAAGTGGAGAAGTCTTTATTATGTAAAGTGGACTAGCTTGGCCTTCTTAATGGCCTATTGACAAAGTGGGGATGGGAAGGAAGCTACAGGAAGCTATTCTGTCTTTTAAAACATGTTTCTTTCTTTTCACATCCAGAGAAATATTCTGCCTTTTCAATATCTCCTAGGATATTTCATTTTTCTGGGAGGGGGGGCTGGGTGATGACTTCCTACACTAGACTGCATGAAGGGCCTCACAATTACATGAATGCAAGGAAGTAATCGTTGATCACATTGTTTTCGAGTAAGGGACTTCAGAGTGCTGGTTATTTCATGACTGGAAATAAAAGCTTATTTCTATACTTGCTCATGTTGAGGGTGTTGCTATATTCCTCCATTACCTGACCACTGATGAGCTCACACAAATCATACTTTGAATTGAGGGGTCCTTGGTGCTTCCCGAGCTTGCTTGTTTTCTTGCAGATGTTTCATTAACCCAAACTAGGTAACATTTTCAGTGCTAGTGATGATGGTGTTACCTAGTTTGGGTAATGAAATGCCTGCAAGAAAACAAGCAAGCTCAGGGACTACCAAGGACCCCTCATGTCAACCCTGGGCTACAAATATTCTCCTTTATTAATACCTTGATTTATTTACTAACCTGTTCTGACCCCCTCCTCTGTCCAGTAACGAAAGCCGAGACACGCTTAATGAGAATGTCCTTTAATAACAAGACCAGAATCTCGGTGGCTGAAAGCCAAATAAACAAACAGATAAGGACCTTGGCAGCAAGTCCGACAAACCTTGGCAGCAATTCAGACAAACTCTGGCAGCAATCCAGCCTGCCAAGTTAGTTTCTCTTTAGTCCAAGTGTTGACTTCTGCAAGAAGGGCATGGCACCAGCAGTTTTTTTATAGTCTGGAGAGGAGCCTAATGACCATCAGCTGAGCATAATTACCTCCTGTAATTACGTAGTTGTTCTTGACGCCGAGTAGCTCTTCGACGGCGTGCATCCTGGAACAACTCACTGTTGGTTTCTGGATCACTCTCCCTTGTCTCCTCCCCACTGATCCAAGGCTCAGGTGCCACCTGGTGGCCAACCAGTCTCTCTGCGCCCTGCTCGGAGTCGGAACCCCGTCCAGGATCCTCCACATCCTCCAGGGCCGACTCATAGGGCCCCTCGGTGTCGGAGTCTGGTGATAGCTCCAACGGCTTCTGCTGGGCTAACTCAGTGTTTTCACAGCTTCAAATGTCTAGCATAAAACATAACCTTATCCATACAGTTCTTGTCATTAGTCTGGATGTGGTGGAAAGAGAAACAAACTGGAGCTCCCCTTTAATTTCAGAGCTTTCCATGAGCTCTATATATCTCTTTCTCCCTTGAGAGGCACCCTGTGGATATGATCAACAGCAGTGACTGCACAAAACTTTTTAAAGAACTAGCTATTTTGGCAGCATGCTGAAGTCTTTTTAACACCCTCCCAGCCCACTGCACTCCAGAAAAACCTTTGCTTACTACACAAAGAGGTATTGTTAGAGAGCCCATAGGAAACCAAAACCATCTGCACAATTAGGTGTGTTATGATTCAATATGTAGCACAATATGGTGCTGACCCTATTAATCAACTACAGGGAACATTTGTTTTAGACAAAAGCATGTTGTGGGTGAAAGGCTACATGTATTACTTTAACCCTGGCTGGCATTGTATATCACATCCCATAAATGATTTGCAGGAGACACCCACAAGAGAGTAAGGAAAAGAGATAACCAGAGTGCTGTTGGATAATAACAATTAATTTAACAACTTGTTGAATTTGTACATTGCATGACTCTCAATGGCTCTAGAGGCTCACAACAATAAAGCAGAATGATGGTGATAAGTATCAATAAAACATAGAAATAAAAGTTGGGAATGTGTCTCCCTCTCCCTCACCAAAGGCCTGAGGGAAGAGTCGGGTTTTCATGGCTCTTCTAAACAGCAGCAGAGTGGGGGAGCATCAGGATCTGGTGTGGGGTATGTGTGTGTGTGTGTGCGAACGTATTCCAGAAGGCAGACATTGCTATAAAGAAGGTTCACTGGCTCCAGTGGTGGGTTTCAAAAAAATTTGGAACCTACTCTGTGGGTGTGGCCTCCTTTGTGGGAGTGGCTTGCCGGCCATGTGGCCTTGTGGGAGTGGCTTGCTGGCCATGTTCTCTCTCTCTCTCTCTCTCTCTCTCTCTCTCTCTCTCTCTCCTTCCTTTTGTCTCTCTGTCCCTTTTTTCTTTTTTTCTTTCATCTAGCAGTTCCTATAATGTCTTAAGCTGTCAGCAGTTTTTACCTCTGTTCTATCTCTCACCCACGCCTGGCTTCCTGTGCCCTCCTTTACAGAGTCTTGCCACACTGTTCAGCCCTATTTTTAATACTTATGAGGAAGTTGGGGAGGAAAGTTCACTCCAGCTAAAAGTCAACTTTGGAACTCCAGGGCACTAGAATGAAAAGCCAAACTAATATGAATTTATAAGGTCCATTCTATTAAGACCACCTAACCTGGCCAGCCACTGGTGGGTTTACCTGTGCAACCCTTCCTGCATCAGTTGGAATCCAGCAGCAAAAGTTTCAAATGGCAATAATTTACCCTTTGCCTCTTGCTCTGCACCATCATGACATTAAATGGTTGCTGAATGAGCTACAGTAAGCAAGGACTACATGCAGTTACATTGCATAATAAGTGAATAAGTAAGGTATGTATGAAGTGAAAGTGATGGGGAAAAAAAACAATCCCTTCCTTTGTTCTCTTCTAGCCTGTTGTTGCATTTCTTAAAACCTTCAGTACACAAAGGCTCATGGCAGCTCCTGCTTTTCTTACCAATTAGAGTTTGCTGTCATAACTGTTGAAACACGTGGAAAGGAAAGGAATACACACACACACAAAATCAATACAGATTTATGGAGTTGTGTAGTATTAATGTAGTGGGCAGTAACCATTTCTTTTTAACAGTTAAGAGTCAAACTGAGAACTAGCAGCGGGAAGTAGATCTATCAATGCCTTAGCAGTCCATCTTTTTCTCCCTCATGCATGGTAAATTTAAGCAGGAGAGTGGGAAATATGTCCAGGTCAGAAGCTACCCAATAGCTTCTGACATATCCAAAACAACACAGGGAGAACTAGTTTGGTGTAGTAGTTAGATGGGCTAGAAACCAGGAGATCATGAGTTCCAGTTCTACTTTAGCATGAAAGATGCTGGGTGACCTTGGACCAGGTTAAATGTCTCTCAGCCCTACAAGAAGGCATTTCTGAAATTCTTATCAAGAAAATTGCAGGTGGAAGAAGGAAGACTTGCCTACAACTCAAGAATGGACATTGAAAGTTACAAACTTAGCCGAGATGGCTAAAATATTGGCATATCTTAAAGATCATTCAAATGAGAGATATAAACAAGACTGGAAAAAATGGATTGACTATATACAAAACAAATACGGGACTAAGAAATTCCAGATAGTCTACACTTAAGATCAGGAATGAGTTAAACTGTTCAAAGTTAGTGTAACAGGAAGAAGCTAAGATCAATGTAGAGATGTTATTAACCTCTTTTTTTTCTTTTTCTTTGTCTCAATATATTTTAGACTGTGTTTGTTAAAAATCTATACTGTGTACGGGCTCTGGGAAGTCAGGGGGGAGGGAGGTGGGGTGTTAGGGAGGAGGGTAGGGGAGGAGGGGAAATATACTATGTGTTAGATATCAATGCAATGCGATTTCACATGTATACTGTTTCTCTTTAATTTCTCTGTAAAATAGGACAAGCTGAATACATTGACATATAGTAGAAATACACCAAGGGGAGGAGGAGTGGGATAGAATAAAGAGGGGTAGAGAGGGCGGGAGAGAGGATGGGAGGGAGGGTGAGAAGGAAGGGAGGGAGTGGACCGGGAGAGAGGAGTGGTAGAAGGGGACAGGAAATAGGGTAGAGGGAATGATGGAGGGAGAGAGTAAGTTGGAGGGGGCGGAAGAAAGATGTGTATGGAGAGTGGAAGAGGTACATTGGGTTTCTATTGAGTTTGAGTTTGAGTTTCATTTTATTTATATTTCTGGGGGTATTGTTGACAAGAGGATTGCTGTGATTATTGTTTAATGTTGTATGGCCCCGGTTATGCACAGTATATATGTGACTGTATGAAAATGAAAAATGGAAAATAAAAACATTTTAACTGGGAAAAAAAAGAAAGAAATTTGCAGGGACCATCCAAGTGTCACTAGGAGACAAAACTGACTCATAGCTCCCACTTCCCCCGGGCTATTTGATAAGTGTTTTCTGTCAAAATTTGCACTTCTGCGGAGTTCTCTATTACAAATATAAACTTTTCTCCTAGCTCCAAGGTTAGTGTTTGACTGCTAGAATTCCCAATTGAGAAGACTGAAGGGCCAGCTAGCTTAGAATTATAGGACTAACAGCCTAATATATAGGAAGCCACAGGTAAGAAAAACTGAGAATGTACAAAGAACAATGCATATTTATTACAGAATACTTTCCTGAAATACATATTAAATAAGCTGAATTAACCAACGTTTTATGTTAATAAAATGCAAGAAAATGTATGTGGTTTTTTCAAGTGAGAAGTTAAAAAAAATCCTCAATCTGATGTGCAAAAATGGTCAAAGTGAGTTTAAGTCTGGAAAAATAAGAAATCAACATGGACAGATTAATCCATTCCTAAATTTTAAAAGGCCAAACGATGAATGGAATGGAATGGAGTAGAATGGAATGGAATGGAATGGAATAGAATAGAATAGAATAGAATAGAGAATAGAATAGAATGAATAGAATAGAATAGATAGAATAGAATAGATAGAATAGAATAGAATAGAATAGAATAGAATAGAATAGAATAGAATAGAATAGAATAGAATAGAATTCTTTATTGGCCAAGTGTAATTGGACACACAAGGATTTATGTGCAATGATTATTCTTTAGCAGGATGTGTAGGACTCTGCTAGCACAAAGCCACCATAGGAATGATTCATGAAAGATGTTGATATTGCTTGGTCCAATATTTTCATTTACTAACTTTTATTTTCATATTGCTGTTGCTCCCAAAGGAGCTCCAATTATTGCATGAGAGCATTTATCTCTCTTTCTAAAAATAAGTAAAATGCACAGAGTGGAAATACGATGTCTTGGACTGATATCTTTAATCAGTGGATGGGAGGGAGAGAGGGAGAGAGAGAGGGAGTCAGGGAGAGAGAGAGGGAGAGAGAGAGAGAGAGGGAGAGAGAGAGGAGGGAGGGAGGGAGGGAGGGAGGGAGAGGGAGGGAGGGAGAGAGAGAGAGAGAGAGAGAGAGAGAGAGAGAGAGAGAGAGAGAGAGAGAGAGAGAGAGAGAGAGAGAGAGAGAGAGAGAGAGAGAGAGAGAGAGAGAGAGGAGATATTCTTATACAAGTTCCGAAAGATAAATTGCTGATAGCCATGGATATAAACTAGCAATCTGTCATGAGAGATCAAAAGAGCAATGTCCCTGTGGTGACTGGTACTGATTAAAAGTAGAAATAATTTTGCCTTATTCTACCTCAACTTGTTTAGAGGTGCAGCTTGGCATGGTTTTGGTTCATGAACTAAATAATAATAAAAAACAACTGGTGTTAAGGTAACTATTAAAGATAAGAATCCAAGTGAAAAAGCAAGTTCCCTTGAGTATGCTATGTGTTAGGACTGAAACAAAGATAGTTATTTACTGCTTGGCATCTGTCAGGTAGATGCAATTAAAATAGTTAAGTATAGTGAAACCTGTTGTAATGGGCCAAGTGGAAAATAGAAGGACTGTTACTCCTGAACACTTGCTAAAGTGTAAATTATATCATTTGTGTAATGATATCATTATGCACATGAAGTAAATTGTGCTATTTGTATGCAAATGACACAATTTCCCTCCTCTGTTAAAGACATAAGTCACTGCAAATGGGAAAAAATGAACATAAATCTAAAGTCTTTGGCCAGATTACTGTAGGTACACTTAATTTGTTGGTTATTTCTGGGAGATGACCAGAAATAATTTTGGGACATACCAGTATCAGCCAAAAACTGCTAGATGAAGATGAGGAGGAGGATATCAAGTTAGTGTTGCCTCTTGGTGAATGCATAGATTTTCTTTCTCTGCTAAATTCTACTAAATGGGGATTTGCTACATTGAGGTTTCACTAAGTTTATATAGTGAATGTAGAAAATATTTAGCATTGCAAAATTAGGAATTCTGTGAATTAAAAGAAGAGTTCTGTACATTCTGTACAGAACCAACTGGCACTGCAAGGATGGTGAATGCCAGAATGGCATGACACTGTAGTCAAGAGATGTTGGTGATTAAAGGTGGCCACTGCAATAAAGAAGTGGCGGTACTTTTTGTTACTCTGGAGCAGTGGTGAGTTTCAAAAATTGTTGGAACCTACTCTGTGGGTGTGGCCTCCTTTGTGGGAGTGGCTTGCCACCCATGTGACCGGATATGAAATTATGAATTAGTACTTAGGTCAGTCCAAGTAGCTATTCAGAAGTTAGTGGTTAGAAGCAATCGTAAAGCAAGATATGGAATTAAAATACAGAAATATTGTATTTGTATTGTTGGCTATTTGAAAGGGAGTATAATATATATTTAATTTTACACATGTTAGCAGCTGCTGGAATTGTGTTTGCACAACAGTGGAAAAACAGAGATATGTAAATGAATAAATATTACAATGTACAGGAATAAATAAATTGACAATTAAAATCAAGAAGGCTTTGAATACTTTTTCACGTGGGATTGGTTTTAGCAATTGCCAACTAACGGAAAGAGAAATTAGAAATCCAAAAGTATGAAAGAAAACACCAATTATGTAAGGAAAGGTCCCTAAAATGTATAAGGAAATATTACTAGATCATTATTAATGCGTAGATAACTGTGGGACATTACACACCCACCAGTGATGGGTTTCAAAAAAATTTGGAACCTCTTCTGTAGGTGTGGCCTGCTTTCTGGGTCCACTGGTGGAACCTCTTCTAACCCGTTCGGTAGATTTGAGGAACCGGTTCTACCGAATAGGTGCGAACTGGTAGGAACCCACCTCTGCTCTGGAGAGACCATTGGTAAGTGCACAAACATTATGAGATTGTGAAATCTGCAGTGAAGATATAAGCAAGAATAAAGGGAAACATAATGGGAATAACAATTGATCCTGATAAAAGAAAGATAATGGTGGAATAAGGTGAAGGTAATAAGAATGAAAAAGTTAGTATGGTTAGTATGAAAAGAAGACCAAAATAAAATGGATAATATGCTGTCATAGTCCCTTCCATTTCCCATGTAATAAGAATGTAACTTGTAAAACTGTAAATGGATGAACACAGCTCTGGCAATAGGTAGCAATCAAATTGCAATAGCAAAATGATGACAAGTGTGAATGTTGGTCTTAAAACCAGCTGGTTTTAAAACAAATTATAGGTAAAGAGCAAAATGCAGAAAGGAAGGAACCCGAGTTCTAATGGACATCATAAAAAGTGCCCCTTTTTAATGTGAAGAAGATAACAGATTTGCCAGAAATAAAGAGATAACAAAATGGTAATGGACATAATTAAGTCTGTAACGAAGTACAGTGATAACAATAATGGGACTGTAATTGTGGTGAGGTGATGACTGAAAAAGAAAAAGGTGAAGATAACAACTGTGGAGAAGATGATAAGAAAGATAATGGATTGCAAGGTAGTTGTTGTCCAAAGTAATGGAGTTGGCATAGGTAATGGAATTATAATGAGGGGGTGATGACCATAATAGGGAAAAAAGTTATTCTAATAAAAGGGTTGTGGGATTCCTAATAAAAGTAAGTATCAGAGCTGTAATACTTGCAGTGACATCTGATAGCAGAGGAAAGGACCAGGGCAATACTACATCTATGCACCAATGGAAACACTCTGGATAGGTTTAAATGCCAATGGGAGTTTGTAGAAGTACAGGACAAGATTTCTGTTTTACTGAAAAAAGATTTTTCTTTTTTCTGAACTGAAACTGGAATCCCTCTTACACTGACGCAATATACTTTTAAGGCAATGAACAAGCTACGGTGGCATGGTTCCAGTGGTGGGTTTCAAAAAAAATTTGACCTACTCTGTGGGTGTAGCCTCCTTTGTGGGAGTGGCTTGCCGGCATGTGCCCTGGTGGGAGTGGCTTGCCAGCCATGTGCTCTCTCTCTCTCTCTCTCTCTCTCCTTTTGTCTCTCTGTCCCTTTTTTTCTTTCATCTCTCACTTTTTCTTTCTTTTTTTCTTTCTTTCTTTCTTTCTTTCTTTCTTTCTTTCTTTCTCTTTCTCTCTCTGTGTGAGTCTGTCTGTCTGTGTGTGTGGCTCTTTGCCATTCTCTCCCTCCCTCCCTCCCTCCCTCCCTCCCTCTGTGTCTCTCTATGTCAGTGGTGGGTTTCAAAAATTTTTGGAACCTCTTCTGTAGGTGTGGCCTGCTTTCCGGGTCCACTGGTGGAACCTCTTCTAACCGGTTCGGTAGATTTGACGAACCGGTTCTACCGAATAGGTGAGAACTGGTAGGAACCCACCTCTTCATACACAATACTGAAATACAATGATTGGTTTTACATATAACACATAAACCAACGTTTCTCAACCTTGGCAAGTTTAAGATGTGTGGACTTCAAGTCACAGAATTCCACAGACATCCATGCGTAGATGAATATAACTACTGCGGAATTCAAACTTAAAGTTGTCAAGGTTGAGAAACATTGCACTAACCAGTCTTATTCCCAAAAGACCAATCTGAAGCACCAATCTAGGTCTGGTCACTTGGCCCATAGCAAAAGAGATCCCTATGTTTTGGTGGCTCCCAATAAACTAAGTAGCAGAGGTTACCTTCCCAATTTTGCTGATCTGATAAATGGATTGATGGGTGATATTTCCTATTGCAAGTTGCATATTTGGCATTCTATGTAATTTCAACACATTTAGTCCTATTTTGGAAAAGCAATACCAATGGGACTTAGACTTACATACTGATTCATAGTGATTTACAGCACTCCCTAAGGGATTTAGAGAGTCAACATATTGCCCTCAACAATCTGGGTCTTCATTATACTGACCTCAAAAGGATGGAAGGCTGAGTCAACTTGAGCCAGTCAGAATCAAACTCCTGGCAGTGTGCAGAGTTAGCCTGCAATATTACATTCTAACCACTACACCACTATGGCTGTATAAAAAAATAGATCTATGAGGAATTTATCTGAAAACAATTGAACTACAGCATAAATAAACAACTCAAACAGGTACACAAGAACTGTGAGGGGCCTCGAGAGCAAAAGATCAGATTCTTCTGATGCACAGAATCACGTGCCTTCTCTACCTTCATAATGAATTAAGAGACCCCCGCAGAGCACTCTGGACTGGTATATGTGCTACTACTATTGTTTTTTGCAGTAAAAATAGTTGGGAGGACCATGAAATAACAGAATAGATTCTACCACTTGGAACTGTTGTGATGGCATTTTTCAATGTTTCCCCATGTGACATGGAAAAGTTAGTCTAGTAAACTAACAGTCAGCTCCAAAAACCTTTAACTTTTGAGCCGGTTTTCTACTTGAAGGAATTGTTTTTAAATCTGTGAATGACAAGGCATTGTGACTGAAATGTTAATGAAGCTTTGATGTGGGTGTTCCCAATAGGTCGATGTTGCAAATTTATCAGTTGCTTCAACCCCGAGAGCCGGGGTGGCGCAGTGGGTAGAGTGCAGCACTTCAGGCCACTTCAGCTGACTGCTATCTGCAGTTCAGCAGTTCAAATCTCACCGGCTCAGGGTTGACTCAGCCTTCCATCCTTCCGAGGTGGGTAAAATGAGGACCCAGATTGTGGGGGCGATATGCTGATTCTGTAAACTGCTTAGAGAGGGCTGAAAGCCCTATGAAGCGGTATATAAGTCTAACTGCTATTGCTATTGCTATTCTTTTAATTGTGAATTTTTGTATTTGTTTTTATCTTTGTTCGCTGCCCAGAATTCCTTCAGTGGATGGGCAGCTGAATGTGAGGAAAAAGGAGACTCTTCCACTAACAGTTTAGACTGTTTTTCCATCCAGACCATGAGCAGAATGCAGTTTGCTGCTCTGTTCTGTAGGCTAGAAATAAAAATATGCCTCTTAGTGTTGTAGAAAAAACAGGACACGCAAGCCAGCTCTTCAGGGAAGGAATAGTTTATTTGCGCAGGTTCATAGCAAAGAATAAATGGCCTGAACATTGAATGAAATTCAGGAACTTCCTTATATAGTTTATCACTTTCAGCTAAAGCCATCTGTTAGTTTTGGAAACACCCCTCAAGGTTTGCCCTTGAGTTACAGGAAGTTACAGGAAGTATACATGGGTCAGCTAATGGAGCAGCGTAGCTCGTATTTTGAGGAACTGACAATATATGTCTACCACACAGATTTACAGTCAAGCCAGCAGATAGATTAAAATAGATACTTTGCTTCAGCAGATTTCAGGTGCAGACTTCCTTCTAATCCGTGTCAACCGCACCATGTTTTAAACGTCAACTTTGCAATTTCTATATAAGAACAGTTAAGGCTTAATATCATGAAACCCTAGTTTGGTTCAGGCTTGAGGCCTACCTTGGTTCAGCCCGCCACCTCATTAGAGTGGATAAGTGGGAATATCTACTGGTCTACCATAATGCAATATCATGTCAGAAATTGGCCTGTGGTGCATTCACTCAAAATATTATTTGTTTCTTTGATTTACAGTATAGCCTCCAAGTGTTCAATAGTTAAATAAAAGTAAATTGTGATATTGCGAGAAGGTTTTTTTAGGTGTATCACATACTGCGTTATCAATCCTACTCTGTGTAACACTATGAAAAATCTCCTGGACAGGTTGCCTTTTCCTTCACATAGCATTTCATGATGTGTATCATTTAGTTGACTATTACATCTTACTGAGCATTTCTGATGGAGAATATTGTTGTCAATGCTCAGACAACTGTGAAATAAAGATGGGAAAAGAAGGTGCAAACAATACCATGGAATTGAAGAAAAACAAGAAAGAGAAGAATGCTGTAGGTTCTGGCTCCTTCTAATATAAAAATATTATTTTGCAACAAAAAGTACTTGGAGTAGGGGCACTTTGGCTATAGACTTACTTTTAAAAAGGGATAGGGAAAAATGCCATAAAATAAGAACTCAAAATAACCTGTCACATTTTCAAAAAGCAAAGCACTTGGTTGTTTTTTTTTTATCTCAAAACATGAACTTAGAAATAATGAACGTTTCAGAAACTGGAGCAAATGATAAATTCCGTTTACCTTATTTCCTCCCCCTTGCCACACAATCCCATTTATATCGCAGAAAGAAATACATTCCCAAATACTAAGGGCCTGTTCACCACTTTGCAATTGCTAATATCAAAGAGATCCTGATCCTTTGGAGAGCAATTGTCCTTCTGCTTTACCTTATAACCCCAGAATAACAGCTTTCCTCAAGATGGTGCCCTCTAGACATTGTCAACTGGCTGCAAATATTGGATGCCATAGGCTTATAGATGGGACAATGTTAGGTTGAAAAATGTATCTCTAATCTCTTTCATTCACATTTTCATCATTTACTAAACATATCACGTATTAAAACATCAGAATTCTGAGTCAACTGATGGACAGTGGCTATTATGTTAACAATTACTCTGCAATGGTCTTTCCTAGAGGAAAGAATTCTAAATAAAAATCTAGAAAAGATGTCATGGACACTTTGCTCAGAAGAATCAAATTAATTAAAGGCATCTTTGGCCTCCTGACCACCTGGATATTAATCAGCAATACGTGTCAGCTTTTGAGCACAAGAAGCTCTTTAAGGGAAACAGGTTAAGTAGTCCCTCCTCCATAATTGTGCCAAAGTACATCATTTTTTTAAGAGAGAAGAAAAAAGATATTTGATTATTACACATAATTCGGGTCCATTTCTGTATATTTAATAGTCCTAAAGATCCTTCTCAAGTTTCCTCTGCTTTTCACACTGCCTTGGAGGCTCAAAAGGAGAGACTCCAGATGAATGGTCTCAGTATACTAGGACTAAATGTGATTGGTTATGCAATGACTGAGTAGTGCAGAGGTGGGTTCCTACCAGTTCGCACCTATTCGGTAGAACCGGTTAGTCAAATCTACCGAACCGGTTAGAAGAGGTTCCACCAGTGGACCCGGAAAGCAGGCCACACCTACAGAAAAGGTTCCAAAAAAATTTGAAACCCACCACTGGTCCTTGGATATGATTATTCTACACTATCATGCTCATATTGATAAAACTCAGTGCCTCTGTGAAAGGTAAGGATGAATACTGCGTTTGTGGTGCAATCAGAACATTGCGTGTGTTGAAGTTGTTTTAACGCAAACCAAAGATGCCCTTTAAAAAACAAGTTTGCATCCTATTCTTATGCATGCCAGTGCTGTGTGTGAGGTAATTTAAGTTGCTTCTGACAAGTGTCGTCGGCATCTTCATATCCGGTCACATGGGCGGCAAGCCACTCCCATCTAGTCACATGGGTGGCAAGCCACTCCCACAAAGGAGGCCACACCCACAGAGTAGGTTCGAACAATTTTTGAAACCCACCACTGGAGTAGTGGAACTTCCAATCAAAGCCCAGCAATATAGATATTACCTCCCACTTTGTACCCCAAGAAGGAAGGAAGAAGGAATTCAAAGAAGAGGAAATTGGGAGTTAGGTGAAGGGGAAAAGATTGCTCATATTAAGTGCCAGGGGTGGTAAGTATTAATTGGAATATATATTACAGAATTATAAGACCATGTTTATACACAATTTAGGTTATTTAATACAATTTTATTCATATCCTTATTTATTGTCCAAGTACCATCCGATATGTCCTATATACTCTAGCTAGTAGTGTGATCTTGGAGACAGAAATAAAGAAGAAACAAAATTCCAAATCAGAAAATGGTTTAGTTTAGTGGGTGCAGCAAGACAAATAGATACTGTACTCCAGACAGCTGCCAAAGCCAATGAGATTTTACTTAATTTTAAAGAATGAAAAGAATGAGAAAGGGTCATCCACAAATTGGAGTATGGTTTATAACTCAGTGTGTCACGCAATTTAAAAAAATTTACTACCAGTTCTGTGGGCATGGCTTAGTGGACCTGGCAGGGGAAACATACTGCAAAATCTCCGTTCCCACCACACTCTGGTGCCAGCCAGAGGTTGTATTTGCCAGTTCTCCGAACTACTCAAACTTTCCACTATCGGTTCTCCAGAACCTGTCAGAAACTGCTGGATTTCACCCCTGGTGTCATGGAGAATCCCTAGACATCAATGAATTAGCTCTGAATTTCAATCACCAAATTCAGAGGATACATAGCCAACTTCTGGAAAACATAACTGAATGTGTATCAGGGGTGGGTTCCTGCCAGTTCTAACCTCTTCTATAGAAGAGGTTCCACAAATCTACAGTGCCGTTTAGAACCGGTTCCAGCTCCCTCCCCCTGCCCATCCGCACATCATCAAGATAAAGAGCGAGAGGAGGAATTCTGGGAGTTGAAGTCCACAAGTCTTAAACCTGTCAAGTTTGAACACCCCTGGGTTTTTTTTCTAAAGGGTTAGGGGTGTAAGGGTTTTGTAACTTGACAGCTTTAAGACTTGCGTGCTTCAAATGCCAGAGTTTCTGAGCCAACATTTTGGTCGCTAAGCAAGAGCGTTGTTAAGTGACTTGCACCACATTTTACAAGTTGGCCACGCCCACCCAGTCACATGACTGTCAAGCCACTCTCACTCAGTCACATGGCTGGGAAGCCACTCCCATCCAGTCACATGGCCAGCAAGCAACTCCCACCCGGTCACATGGCCGGCAAGCCACTCCCACAAAGAAGGCCACACCTACAAAGCAATTCTAAAAAAATTTGAAACCCACCACTGATGTGTATGTACCAGAATCCAAGTCAAAAAGTGGGAAATTGCTGGGAATATTGTATTCCATCAAAAGCAAGGCAATGCTTGACACCCAAAAAAGGATACGATTGATATTGTCATGGAAAATTAGCAGTAAAATGCATCAGTAGTCTATGTACAGATTCACCAACAAAAAGGCGACCGACAAAACCGCGCCCGACTAAACCGCGGTGACAAAACCGTGAGTTCTAAACCAGCCGACAAATGAGCGCTGAATCGTGCCGGCAACAGCGTGGCGACAGAAGCGCGCTGTGAACCTAAACGCAACCCTAACCCTAAACCTAACCCTAAACCTAACCCTAAACCTAATGCTAACCCTAACGCTAACCCTAAACCCTAACACTAACCCTAACCCTAACCCTAAACCTAACCCTAACCCTAACCCTAACCCTAACCCTAACCCTAACCCTAACCCTAACCCTAACCCTAACCCTAACCCTAACCCTAAACCTAAACCTAAACCTAAACCTAACCCTAACCCTAACCCTAAACCTAACCCTAACCCTAACCCTAACCCTAAACCTAACCCTAACCCTAACCCTAACCCTAACCCTAACCCTAAACCTAAACCTAAACCTAAACCTAAACCTAAACCTAAACCTAAACCTAAACCTAAACCTAAACCTAAACCTAAACCTAACCCTTACCTTAACTTAAATCGCCCTTCTGTCGACGCGCTGTTGTCGGCGCGTTGATGACGTTGCGGTTTTAGCGACACGGTTTTGTCGGCGCGCTTTTGTCGTGCACGCTTTGGACGGGTCACGCTATGTACATGCTTAAGCTGTTATCCAGGTGCTAACTGTTCATGAACCATTTCAAGGCTTTTGCTCTTCTTTAATTTTTTTAATCTTCTTCTTTAAACAGTATTTGAACAAATCAGCAGATGCTTTTCAAATAAGGGATTGTCCTTAGCCGGGTCAGACACATATATACCTAAAATTGTATCAAGGGGAAACATTTTCTGTACAGAAGCTTCTTTATATCACCTAGGTCACATGGCTGTTAAGAGGATAAACAGGAATAGGTAATTAAATGCCATTCTGAGATAATTGGAAGGAGGAATAAAATTTAACTATGATAAATAAATTATACATTGAAGTTCTTTAATCTCTTGGTTTATGCATTGATTTTTTATTTATAAAGCATCTGCCATTCTTACAGACAAAGGGATAGAAGAAGAAAAAGATTATTTATTGCACAGAGATTCGTTTTTCCTCATAGGAATTATACAAAGGTAGTTGTGCATATGGTTACAATAACAGGCTGCCTCCTAGGATAAGAGCTGAAAAAAGGAGAGTTTACTCTTCAATGGAATCCAAAGTCCCATCAAAGTATCACACAAGAAGATAATTTCATTCTTCATCCACTCACCCTTCATCTCTAAAGTTTTATCTGATTTTTATTGTCCAATAACGCTAGAAAGTGACGGAGTCTTCATTATTTATACATTTGTCTTTAAATCTAGGCCTGGTATTGGGACTGCTTCAAAAAATATTTCTATTTATTCATATTGTTTCTGAATGTTTTGCAGCTAGTCCAATTTCCACATCAGCAGCTAAATTTCCCCAATGATGGGATTTTATTATTTATTTATTTATTTATTTATTTATTTATTTATTTATTTATTTATTTATTTATTATCACCTCCCATAGACCGATTAGATCACACAGGTTAGGTCTTCTCCAGATTCCATCTGCCAGCCAATGTCGGCTGGCGACTTCCCGGGGGAGAGCCTTCTCTGTCGCAGCTCCAGCCCTCTGGAACGATCTCCCCATAGAGATCCGGACCCTTACTACCCTCCCGGCCTTCCGCAAAGCCATTAAGTCCTGGCTGTTCCAGCAGGCCGGGGGGCTCTCGAAATATCCAGCCCCTCGGAAATTGTGACTGTTGTATATTTTAATATGGTTTTTTGTGTGTATTATCCCCCTCCCTTGTTTTATTGTAAGCCGCCCGGAGACCTTCGGGAGTGGGCGGCATACAAGATCAATAAAACTAAAACTAAACTAAACTAAACTATGTATTTATTTTATTTGTCAAATTGTACAAGGAAACAAGTATGAAAACACATGAAAAAACGGCACAAATAAATGGATATAAATAAGCAAAGCATAGCCATAAACACATAACAAGAGTACATATAAATGGGACAATAGGACAGGGACGGTAGGCACACTGGTGCGCTTATGCACGCCGCCTTAGGGACCTCTTAAGGAACGCATAAGATCCACGGTAGACAGCTTAAGGTAAAAGATATGGGGGTTAGTGGAACTAACAACAGGATCAGGTAGGGTATTCCACACATTTACTACTCTATTCATTGGTGGGATTCAAATAATTTACCAACCAGTTCTCTGCACTAATGACTAGCTGGGGAGGCGGGGCTCGGTGGTCATGTGATCATGAGGGCATGGCCAAGTCAATGTCACTCAGGTCGATGGGCACTTCGCCTTAGTTGTTACAATGGTAATAAGGGTTAACTGGAGAGGCAGTTTCTGTAAGCAGGTCAATAAAGATTAGGCTACAAACAACACCAGAATGTTTCCTTCCTGCCTTCCTTACAGGATTAGCCCTGTAAAGTAGGGAAAAACAAAAGATTTCTTCCAAAAACCGGTTCTCCGAACTGCCTGGAAAGTTACCAACCGGTTCTCCCGAATAGGTGTGAACTGTCTGAATCCCACCACTGCCTCTATTGCTGAAATCGTGTTTTCTGCAATCAAGATTAGAACAGATTACATTCGATCTCATGTTTCTCCAATACACAACAGCCTCATACATTAAGGCATGAAGACGCATCAGTCCTTCTAAGAAGAAGAACAGAACTTCACCTGTTGAGCACCTTAGAAGCAAATCACGCCAAGGAAATTGGGGGAGGTGACATACTGTGCTGCTCAAAGGCCTGGTATGAGTGCAACGACACACTTATCCCTTTCAGGCTTCAAATCCCGGAAAAAAGTTGGACTGATCATTTCTAATGTCAGAAATTATGGATTCATGGTTTCATAATCATAAAAGATTATGCAGGAATTAAGAATTAACAATCCATGTAAGATTGCATGTTGAAGAAAACACTCTTGAAATTGAAACAGCAGCTGCTTACATCAGAAAGAGGTTAAAAGTTTAAAAATAAAAGTGTTGAGAGAGAACATTGCCTTCAACTATGCAGGATAATTTGTTACTAAACAAGAGGCCAGAGTGATTCTCAGATAATTTTAGGTGATAATCAGGACCTGCTGAAACACTTTACTTTTTAAGAAATACATTGCAAGTCCTGAAATACAGCCAATAGTCTCCTTGGAAACTTGCCTCTGGAAATTTCACTTCCTATTCCAAGGACCTATTCCTCCCCGTGGCACGACAAAACCGCGCTCGTCAAAATAGTGGTAATAAAACCGCATCGCTAAAGCCGCGACGTCATCACCGCGCGTCATCACCGCCGCGACAACAGCGCGGCGACAGAAGGGCGCTTTAAAACAGCGCGGTGGCAGAAAGCTGATTTAAATTAAGGTAAGGGTTAGGATTAGGTTTGGGGTTTGCTTTAGGGTTAGGTTTAGGGTTAGGTTTAGGGTTAGGTTTAGGTTTAGGTTTAGGTTTAGGTTTAGGTTTAGGTTTAGGTTTAGGGTTAGGTTTAGGGTTAGGTTTAGGGTTAGGTTTAGGGTTAGGTTTAGGGTTAGGTTTAGGGTTAGGGTTAGGGTTAGGGTTAGGGTTAGGGTTAGGTTTAGGGTTAGGTTTAGGGTTAGGTTTAGGGTTAGGTTTAGGGTTAGGGTTAGGGTTAGGGTTAGGGTTAGGGTTAGGGTTAGGGTTAGGGTTAGGGTTAGGTTAAGGGTTAGGGTTAGGGTTAGGGTTAGGGTTAGGGTTAGGGTTAGGGTTAGGGTTAGGGTTAGGGTTAGGGTTAGGGTTAGGGTTAGGGTTAGGGTTAGGGTTAGGGTTAGGGTGCTGTGCTTTGGAAGGCGCGGATTTGCCCTCCGCGATTATGTCATTGCGGTAGGGTCACATTTTTCCTTAGCGCTTTGAACGGCGCGGATTTGCCCTCCGCACTTATGTTGGCACGGATAAGAGCTTCGCGGTTTTGTGGTGGAACCATTCTTCCCATCAGGTTATTCCACTCAACATGAATAAGGAATGTGACCATTCTTTTGCATTCCATCTGAAAGCAATACAAGAAAAAAAAACATGGTCCTCGTTTGGAATGGGAAGCCCTTCATCTTAAGTGCATAGTTTTGGCAGGAGTAAAACATTCCATTCTTCAGGCACTGTTTTCCCTACATCTGCCACCTAATGGAAAATTCTTGATTAGTCTAGCCACTCAGCCAAAGAGAAAGAAATCTTGATTTTTAGAGTTGAATTTCTGGACTAACTTGGAGGAAACAGCCCCTCAGGTTTGAAACATGTCTTTGCTGGCCCAGAAAAGGAAGGAAGCATGCATATTATGCATGCAATTAAAAATGCACTGAAAACACGCCTTAGCAATAGTTAGCAATAGCAATAGTTAGACTTATATACCGCTTCATAGGGCTTTCAGCCCTCTCTAAGCGGTTTACAAAGTCAGCATATTGTCCCCAACAACAATCCAGGTCCTCATTTTACCCACCTCGGAAGGATGAGTCAACCTTGAGCCGGTGAGATTTGAACAGCCGAACTGCTGAACTGCAGTCAGCTGAAGTAGCCTGCAGTGCTGCATTTAACCACTGTGCCACCTCGGCTCATCCAGACTACACAGCCCTGCAAGCCTTTAATGCATATATTCCTTGTATAATCAGAAAATCAGTAATTGTCAAGTATATCATATTCAATTTGCAGCAGAAGGAATATGGATTTCTGCTTGGTGAGAAATCCATGAAAATCCATCACTTTAAAAAGCCCATCACCATCACTATCAACACCACCAACAAATGAGAAGAACCGCAAACAGTAGGTCAAATGAAGCTGTTCATTCCCCAGCCATTCTTTCCTCCCTGTGACAAAGATAGGGACTATCTAATTAAACACAGAAAGTCAAGAACACGTGTGTGTGTTTTTTTCTTCTTTAGCTTCTCTGGTAACTCAACCCCATAAAAGAAAGGAAGACACAATTACGGAAGACAAAGGTCTCTTCAGAAAGAGCAGCTTTTTCCAGAAGTCCATTTTGTAAACAGCTGCCCAGTGAAAAACTCTGGCCAAAACAAAATCGGATGCCTGTGTTATAAATGTTTCCAACAGTTGCAGAAAAATATCTCCCTTTTATGTTGTGTGCAGCCAATTACATGATATCATTTCATTCCCAAAGGTGCCTTTTTCAAGAGGCAACTGGACTTTCTGTTTTTTTCTTTGAAGAGGTTTCGCTTCTAAGAAGTTTCTTCAGCTCTGACTAAATGGTGGGGAATGAAAGAATTTACCAGAGGTGGGTTCCTACCAGTTTGCACCAGTTCGGTAGAACCGGTTCGTCAAATCTACCGAACCGGTTAGAAGAGGTTCCACCAGTGGACCCGGAAAGCAGGTTCCAAATTTTTTTGAAACCCACCACTCACACAAACACACACACAGAGAGAGAGAGAGAGAGAGAGAGAGAGAGAAAGAGAAAGGAAGGAAGAAAGAAAGAAAAAAGAAAGAAAGAAACAGTGAGAGAGAGATGAAAGAAAAAAAGGAAAAGGGAACAGAGAGACAAAAGGAAGGAAGGAAGGAAGGAAGGAAGGAAGGAAGGAAGGAGAGAGAGAGAGAAAGAGAGAGAGAGAGAGAGAAAGAAAACACATGGCCCGCAAGCCACTCCCACCAGGTCACATAGCCGGCAAGCCACTCCCACAAAGGAGGGCACACCCACAGAGTAGGTTCAAAACCCAGCACTGGAATTTACACTCCTTGCAGACAGCTGTTCATTTGCATTCTTTTAGCAGGTTGTTGAACTTCATGACCCCAGAGAGGAAACTCGATACGAAGCACTTTCTCCCTCCCCTCCTCTCTCTCTTTCTCCCTTCCCTTCCTCCGAATGGCTAGCAGTGAACTGTCTCCTGAGCCCAAAAGCCCAGGGTAAGCAGTATTTTGCCTAATGGGCCATGAGAAGGGTTTGGGACTGAAGAGGCTGGGGCCCATTTGCCAGAGCAAATAGCTAGGGTCACAGAGCCGAGGTGGCACAGTGGTTAAATGCAGCACTGCAGGCTACTTCAGCTGACTCCAGTTCTGCAGTTCGGCTGTTCAAATCTCACCGGCTCAGGGTTGACTCAGCCTTCCATCCTTCCGAGGTGGGTAAAATGAGGACCCGGATTGTTGTTGGGGGCAATATGCTGACTCTGTAAACCGCTTAGAGAGGGCTGAAAAGCCCTATGAAGCGGTATATAAGTCTAACTGCTATTGCTATTTCATTGGAGAAGAAATGGTAGGGGTTAATGAATGGGGGCGGAACCCTGGGGGCGAACAAGGGGCGGTGAAGCATACAAGGCAAACATTCCTAGACCCGCCTCAGTGAGATGGCTGGCATAGAAGTTTAATAATAAATAAATAATATAATATAAACACATACATATACTCTACATATATTTTATGCATTATATATTATGTTTATATATATATATAACCATCAAGTTTAAACTTCCCACCTTGCTGAAATTTATATAAGCAGTCCCAAATTCCTTAATCCAAGTGTATTTTCTAGGAAAGAACTATGAATTTTTTTTAAAAAAAGTAGATTCCTGCCAGATCTAGGGCTTGAAGGAAACCAAGTGAGTGAAAAAAACACCCAAAATTTGCATATGTTGCTGTGAGATCTGTTCAGGACGACAAATGCATGCAGAGTTTGCAAAAGGTGTTCTAGTATGACAACTCATTTGGAACTGCTTAGCAAGATTAAGGGCAAGCAATGCTGAGTCTCATATTCATTCATTTGCTTGCTCACTAACTCATTCATAAATTCATTCATTCATCCCCTGCATCTGCAGACGCTTGATAAATATTTCAGTAGCAGCTACCAAGGCTGATGGCTTCTGTGTCATGTAAAATGAGGCATTTGGTTCCCTCAATGAGGACTGCTATATGAATACATAAACAGCCAGAAAACACACAGACACAAACAGAGAGACCCACACACTTAACACAGAGAGAGAACAGGGAGGGAGTTAGGACATTTTAAAACTCTTGCAGATACCTTTTCAGTTTGAGAATAAACTCAGCCTGTCCAAGCTGAAGACAAATGTGCAACAATTGGTTCATGGATCCCCCAAATCACTTTATTATTAAAAAGGAATGCTGTGCCAGAAGTTGTGTTTAGCATTCGACCTGCGCTCATTGTCGGAACAGAATTGGGCACAATTTATTTAATGTACCAAACAGAAAAGCATAGAGAAGCTGAACAGGACTGAATCAATTCTGCTTTGTGCCTCGCCATCAGTCTCTCTCCCAAGAATTCAGATTCAGATTCAGAAGTTTATTTGTATGCCGCCCTTTTCCCTGGGGGGACTCAGGGCGGCTCACATCCGAAAGGGAAAAGGGAAACAGACTTTTACATATACGACAACACATAATTAAAAGAAAATACAACATTCATACCATTCAGGAGGGTGCAATCTTAGCCCCAGGCCTGGCGGGATAGCCAGATTCTAATGGCTGTGCGGAAGGTCTGGAGAGTGGTGAGGGTGCGAATCTCCACGGGGAGATCGTTCCATAGGGTTGGAGCTGCCACCGAGAAGGCCCTCCTCCGCGTGGTCGCCAGTTGGCATTGACCCGCAGATGGAACCCGGAGGAGGCCCAATCGGTGAGATCTAATAGGTCGTGTAGAGGTAATTGGCAGTAGGCGGTCTCTCAAGTACCCAGATCCACTACCATGGAGGGCTTTATGAGTGACAAGTAGCACCTTGAAGCGTATACGGAGATCGACAGGTAGCCAGTGCAGCTCGCGGAGGATAGGTGTTATGTGGGTGAAGCGAGGTGCACCCACAATCACTCGCCCGGCTGCATTCTGGACTAGCTGAAGTCGCCGAATACTCCTCAAGGGCAGCCCCATGAAGAGCACGTTGCAGTATTCCAGTCTAGAGGTCACAAGGGCTCTCATCCTCATAATAGTGAAGGGGGAGGGATTGGAATGGTTCTGCAAACATGTCCCAGGAATTTAGCTTTACATTTACAGAGCAAGCAAGCCAGCACCGAAGGAATTGTCAAACTGAAAGGTGACCATAAAGGCAGATGCTGGGAAGGAAAGAAGTATCAAGATGCATCTGTTCTTGGAAGGTAATATTCATGCTTTGAATGGCTGTTCAGGCAATCTGGCTTCCTTCCCGGGGTTATAAATGTCTTGTATTTAGATTTACCTGCAGTAAAGGAAAAGACAGGAAACCTACACTCTAAATGTTGCAGAATTACCATTCCCAGAAGCTCTAGCCAGCATGGCCAATGGTGAAAAATATTGGAAGGAGAGCTTCTCTGACATTTAGGAGACTGCAGTTTTCACTCCAGTGGTTTAATGGAAAATTCTGCCATGAGAATCTTATGGAAACAAATGAAAATATATCACAGCATATTCTAGCAGCTAAGATTCCAGGCTTCAGGTTGGATATTTTAAGTTTGCCTTGCCTTGTCACTAAATATTGCCCCCCCTCCCATCAGCAGCAGTCACAATACAAAAACCTGACAAATCTATTCAAAAAGAAGCAATTTCTTTCAAAAGACACCCAATTTCCCAAACAAACTATGTATTTCGAGTCTGACAATTGACCTCTCTTTAGTTCACATCTAAATATTTTAAGTAAATCCTGGTTGTTTTTATCATTGAATTTTATATTTTAAAAAAATCTTAATATAGCAGGATAGATTTAGGCAAAGAAGGCAAATCACCATTCTGAAAACATGGAGATTTGAGAAGTATAAACTAAATGCCACCAATGTTAACAAAAGTGTTAAAGACTATAATAGATTTCAATATTTATCATATTTTAGTGAAACTATAAGGAATGGATTGGAATTTGGATTAAAGACTGTTGCAGAGTAGTTAATGAATGCTATTTTGAGAGACGTTGTATTGATGTTGACAGCACTGGTTTGAATTTTCATGACTCTTGATCTTCTTATTCCAAGTTGCATGAAAATGAAAGCTCTTATTTAATTTTCATGAACACCCTGGACATAAAACGAAGTGTGAAAATGCTGCTTTGCAGAAGTTCAACAACTTGGGGTTCCAGATGTATTATCTAAATGTTTTAGTCCATTTAGGGGAAACTCATTGTTAAATTATTCAGAGACCCACCAGGTTAAGGGCTTAATAATAGCATAGAGCTGATTATCAATCAATCAATCAGAATAGAGCTGGAAGGGACCTTGGATGTCTTCTAGTCCAACCCCCTGCTCAAGCAGGAGACCCTATACTATTTCAGATAGGTGGCTGTGTGGCCCAGCAGGAGCCGTTGGAGCTGCCACCAGAGTCCGACAGTGAGGGGCCATATGAATAGGCTCTGGAGGATGTGGAGGACCCTGTACAGGGTTCCGACTCCGAGCAGGGCGCAGAGAGACTGGTTGGCCACCAGGTGGCACCTGAGCCTTGGACCAGTGGGGAGGAGACAAGGGAGAGTGATCCAGAAGCTAGCAGTGAGTTGTTCCTGGATGCACGCCATCGAAGAGCTACTCGGCGTCAGGAACAATTACAGGAGGTAATTGCACTCAGCTGATGGTCATTAGGCTCCTCTTCAGACTTTAAAAAAGACTGCTTGTGACACGCCCTTCTTGCAGAAGTCAATGCATTGACCAAAGAGAATGTAACTAACTTGGCAGGCTGGATTGCTGCCAAGGTTTGTCTGAATTGCTGCCAAGGTTTGTCGGACTTGCTGCCAAGGTCTTTATCCGTTTGTTTGCTTGGCTTTCAGCCACCGAGATTCTAGTCTTGTTATTAAAGGACATTCTAATTAAGCTTGTCTTGCCTTTCATTACTGGATGGAGGAGGGGGTCAGAACAGGTGGCAGTCTAGTCTTTTTTTAAAAACTTCCAGTGATGAAGCCCCTACAACATTTGAAGGCAAGCTGCTCCACTGATTAATTGTCTTCACAGTTAGGAAGTTTCTCCTTAATTCCAGGTTGCTTCTCTCCTTGATTAGTTTCCATCCTTTGTTTCTTGTCTTGCCTTCTGGTGCTTTGGAAAATAGACCCCCTCTTCTTTGTGGCTGCCCCTCAAATACTGGAATACTGCTATCATGTCCACCACCCCCAGTCCTTCTTTTCTCTAGCCTAGTCATACCCAATTCCTGCAACCGTTCTTCATATATTTTTGTCCCCAGGCTTTTAATCATCTTAGTTGCTCTTCTTTGCACTTTTTCCAACTCTCGGCATCTTTTTTGTAATGTGGTGACCAAAACTGGATGCAGTATGGGGACACACTAAGGCTTTATAAAGTGGTACTAATACTGCATGTGATTTTGGTTCTATGCCTCTGTTTATGCAACCAAGGATTGTATTAGGTTTTTTGACTACTGCCGCACACTGCTGGCTCATGTTTATTTTATTTTTTTTAATTATTTTAATTTTATCAATTTCATATATACATTCACAATTATATGATCTCATAACTGTTATTAACAATATGTATTTATAACAATTTTTCCCTACTGTTGACAATATACTTGAAGATTGCTTTTTTAACATCCCATAGATCCATCTTATCTTACAACGGTCCTACTTCTTCTTCCCTCCCTCCCTCTTTCCTTCCCTCGTTTCTTCTCTCCTACTCCCCTTCCTTCCCTCCCTCCTTCCCCTTCCCTCCTTCTCTCCTTCCCTCCTTCCTTCCCGCCTTCCTTCCTTCCCTCCTTTCTTTTCTCCTTCTCTCCTTCCTTTCCCCCTTCCTTTCCTCCTTCCTTCCCCCCTTCCTTCTCTCCTACATTCCCTCTTTCCTTCCCTCCTTTCTTCTCTCCTTCACTCCTTCCTTCCCTCCTTCCTTCCCTCCTTGCTTTCCTCCTTCCTTCCCTCCCTCCTTCCTACCTCCCTTTGTTCTCTTTCTTCTCTCCTTCCTTCCTTCCTTCCTCCTCTCCTTTCCCTTCTCTCCTTCTCCTTCCTCCCCTTTACCCTTCCCCTCTTCTTCCCATTCCTCCCCTCTTTCCTACTCTTACATTCCCTCCCATTCTTCCTTTGCCTTTCCCTTTCTCCTTTTCCTCTCCTTTTTCCTCTCCTTCCTATCTTTTCTTCTACTCCTCCCTCCATCCACTCTATCCGTTGTTGTGTTTACATATTCTCCTCTTCAGGAGATGACCTGGATCTCTTGGCTCATGTTTAAATGATCATCCACTAGGACTCCAAGATCACAGTTACCGTTTTTGAGCCAGGTTTCACCTGATCTGTACTTGTGCCTAGGCAGGTTTTTCCTGCCTAGATGTAAAACCTTACTTTTCTCCACATTAAAATTCATGTTGTTGGATGGGGCCCATTTTTCAAATCTGTCAAGCTCTTTTTGGATCCTGAGATTGTCTTCTGCCAGTTTCGTGTCATCTGCAAATTTTATAAGTTCCCCTTCTATTCCATCATCTAAGTCATTTATAGAGATATTGAAGGGTTACTGGCCTACGACGGAACCTTGCAATACCCACTGCTTACTTACCTCCATGTATACGTGTTATGGCCCGGCAGGTGCCATTGGAGCTGCCACCAGACTCCGACAGCAAGGGGTCTTATGAGTCGGCCCTGGAGGAGGTGGAGGACCCTGGACAGGGTGCCAACTCAGAGCAGGGCGAGGAGAGACTGGTTGGCCACCAGGTGGCGGCGGAGCCTTGGATCAGAGGGACTGTTCAGGAAAACACTTGTAAGTTGTTTCAGGATGCACGCCGTCGAAGGGCTACTCAGCGGAAGGAACAACTGCATAATTGTAGGAGATGATTGCGCTTAGCTGATGCTGATTAAGATCCTCTCCTGATTATAAAAGAGACTGTTTGTGCCATGCCCTGTTTGCTAGAGTCAACATTCACGATTCAGAGAAACCAACTTGGAGAAGTGGTTTGCTCTGAGAGTTTGTTTGCATTGCCTAGGTTTGTAGTAATTGCTGCCAAAGTGCTTATCTCTTTGGTTATTTTGGGCTTGCAGCCAACAAGGGTCTGGACTGATTAAAAGTATTCTTATTTACATTTGCTTTTGGCTTTCGTTCCTGGACGGAGGAGGGGGGTCAGAACAATATGTAGTACCATTAAGGACAATTTGTTGAGTATGGTTTGTCAGCCAGTTACAAATCCATCTGATGATGAGGTTGTCTATCCCACATTTTTATATTTTACCAAGAAGTAGGTTGTGGTTTACGTTATTGAATGCCTTGCTAAAGTTTAACTATACTACGTATATTACCTAAGTATATTGTCTATTATACTAATATAATATACTAAAATACATTATCACCAGCAACAGATTTGGTCTGTTTGCCTCTGCATTCTCACTCTCTGTTCCCCTGCTGGCTACCTCCTCTGGAGCTAGGTTCCCTGATGGGATGCCTGAACTTCTGTTACTCAGGAATGTCACTAATCTAGTTCCCCTCTAGGAAAGATCCAGGGTGAGACTCCAGTGGGCAGTCCAGAAGAAGAAGAAGAAAGAGGAGGCTGAGATGGATATGTAGAGTCTGATCGAGAAACAAATATGTGGGAGAGGATGAAGACAGGGGAATGGGTATGCTCTCCATTTAAAAAATGGAGGATGTAAGAAAAGATCTTTATATACTGAGCTTAAGTCCCTTTATTTCCTTCCCCCAACAGTTGAAATGGGGAAAACTTCTAGGACTTACTTTCCAGGATCTTTTTTTTTTTTTTGCAGTGGCTAAAAGGAAAAGAGGCAAATTCTCCACCAAGTTCTATCCTCTTCCAGTTGCTGATAAAGTACAGCATAATTTGTCCATGGAAATTCTGTATTCCTTCCAATTTTGCAATCATGGGATTAGCATCTCCCTCCCACCACTTGGTACTGTATCCACACACACGTACATGCTGTCAGCTTCTGCCTTGCTGTTGCTTCAGCTGCCATGAAACGGGGAGGGGGGGCTGGTATTTGGGAGGGGTTATTTGATGTGCTGGAGGAATGTTCTAGGATGTACCAGATGTTTGGATTGCGCATGCGTGAGTGCTTCCCGCCTGGACCAACGGCCTCGACATTCCATCTTCGTGATGTCTTTTGAAGTTATCTCACACCTGACACTTGAAGGACTTATGATTGGCCTGGAGCTATGATCCTAAGGGGTGGGGAATTCTATATATCAATCGCTTTCGCGCCTAATTAAGCAGACTTTGCTTCGCAACTGCTTGCTTACCATTTATAATTAGTAAAAGTACTTTGGATTTCCAAACCATGGAGTCTCTTAGTCTTCCTTTCCTAATTATGTGATGGAGTGATGCTGACACATGCACACAAACAAGCAGAGAGAGGGAGGGAGGGAGGGAGGGAGGGAGAGAGAGCCCTGGGGGAAATACGTGGCAAAATCAAAGACAAAATCCACTCCCAGCCCCTCAAAATCCATCTTTTGCCCCTCCCATGTTTAAGAAGCAGGGGGAAGGGTTAGATGAAGGAAATGAATTCTGTCCAATTGAGATAAAAACCTTGGGGCATTCTCCAAACTAAGAAAAATGCAGCATGAGACTCTCAATGTCTCAATAGCATTCAAAACCATCAATCATAGCATCCTTCAAGTCTATCTGCAAAGGTTGGGAGCGGGACATTGTATCTCAACTGTTCTCCCTGATGTATGGTTGTGTTAAGGCATTATTTCTATTTCTATCACTTTTATGATTTTTTCGAACCATGCTATTTAAGACACAAATAATTGCTTCAGTATTGAGGAAGCAAAAAAATAAATAAACGCAGGTTTCTTTTCATTCAACTCTGGGGAAGCGACTCATGGGGAAAATCTGTAAGTCTCTGCAAGCTAGCTCAATGTAAGTTTACTCAGTCAAGTGCATTCCTCTGTTCAGACATTCAATCCTCACAAGACAGGGAAGAAAAGCTGAGCTACATTCAGTGTGCTGCACAATCAATCCTGCAGCTCACTTTTTATACAAACCTCAAGCTAAAATTTGGGCTACACTTCTACATCCTGTGAGTAATCAAAAATAGGTGAAATATATGACACAGCCAGGTCCTGGGTTCAAAAACCTCCCCCCTCCTCCCCCCCGATCATAACTGTGTATGGCTGGAATGGTGAGCATAATGCAATGAACAAACTCAGTGAATTCTTCTCATATTTGGGTTCCTTTGATGAGCTTTAATGCCAAAATGGTTATGAAATCCATCTTCAGTAACCAGAATATTGTTGCTACAATGTGCAATTTCACTTCAGAGTAATTACACAGAGAGACACACAACACACACCATTCAGAAACCCTTCATATAATAAGTTGTCTTCAGAAGTATTAAACGAAATCCTGAGCTTTCAGAAGAATCAAAATAGTTAAACCTTCACGAAATGAGAAAAAGAAGCAAATTTGCTTCCAATGCCACAAGAATTGAGTGAACAGAAATAGCTTCAATGTGTTATATTTTTTGTCTCTTTTCTACTTTTCTTCTGTCTGTTGATGCTGCCTTTCCTTAATCTGTTCCACATCTTTCTGATCATGCCAAGGCAGCTATCTTTCAGATATATCCCTGACTTTAATGGATGCTGATGAAGCAGAAGCACAATATAAGATGGGATTTGGGACTGGGGTTGATTAAAAAGGCAGAAAGGAAAGATTTGAGGGAATGCAGCTCAAAAAAACCACCCATTAGTCCCCCTTGCAAGTAGGGTGCTACAAGAAGGGTATGTACCGTATATACTCGAGTATAGGCCGACCCGAATATAAGCCGAGGCACCTAATTTTACCACAAAAAACTGGAAAAGTTATTGACTCGAGTATAAGCCTAGGGTGGGAAATGCAGCAGCTACCGATAAATTTCAAAAATAAAAATAGATACCAATAATGCCATTGCCCATTGAATAACATATACAGCCTGCCTGTGCCCATTAAATATACAGTAGCCATTGTAAAAATTTGCTCTGCGTAACAAATTATTATCACACAATACCGGTGTATTCAATGAAATACTTCACTCACCTCATGATGCTGATGTCCCGCTGTGATGATGATGTCCCGCCTCCTATGACACACGGCACAGTGATTCCTATCATTGGATCACTGTACCAGAGGAGGTGGGACATCGTTATGTGGCTGCTTGCCATAACAAGGAGGAGGTGGGACATTGTTGCAGAGCGGCAGGAGGGGGAGGAAGGGGAATCGTAAGATAGCCCTGCATTACATTAGAACGTGAGGAGGAGGGATGGTGCGGTGCACGCTGCGCGGCAAACTGACACAGAGGGAGGGGAAACTCAGGGGCGCTGGGCCATTCACGAGCGTCACCCAGCGGCATGGCCCCGCCCCTTTTTCTCCTCCATTTCGGGCAAATTTTTCACTGACTCGAGTATAAGCCGAGGCGGCTTTTTTCAGCTCAAAAAGTGGGCTGAAAAACTAGGCTTATACTTGAGTATATACAGTAATAGGTAAGGAAAATCCAATTCTTGTGAGGTGTATTTTCTTCCAAAATCAGGGAAATGAAAGTGGACTACAAAAATGTCCCCTGCAATGTTCATTTGTATGATGATGATTACGTTCTACACTTATTAGCAACATTAGTTACTTACTTATGATGCACTGAACAACACATCAGTAATGTGCCTTTGACTGTTCCATTGCTTATATGCTTGACAAGTCTTGCACTCATGAATGAAATCATGAAAAATAGTTTATATTTATGAATTTAATTCTTAATTCTATAGAAATATGCCCTGTAACTTGCACAGTAAATAATTTCTAGGGGAAAAGGTGAAGGTTTCCATGTCCAGTCATGTCCAACTTTAGAGCATGGTGCTCATTTCAGGTGCATCTCTCACACTTTTTTGGGGGGGCAAGTTTTTGACCCCCCCCCCAAAATATGCTGGCAAACTCTATTCAATACTCTCATTATGCCAAGATAGAACTTGTTTTTGCAAATTTCTCAAATCTGTTTCTCGAATCTGTGCACAGACATTTGTTCTGATTTATTTTACAACCAGATATTTTAGTTAAGTTTATTTCAGATTCACTGTCTTCACTTTAAAGAACGTGTGCAGTTTCCATTTGCATAAAAAGTGTTGTTGGCGAAATGTATTCAGTCATAAATCCATAATATTTCCATTATTTTGCCTTGGACAAAAATATGGTGTTGAACGGGGTATCCTTTTTCAGCTGAGGAACTATTTGTAGGATGAACATTTAGGCGTGGAGAACTTGCCACAATATTTTTCCTTACATGTTAAAAAGTGTTGGCATATTCATGAAACGTGAATTGGTGATTATCAGAACTGACTGGTACAGCTCACAAACAAGATGAATGAATGGGAATATCGTTCCCAAAGTACAGTGGTGGGTTTCAAAAATTGTTCGAAACTACTCTGTGGGTGTGGCCTCCTTTGTGGGAGTGGCTTGCCGCCCATGTGACCGGATGGGAGTGGCTTGCCGCGGATATGAAGATGCCGATGACACTTGTCAGAACCACCTTAAATTACCTCACACATAGCACTGGCATGCATAAGAATAGGATGTAAACTTGTTTTTTAAGAGGCATCTTTGGTTTGCGTCAAAACAACTTCAACACACGGAATGTTCTGGTTGCACCACAAACGCAGTAGTCATCCTTACCTTTCACAGAGGCACTGAGTTTTATAAATATGAGCATGATAGTGTAGAATAATCATATCCAAGGATCAGTGGTGGGTTTCAAAAATTTTTGGAACCTCTTCTGTAGGTGTGGCCTGCTTTCCGGGTCCACTGGTGGAACCTCTTCTAACCGGTTTGGTAGATTTGACGAACCGGTTCTACCAAATAGGTGCGAACTGGTAGGAATCCACCTCGGCCATAATATGAAATTACTTTTGGAAGCCATCCTATCAGCAAGCATGACCCTTTATCAATTTAAATGTCTTTCTTTTGGTTTTCATTTTGTATGTTCTTTCATATGATTTTACTGCTTTTATTGATATTTTTAATGATGTACACTGCCCTCAGTCTTTTGCTGAATGGTAAATTATACAAATTGATGGATTCCCTAATTAATTAGCAACTTTTTAATAGTCAAAACTTTAGCTCAGAATTTCAAAATCTGAGTTTGAAACATTTGTCTGCACTCAAAGAAAATTACATTCTGTGCATGCTTTTGCTCTTAAAGCAAAGGTTAAGCTGCCTAGAGACAATTCCTATGTCTCACGTATTTAACCGTAAAATAAGAGGACAAGCACTGAAGCTGTAGGGGACATGATGTCTTCATCAGTGAAGCGTCT
The DNA here is from genome assembly GCF_051295495.1 of Thamnophis sirtalis. Taxonomy (NCBI): domain Eukaryota; kingdom Metazoa; phylum Chordata; class Lepidosauria; order Squamata; family Natricidae; genus Thamnophis; species Thamnophis sirtalis. The sequence goes on along the minus strand of NW_028261392.1, from coordinate 57,546,882 downwards.
CTCCTCCATGGCAAGTGTACCATGTTTTTTTCCTTTTTTTGGTAGATTCTATATTGTAGGTGGAAAGTTGGATTGATCTGTGGTGGCCAAAAATCAGAAGGATTTTGGTAGTACCTTTTCTAATGAACACATTTTATTAAAAGGCAGAAGGTCTTGCTCAGATTCATAGAGAGATTAAGCTGATTTTCAGCCCTTTTGTGTAATGTAATTCATTCCTCACTTCAGTTTTGTGGAACATTATCTATGGGTAATTTATTCCCCTGCCACAGTGTTTAGTCTGTAGGTCGTGACTGGTTCTCAGCCAAGATTATTTTGCTTTAAAAATTAAATATATGAGAGGAAGAGTGGGAAGCAGAGGAGAGAAGAAAGATAGGAAGAGAGGGATAGGAGAGAGGGTGAAGGGGGAAGATGAGGTGTATAAGGAGTGGTAAGGGGAGAGAGGAGAAGGAGAAAGGAAGGGGAAGTAGAGTAGAAAATGATGGAGGGAAGACAGGATGTAGAAAGGGGGAGGAGAGAGGGGGAAGAAAGTGTCGGATAAGGTATAAATATGGTGTATGGAGAGCAGAAGAGCCAATAACTGGGTTTTTCTTTTTTCTTTTCTTTGGTAGTTGATGGTAAGATGAATCGATGTAAGTACTTAATAATACAACATGATATTGACTATGTAATAGTATACATGTGATTATATGTTATGAAAATGGAAAATAAAAACTTTCTATGGTGAAAAAAAAATTAAATCTATGCTCTTTCCTTGACTTTTTAGTGGTTCTCAATTTAACTGTGCTTGATCTTCTTCTGGATCTCCTTGGAGGGCTGGGGACTAGAGGCATCATGTTATACAGAATTGATTCCTTCCCAGTCCCCAGTAACAGTTGAGGGGAGAGGAGGTTGGTCCAGGAAGTCCTTTGTTGTCGTTAAGATTAGGGCTTTTACATTCTATACCGGAGGATGTCACCTGTCAGTTCAAGGTCAAATGTCAGAACCAAAGTTGCCATGATTCTTGACCTGGTACAGATCTTAGTGGCAAGAAATAAACTGAAGTTATTGATCTGAGCACTAAGATGACGGAAGCAGTTTTTGTACAGAAACCATTTATTAACTGTGGATGGGATAGTGGGCAGCCCTGTTGAAACTACAGGTCCATGACTTGGGCCAGGGCTCACAGTTACTGTTGGGATTGCAAATTGAAGCAGTGGCCAGAAAACGGCATTAGCTGAAGTGATGGTTGTGATCTTATCTAGAATGGGAGATCTTATTGACAGTAAGCTGTGCTCTCATCAGCACCAATAGTCTACTGCCTTCTGAACATTCTGAATAGTTTTACCTCTGAAGACTCCTCAGAAATTTCAGTTGGTGCAGAATGCAGCTAAATACATGTTGATAGATAAGAACTGTTAATGCTGTGTGACACCTATATAGCAGACTGTTATGGCCCAGCAGGAGCCGTTGGGGCTGCCACCAGACTCCGACAGCGAGGGGCCCTATGAGTCGGCTCTGGAGGATATGGAGGACCCTGGACAGGGTTCCAATTCCAAACAGGGCACAGAGAGGCTGGTTGGCCATCAGGAGGCACCTGAGCCTTGGACCAGTGGGGAGGAGACAAGGGAGAGTGAGCCGGACGCCAGCAGTGAGTTGTTCCTGAATGCCCGGCACCAAAGAGCGAACAGTTGCGTAGTTACAGGAGGTAATTGCTCTCAGCTGGTGGTCATTAGGCTCCTCTCCAAACTATAAAAAGACTACTTGTGCACATGCTCCTCTTGCAGAAGTCAATGCAGGAACTAATGTCGGAGAACATTATGGTGAGCTTGGCAGGCTGGATTGCTGCCAAGCCTTATCTGTGCTGGATTGCTGCCCAAGCTTGTCTATGCCGGTTTGCTGCCAAGGACCTGTCTGTCTGTTAATTAAATGCCGTAACTTATCTTTGGCTTGGAGTGTGTGTTGGTGTGGGACAAGGGGGGTCAGAACAGCAGGCATTGCATTAATTTCCAGTAAGCTATCTGGTTCTAAGTGCTTGTGGTGTTCAGATGTAAAACTATACTTAGTACTTGCAGAAATGCCTTCTCCCACTAGAACTATTACTCAGTATGCTGATCTCAGTTGATGATAGTGAAGATCAATCAATCAACTGGAATGGAACTGAAGGGACCTTGGAGGTCTTCTAGTCCACTCCTGTTCAAGCAGGAGACCCTATACCATTTGACACAAGATTCTCCAGATGTCAAGAGTGAGAATTGTGGAGCCAAGAAATGTTTTTCCCCACTTCGTATTTTGTAAAATATCTACTCCATGGACCCAACCCTGATATGTTTTGTAAAGCTACAAAGTCAGAGTCTATTCTCTAGGATAATGTAAAGCTGTGGTCACTAGATTGATGAGCTGGTGCCAAGGGATTTGAGATTGTTTATTAGTTTGCCTACTTGTTTTATTTATTATTGTATTGCTATGTGGTTACTACTGTTTAGTTTTATCTGTATTTTATGTTTAATGGTTTATTGTAAACTGGATTTGGATTTGGATTTTATTCAATTTGTAGGCCGCCCTATTCCCCAAAGTGACTCAGGGCGGCTGAACAAAGCCAAGGGAGGGGAAATTACAAAAAATAAGACAAAGACAATCAGACAATACAAACAGTTTAAAAGCACAACAGACACAGCAAATTCGAGTAGGGGGGGGGACTCAACCCCAGGCTTGCTGGGACAGCCAGGTCTTCACGGCCATCCGGAAGGCCTGAAGGGTGGAGAGGGTCCGAATCTCCACTGGGAGCTCGTTCCAAAGGGCCGGGGCAGCCACAGAGAAGGCCCTCCTCCGAGTAGTCGCCAGCCGACATTGGCTGGCAGATGGAATACGGAGGAGGCCTAATCTGTGAGATCGAATGGGTCTGTGGGAGGTAATCGGCAGAAGGCGGTCTCTCAAGTACCCAGGTCCAATACCATGTAGGGCTTTATAAGTAATAACTAGCACCCTGAAGCATATCTGGAGACCAATAGGTAGCCAGTGCAGCTCGCGGAGGATAGGTGTAACGTGGGTGTACTGGGGTGCACCCACAATTGCTCGCACGGCTGCATTCTGGACCAGCTGGAGTCTCCGAACACTCTTCAAGGGCTGCCCCATGTAGAGCGCATTGCAGTGTTGTGAGTTGAGTGCATGATAAATAAATAAGATGGAAAAACCTTTAAGCAAACAAACAACAACAACTTGGCAGACTCCACCAATTCTGGAATGACTTTTAGATTTTCTCCAAAAAGAAAAACCAAGCAGAATATTCTCAGAACAGATATGCAGCTATGCTATATTATTATATGCAGAATATACCATCGGGGGGGGGGATGGTAATGCTGTCACCTTTCCCCACGGAATGCCTAAGACGAATTTTGTGCTTGGTATATTCTGTGAAATTAAAATGGCACTCACTGTAAAAGAGATGTTGTAGAAAAGCAGAAAAGCAAATCAACAGCAAGGAAGACAAAAGTGTTTTCATTTCTCCATGCAGGATGAGAGAAAAAGGGAAGGAAAAGAAAGCAGTGAAGTGACTGATGGGTTCATTTTTTAAATCACAGATTAAAAAGACAGTTTATTTGATAAAGATTTGGAGGAGTGTTGAGTAAGTTGGAATGTACTTTTAAAAAGGCTGTGGAAGCAATGCAATGGATAGATTCATCCCAAACTGGTATTGGAACTCATTGAAAGATTTTTAGGACCATCTCCAAGTCAACATACTTGTTCTGAGATTAATTCTTTCAATGGTTAAGGAGCTTTACATTATTAAAATAGTTGTTCTAAGGCAGAGCATGGTTCAAAAATCATCTGGAGAAACAGCTTTGGACCTTCTGCAAGTTCAAGCATCTCTCGGTCACTCATTAAAGCTTGACATTTTAAAATTATTTTTTATTAAATATTTTTTACAGAATAAAAACATTTTGAAAAAATAAAGAAATGAAAAGAGGAAAATTCAAAAAGAGAAAATATTGCGATATGATCTCCGATATTGTTCACAGCAGTTATAAATGCATTCAAATTTTTGTCCTTTCTCTCTAAGGCAAATATCAGATCTCTCTTGTTTTCATAATCTGTCTTTTCTAATTGTTAAACCCATAAATCACATGTGTATAAACAATTTCCAATCATTGACAAATGTAATTATTTTCATTTCTCAAATTAGCAATGTTTCCTTCTCTGCACATTCTTCACCTTCTACTATAGCAGTTTGACATTTTTCAGGTATCCATGGGTGTTGGGGGGGGGGAGATGCAAAAACTCCCTAATGCAAAAACGCCATTTTTTTCAAGTTCACGTTGGAAAAAGTGGGACTTCTTTAATTAATAAGAGAGAAGTGCTATGCTGAAGCATGATTCAAAGACTTTTTTATGAATGGTTTTCATAGCTCTACTGAATAGAGTTCTTCCCTGCAAACATTGTTTAATTATGTGCAAATATAACAAAGTTCTTTGAATATCTGTTCTAAATTTGCAAATGTCTCATTGAATAATATTTCTATAAAGCCTGCAGCTTTTATTAACATTGTTTACCAAATAATAGAATTAAGAAGAATTAATTAATTCTTTCACTTAATCCTTAATTTGTAAAGATACCCTTTGGATAACATTTAGATTTATTCCTGTAGGGGGTAGAGCTAAGCATACAAAAAGGAAGGAAGGAAGGAAGGAAGGAAGGAAGGAAGGAAGGAAGGAAGGAAGGAAGGAAGGAGGGAGGGAGGGAGGGAGGGAGGGAGGGAGGGAGGAAGGAAGGAGGGAGGGAAGGAAGGAAGGAAGGAAGGAAAAAGAATTATTCCCTGAATCAAAGTAAGCAGCTTCTTAAACAATCCAAGAGGATTGTTTTCTAAAGTAAATGAGGCCCCAAATTAAATCTTGTGTAATATCTTTTTATTTGATGAGTTTATAATTGCTAAGTTTTGGTGTTTCATTATAATGTTATTAATTTATTTGTATGTTATTGTTGGCTGCCTCAAGCACTAATTCTAGTGGCTAGACAAGATGTACGTTTAATAAATGTACTAATATGTGAACTATGAATGCCATGGAGATAATTGAGTTTGATATTGGAAAACCATTCAGTTCCACCTAATTTATGGTTAGTGAAATAGTGCAAGCTAGATAGCTGTATCTTCATGGGGATTCATATCTAATTAGAAACTGTATTCAAGGCACAGTCAATGTTTCCCTATCAAGGAATCCTATGAGGCACTAGTTAGCAGCATAGAGGGGGGAAACTAAATTACGTATCTCAACAGAATATTCATAATTAAGAAGGGAAAATAAAAGGACAGATATAGAATGGGAACACCTATGTGGATAATGAAATGTGTGAAAAGAATCTTTTTTATGATATGAAATGTGAATGTGCACTTGGGGAGCGTTAATAGTATAATAGTTCCCAAAAGAAAGGGAATAATAATCTGATTTCTACAAGTCAGACAGCATCTGAAAAACATTGTCAGTTCTGAGTTTCGTACTTTAAGAAGGAAAACTGAGATGGGGTCAGCGAAGGTAGCAATATACAAAGCAAGAAATCTGGAAAACAAATTCTATAAGGAAAACTTGAAGGAACTCTTGGCCTCAAGACGAGGGCTGAATATACTTCAAATACTTACCTGTCTGCCATACGGAAGTGGAAATTTTCTGCTGTCCCAAAGGATAGAACTAGAAGCTCTGTGCTTACAGGATAAAAGAATTGATTTTAGGAGAAGCACCTTAGTTGCAGTAGTTCAAAAGCAGACCCAATTATCTAGAAGGCTAGCAAGGCCCCCTAATTGAAGTCTTCCAACAGAGATGGACAGCCATCTGGGAGGGATAGCATAGCATTCCGCTTCCTGTAGTGAATCTGTATGCTTAGATCAGACTTCAGAACGCTTACAAACCCTTTCTTTTGCTACTCAGAATTTCCAAAACAGCTCCCTCCTTCTTGTCCTCACTTTCCTTGTGTGTCAGGAACAATAACACAAGGACATTTGTCATATGAAAAACCATCTGCAATGTCCTGTTTGCTTACTGCTTATCAAGCAATATTGAAACATCAACCCTTAATGACTTGCCTTGGTTTTCTCTCTCAAAACCTACCTGCGTATTTGAGCCATCTAATAAATCACTTCCAGGGTTTTTCCTCCCTCTAGCATGATTTATATAATATTAGCATTTTATATTTCATACATGTTAACATTTATAATGTTCCAAACCCTACATGCTCCATAAAAGTCATTGAGCTGTTCCAAAAATGCACTTCTTTCACTTTAAAGTTCATGAAGTATATAAGAATTTTTCAGTGTCATTATACTTTAGATTTTAAATTCAGTGTATGGAATCTACGTAGAAATGTTAAGGGCAAAAAAGGAAAGATTAATATCCTCATCTGCAGCTCAAAGTATGCACTACTACTACTAGTAGTCAATCAGATTTATATGTTTTGTGTTTAGGGGCTAATAGTATGGGATGACCTTTAAAAATTGATGGAAATTTTCAGAAAAACTACCTCTGCACATGTTCTTCCTACTTCCCCAGAAGTCACCGCATACTTGAAATCTATCTAGATATTATTTCCCGAGCAGAGGAAATTGTGTTGCAATCTTCAGAATATGAGGATTTCAATCTCAAAACACCGTGGCACAACAAAACCGCGGTCCACTAAAGCGCGCCCGATTAAAGCGCGTCGCTGACATCATCAGCAGCACGACAACAACGACCGCAGAGAAAAAAGGGCGCTTTAAAAAGCGCTTTTAAAGCAAGCTGATTCACGTAAAGGTAAGGGTTAGGTTTAGGTTTAGGTTTAGGGTTAGGGTTAGGGTTAGGGTTAGGGTTAGGGTTAGGGTTAGGGTTAGGGTTAGGGTTAGGGTTAGGGTTAAGGGTTAGGGTTAGGTTTAGAGCATTAGCATTACGTTTAGCATTAGGTTAAGGGTTAGCGTTAGGTTTAGCGTTAGGTTAAGGGTTAGGTTTAGGGTTAGGGTTAGGGTTAGGTTAAGGGTTAGGTTTAGGGTTAGGTTTAGGGTTAGGTTTGGGGGGGTTAGGTTTAGGTTTACGTGTTAATTTTAGCTTTACTGCTCACAGCGTGCTGTTTTCGTCACGCTGTGATGACGTCAGGTACGCGGTTTCGTTGAGCGCGCTTTAGTCGACCGCGGTTTTGTGGTGGAACCTCAAGACACAACAAGGGTATATTTCCCCAACATTTTCTTTAAAAAGATAAAGACTTTACATCTTAAAAACATTTCTTTTAGCAAGGCAAAACTAACCCACTAGACAGAACCATAGTTCTGTTTCCTTTCTGTCTAGACTCGCTGCTTTAGACAATAGAATTACTTCAGTTTGAGTATCACCTGGAGCTGTCCATAGTGCTACCCACAATGTGAATTTCTACCACAAACCCTTCTGTACTGAAACTACTCCTTGTCTCTGATTATTCTATGTAAACTGGAAACTGAGGGAAAAAATTAGGGGAAGCGGTCTGTTAAACTTTCTCTCTCCATTATTTTTCTGCTAAGAATCATCTTTCCCAAACTGCCTCTTCACCACTTGAAGTGGTGAAGATATAGCAATCGCAGTTAGACTTATATACCGCTTCATGGGGCTTTCAGCCCCCTCTAAGTGGTTTACAGAGTCAGCATATCTCCCCCACAGTCTGGGTCCTCATTTCACCCACCTCGGAAGGATGGAAGGCTGAGTCAACCTTGAGCCGGTGAGATTTGAACCGCTGAACTGCAGATAACAGTCAGCTGAAGTGGCCTGCAGTACTGCGCCCTAACCACTGCGCCACCTCGGCTCTATATGAGCGGAAAATAAATAAAAAATATCTAATCTTTTCCCTGAAAAAAATAGGCTACAGAAATGATCAGATGAAGATTACAGTTAATATTGCTAAATGAGTGGAAAAGAAAAATATCGGAGTTTTGTATCACGTGTAATTTGGACCTTAGTGTTATTGTTAACATTTAGAGATGTATATAGCTTTCTCTCCTCATTGTTCCACCAGATTTTTCTTCCATTTCGATTCTTACTGGCTCAAGGTTGACTCAGCCTTCCATCCTTCTGATGTCGGTAAAACGAGGACCCAGATTGTTAGAGGCAATATGCTAACTCTGTAAACTACATAGAGAGGGCTGTAAAGCACTGTGGAGCTATTGTCTAAGTGCTATTGCTATTTCTTTTTTGGTACGCATGGACATTACGACATTGACATTTACAGAACAATTTTAACTATTTTAATATCATTTATTAAATTGTACTTAAAAAGTACAGAATCTTACTGTACGGCTCGGAATCGTGGACTTTACTTAAAAGCGACCTGAACCTATTAGAACGATTCCAGCTAAGATGCCTGCGCAACATTCTGCACATAACTCTACGGGACCGATGGAAAAACGAAATGGTATTGCAGCTGTGTAAAAACCAAACTACAATCGAACTTTACCTAAGAAGACAACGACTTAGATGGTTTGGACACGTTTGCCGTATGGACAATAGCCGATTACCTTACCGATCGATTAACTCGCTGCGACCGGATGGGTGGAAAATCGCACGAAATGCCCCAAAGAAAACGTGGATATCCCAAGTGGCTCACGATCTTCAACCACTCCATTTTTCGATAACCGATGCCCAACAAGCCGCCCTAAATCGGAATCAATGGCGTGCTGTAATCCGTGACGTCCTGCCCCTGGCCTTCACAATGCAACGGTCACTGCCTTATGGACGTTGACATTTACGAAGATTAAGTCCAAGTCCAAGTACTTAAAAGAGTGTCATTGAGTTCAGTAGAATTTATTTCATGGTGGGGGGGGGGATGCTTATTGTTGCAGCTTTTATTTTAAGAATACTTTCCCCTTATTCTGAATGGAGAACTTGCATGCCATCTGTCTCTATTGGTTTTTATTTTCCAAATACCATCATAAGACTTTTCAGGGTCAGCAAGAAGTGTACAGAAATGTTGTTTTTGTATTTGCACTAGCTCCAGTTTGTTTCTTTGGCATAAATTCCAACTTATTTTCTTCCCAAACTTTACAAATCATTTGATTAAGAGATGAGTAATTAATTAGAGTTCTTTTTTAAAAAAAAATTACATTACTCTCCTGTTCTGACCCCCTCCTCCATCCAGTAACGAAAGCCGAGACACGCTTAATGAGAATGTCCTTTAATAGCAAGACCAGACTCTCGGTGGCTGAAAGCCAAGTAAACAAACAGATAAGGACCTTGGCAGCAAGTCCGACAAACCTTGGCAGCAATTCAGACTAACTCTGGCAGCAATCCAGCCTGCCAAGTTAGTTTCTCTTTAGTCAAAGCGTTGACTTATGCAAGAAGGGTGTGTGGCACAAGCAGTCTTTTTTATAGTCTCGAAAGGAGCCTAATGACCATCAGCTGAGCGTAATTACCTCCTGTAATTACGTAATTGTTCTTGACGCCGAGTAGCCCTTCAACGGCATGCATCCCGGAACAACTCACTGTTGATTTCTGGATCACTCTCCCTTGTCTCCTCCCCACTGATCCAACCCGGTGGCCAACCAGTCTCTCTGCGCCCTGCTCAGAGTTGGAACCCTTTCCAGGGTCCTCCACATCCTCCAGGGCCGACTCATAGGGCCCCTCGCTGTTGGAGTCTGGTGGCAGCTCCAATGGCTCCTTCTGGGCCACAACACTCTCCAATAAAAAAACTCACCTTTTATAAAATGTTTGTGAGATCTGTCAATATCTCCAATTTTTACCCTATGCAGAACACCAAAAAAAAAAAAAATGAAGAACAGTTTACAATTGCATTAAATTTATGCAAATACTCTTTAATTGTTAACCAGTACCATTTTTCCCTCAAGTGGTTCTCGGAAGAGAGCATAAAATCTTGAAAAATTCTCATTTCAAAATTTTCTTTCATCTGTATTACATATTTTATTTGTGGCAGGTCCACAAAACATATGCCAAAAGTGCAAAAATATCATAAGGGCTATGGACTACATTGAAGTCAATCCCCTTATCTGGAGCACAAGATGGTTGGAAACATCTCTCCCTCTCTCCTCATTTTCACTCAGTTTTCAGATCAGATATATAACTGGTGTACATGTATTCATTTCTCATTGACTGTATTTTCACACTGAATTGCATTGTCTACATATGACAATCAGTACTGAGATAACTGACCCCCATCTGATGTGCGACGATTAGTCTTAAACCAAGTATTCTTCAGTTGTGTTTTGTCACTAATGTTTATGTGAAGGGGATTTCTCTCTCCAAAACAAACACCCCTCAAACTTTCCTTTTTCATGAAGTGATCCCATTTAATTATGATGGCCTAAATCTCTATGTATTCAGTTCCATTTGCTTTATGCCAATGTCAGTAAGAACAAATAAAGATCATTGGTGTGAAGAAAACGTCTCCTGTGCCAATCAGATAAACCACTTCTAAACAACCAAGGATTGTGGAAAATACCAGCATTCTCCCCAGCATTGGAGCAGTGATCTTTGAAAATTATTAAAAAGGTAGATACTTTTTTTCAAATTTTGACCACTTGAACATATTACACAAGATAGATTAAAAAGTGGCGCTTGTGTTACAACCGTTTAGGCCTGAGATGATCACAAGCCAATTAATTCAGTCACTAACCCTATTTATCTTGAGGTCAGTCTGATTGCCTAGAGCAGTGTTTCTCAACCTTGGCAACTTGAAGATGTCCGGACTTCAACTCCCAGAATTCCCCAGCCAGCGAGTTGAGGTCCGGACATCTTCAAGTTGCCAAGGTTGACAAACACTGTTATAAAGGTAAGAAGGCAGAAAGCAGATGAGATGAGATGACCGAGTAGGAAAAAGGCAACCAAAAAACACCACCTTAACACCTTGGCCAGGGTGATCAAGTATGACGACTTTACACCCTGTGGACTTCAACTCCCAGAATTCCTGAGCCAGCCAGGTCTTCCCTTGCAGAAGAGCATCCTAAGGAACATGCAACACTTTCTTGAATTGGCCAGGCATAACTTTATGCTCTCTATACTTTAAAAGGCTACACCTGCAGCTACCTGAAAACTCTCTTAAGGCTCCCAAGAGGCTAAGTTCCCTTTCCTTTCCCCATCATTTCACAAAATATGTTTTTATGGGCCACTCTACAGAGTCGCCACTTTTCTTTGGAAAGTTACCGCCGGCTCAGGAACTCTGGGAGTTGAAGGCCACAGGTTGCAAAGTTGCCACGCTGCTGTCCTTGTGTGTGCCTTAAAATCGCCTTTTGTGTTATCAGCTTTTATGAAGCTGGCCTCGGCCACCCCAGCGACCTGATCCCAAGGATTTGACCCTATCGAGTCTTCCAGGACATAGACAGGATCACCCCGTGGTGAGGGATCTGGTACAGTGTTTCTCAACCTTAGCAACTTGAAGATGTCTGGCTGGGGAATTCTGGGAGTTGAAGTCCAGACATCTTCAAGTTGCCAAGGTTGAGAAACACTGCCCTAGAGAACAAATATGAGACCTGTTTATGGAACTGTAAGGTTTTGTCAAGATCAAAAGGCCAACCGGTCCTTCCTTGTGCAACAATGAAGTCCCCTACAGATCTGTCCCTGCTGTTTAGACTCCTTAGGCTTCAAGTAGAAGACAGAAGTGCCCTGTTGTCCTAAAACTCACTGCTTCAAAATAACTATTTGGAAAGCAAATTGGAAGGTTATTTGATATGCTGTCAGCTATTTCACTATCTCTGTGGTAGCAACATGACAATTTTCAGAAGATGAGGGCTCTTGCTGAGAAGTATAATAACGTATTATGTTGATAAACACCTTACACAGAAAGAGATACTTCTGAACTGGTTCCTCTGCAGCATCCCCCACCTTCTGATAATCCATGTACAGTAATATATAATCCCTTTTTTACTATCTTTTCTCCTGAGGTTTTCAACACAAATAAAATTTTAGAAGTTGGATGCTAATTAAGTTAAGCCAGGGTAGTTTTTCTTCATGCTAATGTCTTGACTCTAATAGATCATTGTGTGATTTTTGAAAATAGCTGAAACTACTTTTTGCAAAAGGAGACTTGTAAGTAGCTCAGTTCATTTTAAGACTGGGTTCTGAGATTTATTCTACTAAAACAGGAAGGTGCTTCAGAGTAGTGTTTTTTTTAAAGTTTCAGTAATATAATAATTTTTAATTTTTCCATATGGATTGTGTGTGCTAGGAAGCCTGCATGTTTACAGAAAATCTTTTCCAAGCTTTCAGATACAATGCTGTCAGCTCCTCTCCATTAATTAATTAGGAAAGAAAGACCACGAGACTCCATGTGTAGAAATCAAGTGTACTTTTACTAATTAAGAATGGTTAAAGGCAAAGCGTAGTGAAGTCTGATTAGTTAGGCGCGAAAGCGATTGATATATAGAATAGCCCATTCCCCACCCCTTGGCATCACAGTCCCAGTCCAATCATAAGTCTTCCAAGTGTCAGGTGTGAGATAACTTCAAAAGGCATCACGAAGATGGAATGTCGGTGCCGTTAGTCCTGGCGGGAAACACCCATGCATGCGTAGTCCGATCAGTCAGGGAACTCCAGAACCTTCCTCCAGCACATTGAGTAACCCCTCCCAAATACCAGGCCCTCCCTCCCCGTTTCATGGCAGCTGAAGCGACAGCAAAGCAGAAGCTGACACAATGCCATATGTCTGAAAATAGTTCCCATTATCCAAATACACAGGACCACTAACCAATTCTAAAGTGCTGAATCAATAAAAGAGATATACGAAAGCTGCTTTGTAAAGCTTGTTTTTTCCATTAATGAATTACTCTATTCATAATGGAATGATATATCTACATAATTATAGGGTATTGCATAAAATTAACTCATTGATTTAGCATTGTTTTTCTTTTCTGTTCCAGCTGTTTGTCCAATATGTAATGGAGTTCAAAAAGGATGCTTTGAATTTCAGGAAGAGGTTTGAAAGGATTCAAGAGGCTATCCCAGAAAGGGATCCATCAGTGCATGTAGAAAATGCCTTTTGTAGCTGTGTGGATTCTGGCAGAGTGCCATTCTTCCATCTACATTTTGGCTTGAAAGTCTGCAGGTAGAGCTGCCAAATTGAGGACTGTGTATTGGCAGAAGGAAGCCAGAGACCAATATTCGGGGTCCTCTGGAGAGAAATGTTCGATCACCTTTGTCTCAGAGATAGTAACATCTCTATAGTGAGGGGATTAAGCACTTACATTTCTTTGGTAATTCCTCTAGAGTAGATTTTCATGCCTTTCAAGAGACAGTGTAGGAAGTAACAGTATTCTTTCATGACAGGATAATAAAATTATTTCCAGAACAGATTGACTACCAACTTGTGGTGGGAAATGAAAATGAATGACCTCTTAAAATGAATTATCCTGAGTGACAAGCAGTATTGTCTCTGAGTTGTCCCTAAAGGAAAAAAAAATGAAGTGAATTTTGAGGTAATTGTTTGGCAAAGCATACAAACAGATTTCAGGGATACTAAACAAGATGTGTACAAAAATGAAGACATAATTAACTGCCAGCTCCTAGTCAGAGAATATCACGTTCCAATAAAATAAACATTGCATAACACAAATAAATTGTCAGGTAGCAAACGAATGTTAATATCTTTCCATGAAAAATAACTTTATCACAAAAGTTTTGAACTGGATAGGGCACACAGGTTTCCTTTCTTTCTTCTTTCTCTTTCCAGAAGTTAAAAAAAAACCTTCACTGCTGCAACAAATGGCAGAAGCATTTCTATGCAGAATTCTGCCCCATAATATTACAAATTCATTTCTTAGGGAAAATGAATCTACTACATATTTAAAGATCAGTCTATACCCATTCACAGTTTAGAGAATTTATTTTTCTCTTGCAAACAAGCTAACAATTTCACCCCATCTCCAATGTTCATAGGCCTGGCAAAGGAATTAATGAGCTAAGAAAGAACGAACTTCTTTCAACAGATTGTCAATCCATTCATTTCTCACACAATCATGCATACTTTAGAAATATAGTGTGCTGTATTTGAGTAATTAATAAGTGCATTTTAGGAAGACTGAAATTGACATATAGGCCTTCAGATTTGTACACTTCCCAAGAAATGCAGTTGCTGGATGGTCTAGAAAAGGGGGAAATTCTGGGTTCAAGATCTGAAAAGGTTTCAGAAAAACCAGCATTACAATCAAGACAATGCATGTCACAGACATAAACTCTTGGTAGGAGAACTTACTGACACGTGTATGACATTTTGTTATCAGGAGAATAGTGTTCATCAGTGGTGGGATTCAGCCAGGTTTGCACCACTTTGGGAGAACCGGTTGTTAACTTTCTTAGCAGTTTGGTGAACTGATCATTGGAAGAAATCATTAGGGCAGAGAACCAGTTGTTCAATTGTTTGAATCCCACCACTGCCAGTTGTTAACTTTCTAAGCAGTTCGGAGTACCGGTTGTTGGAAGAAATCTTTTGGTTTTTTTCCCACTTTCCAGGGCTAATCCTGTAAGGAAGGCAGGAAGGAAACATTCTGGTGTTGTTTCTAGCCTAATCTTTATTGCCCTGCTTATAGAAACTGCCTCTCCAGTTAACCCTTATTACATTGTCACAGCTAAGGCGAAGCACCCATCGACCTGAGTGATGTTGAGTTGACCACGCCCACCCAGTCACATGACCACCAAGCCCTGCCTACCCAGCTGGTCATTAGGGCAGAGAACCAGTTGTTAAATTATTTAAATCCCGCCACTGGTGTTCATGTAGTTTCTGGAATCATGGTGCAAAACATTTGGCAGATGAGATGAGAGCAGAGGAAGGCTTGACCATTTTTTTTCTTCCTACATACAGAGTGCAGGTTTGATTCTTTGCTCCCACCACAAGGAAATATAAAATATGGAACAATGAGAAACGGCACCTGAATAGGACTTAGGCCCAGGCATTGTGGGGTCTTCTTAGTGTAGAAGATTGGGACAACAGCTACTTTTTTCAAACTCCAGCAGCTTGTTGGGGATTCCTTTCCCTTGGGCAGTCTTATGGAGGATGCATACATTCTTTTTAGAGAGTCATGATGAGCTAGTACACCAGTGGTGGGTTTCAAAAATTGTTGGAACCTACTCTGTGGGTGTGGCCTCCTTTGTGGGAGTGACTGGATGGGAGTGGCTTGCTGCCCATGTGACCGGATATGAAATTATGAATTAGTACTTAGGTCGGTCCAAGTAGCTATTCAGAAGTTAGTGGTTAGAAGCAATCGTAAAGCAAGATATGGAATTAAAACCAGAAATATTTTGTTGGCTATTTGAAAGGGAGTATAATATATATTTAATTTTACACATGTTAGCAGCTGCTGGAATTGTGTTTGCACAACAGTGGAAAAACAGAGATATGTAAATGAATAAATATTACAATGTGCAGGAATAAATAAATTGACAATTAAAATCAAGAAGGCTTTGAATACTTTTTCATGTGGGATTGGTTTTAGGAATTGCCAACTAACGGAAACAGAAAGTAGAAATCCCAAAGTATGAAAGAAAACACCAATTATGTAAGGAAAGGTCCCTAAAATGTATAAAGAAATATTACTAGATCATTATTAATGCGTAGATAACTGCGGGACATTACACACCCACCAGTGGTGGGTTTCAAAAAATTTTGGAACCTCTTCTGTAGGTGTGGCCTGCTTTCTGGGTCCACTGGTGGAACCTCTTCTAACTGGTTCGGTAGATTTGACGAACCGGTTCTACCGAATAGGTGCGAACTGGTAGGAACTCACCTCTGTAGTACACTGTAGGCAAGAGATGGGGGAAAAACCTAAGTGATGTAAAAAACAACCTCTCATGACTTACTGGTCTAAAGAGTACCTTGATTAATCATTCAGTTTCTTCTTTACACACAACACATACACAAATATACAGAGAAGGGGGAGGGAGGGAAGAGAGAGATGATCTAATTATGTTAGCAGACTCTCTTCGGCATTTTTTTTAATATACGTAAAAATCAGAATAAGAGAGTTTGGAACGTGATCAATTTTTTTTCCAGTTTCCACCATGATAGACAAAATAGTCAGTTATATCTAAGTGGGAAATTAGATTGGGTCTTGTTTTTTGTTTAAAATAGAATTTTCACACTCTCAGCTGTGTGGTTGCTAAGCTAAATGTCATGCAAACTTAACCAAACTAGTTGCTTTTCTCACCTTTATTTACAGTATTTTAAAGAAAACAGTATATGAAGAGTTTTGTGTAAGTTTGATACAATGTTGTAAATAAAATAAATGAAAGCAGAAGGCAATCCAGACTGAGACCATAGAGCCATACATTTTTCCACTTTAACTCACAAAATTTTCCCTTACAAAAATCTCTAAAGAGAAACAACATATTCCATTGTCTAGGACTGGAAGTTCAAATTTTCTCCATTGGTGGGTAGTGATCCTCAAATACTAATTCTACTGCAAAAAAAAAGCGGATCAACTGCTTGTTGGCATTGAGTTCTTGGTTTATGATTCAGTGGGACCAGGTAAGTACTGAATAAGCTTCCATATATAAAGCTGTTTGCTTCCTTGCTTATAGGATTTGTATAGCCACCTGTTCTGACCCCCCTCGTCCCACACCAAAGCACACTCCGAGCCAAAGATAAGTTACGGCATTTAATTAACAGACAGACAGGTCCTTGGCAGCAAACCGGCACAGACAAGCTTGGGCAGCAATCCAGCACAGATAAGCCGTGGCAGCAATCCAGCCTGCCAAGCTCACAATAATGTTCTCCGACATTAGTTCCTGCGTTGACTTCTGCAAGAGGGGTGTGTGCACAAGCAGTCTTTTTATAGTCTGGAGAGGAGCCTAATGGCCACCAGCTGAGTGCAATTACCTCCTGTACTTGCGCAACTGTTCCTGACACCTATTAGCTCTTCAGTGCCGGGCATCCAGGAACAACTCACTGCTGGCGTCCGGATCACTCTCCCTTGTCTCCTACCCACTGATCCAAGGCTCAGGCGCTACCTGGTGGCCAACCAGCCTCTCTGCGCCCTGATCAGAGTCGGAACCCTGTCCAGGGTCCTCTACATCCTCCAGAGCTGACCCATAGGGCCCCTCGCTGTCGGAGTCTGGTGGCAGCTCCAATGGCTCCTGCTGGGCCACAACAGCCACCCATCTCACACGAATGACTCTGAGCAGCTTCCAGATTAAAACACACAAACCCACCAAATGGAGCCCCTGGTGCCCAAGAATAAACAGTAACCCCACTCCCATCAATAATAACAGAACTCATCTAACCATCTGACCCAGGTCTGCAATGCCTTACAAAAGGATAACAATGCTCTGCAAACTTCCAGGGAGATGCTGTTTGGCAGGGAGTGCTACCCCTGACTCTAGCTTCAGGGTCAACAAGATGACATTGCTTTTAAAAAAGGGAATCTGGAGTACACTGTCTCTATTGGATCTGGTGAGGCATGCAGAAACAATAAGGAAAATAGGAAACAGGCAGACTGCAAGTAGCCTATCCCTTGTCATGGAGGACTTGTAGATGATGATCAGCACTTTGAACTGTACCGGAAGCCTACTGGGAGCCAGTAGGCATCACAGAGCAGTGTTGGTAAATGCCAAACATTGACTACACCACTGCATTCAGGATCAGCTGCAACTTCCAAGTACTCTTCAAGGGCAGCCCCTTATTGAGTGTTTTACAGTAAATGAGAGATGAGAGAGTCACCATGAGCAAGGCTTTCCTATCCAAGAACGAGCAACAATTGGTGCACAAGATGAACCTATATAAAAGATCATGGCTCCTATCTTCTCTTTGAACGGAAAGCAGGAGCACTACAAATTACACATCTCTGATTGAGAAAGTGTGGCCCCAACCCCTACTGCAATGCGCTCTACATGGGGCAGCCCTTAAAGAGCATTCGGAGACTTCAACTTGTCCAGAATGCAGCCGCGCGAGCGATTGTGGGTGTACCTCGATACACCCACGTTACACCTATCCTCCACGAGCTGCACTGGCTTCCAATCGATCTCCGGATACGCTTCAAGGTGCTGGTTATTACTTATAATGCCCTTCATGGCATTGGAGCTGGGTACTTGAGAGACCGCCTGCTGCCAATTACCTCCCAAAGACCCATTAGATCGCACAGGGTCGGCCTCCTCCGGGTCCCGTCTACCAGCCAATGCCATCTGGCTACGACCCGAGGGAGGGCCTTCTCTGTTGCAGCTCCAGCCCTTTGGAACGAAAACTCCCTGTGGAGATTCGGACCCTCACCTCTCTCCCGGCCTTCCGAAAAGCCGTTAAAACCTGGCTGTGTCGGCAGGCCTGGGGTTGATGAGCTCCCTTCCCCTCTCGACAGGTATGGTTGTTGATTATTTTTAAATACTTGTCTTGTTTCTGTATGTTCTCTTCCCCATTTGAGTTGTTCGCCGCCCTGAGTCCTTGCAGGGAATAGGGCGGCATATAAATAAAACAAAACTTCAAACTTCAAACTTCAACCAATGTTAAATATGGAAAATCTATAAAACTGAGATGTTAGTTCATCATGCTACTGATGGCCAAACTAAGGAACTGGCTTGTACAGATTGAGATGGGATATGCTTCCACTGCAAAGTTTGAATGTTATTCTAGCACCTATCAGCCAATGTACAATGAAGAATTGGCTTTTTCTGCCCTGCCAAATAGAACTATTCGTTCTTGTTGCACAACAATGTATTCTGGCATCTTCAGCTGGCCGGAAAGTTACTGGTTCCAAATTCTCATCTTTTCAATCCTCATTTTTTATTATGTTTATTTCTGGCAATGGTTCAGTAGCACTTCCCTGAAATTGTAAATATCAGCCATTCTCAGGGATTCTTTAGGCAGCCTCCTGGACCCCTTGGGCCTCAACATACAAACAGTTCAAGAGAATGGTTGATATGTGTATCTATGTATGCATTTATGTGCATGTATTGAAGAAAAGTACTGCCAAAAACTGATAGAAATCACAAGTGGCTTCATAGAATAGCACCCACAGTTTCTACAACAATGAATATCCATTGTGCTAGATTCTGTAGGAGAAAAGCAGGGGAAGGGGGCAAAGTTAAATGTGTCATCAGCTTAGCGTTGCCACAAACGATCCAAGTCCAATCCCACTTGAATTTTATTGAATGTTATCTGGCATTGTTTCAGGTTTGAACTTTACTAAATTCTTGTGTATAATGAATTGTAAATCTTTCTGGTATTAACATATATTGTAGTCCTGATTCTTTACACCTGACAGATTTTGCACTACCAGGCTGGGACTGCAAAGCCATTTTTGTGTCATAAGGTTAAACAGCACACCAGGGAAAAACTGCACAATTGGGTTCTGTTCTTCTTCAAACTTGAAGGACTGCCATATATACAGGCAGTCCTCAAATTATAACTTCCATTACTAAATGATGGGATCTTTAAGTGAATCACATCTGATTGTACTGATTCTAGGTACTTCAACAAATTTGTCAATGCTCATTCATTAATATGATCATGAGTGGAGTAGAATGCAAACAACTGTTTGCTTTTTACTGTTCTGGGTTTATTCTAAATTAAAAATGAGAAGTTTGAACCCTAATTTCTACTGAAATACTTTGGATAAGTTCCTATCTTTCAGCCCAACCCAGTTCACGGGATTGGAGAAAAGAGAAGATGAGAGTATTATGGAAAGCCTCTTGAGTTATACAAAGTAGAGATATAGAAAGCAGGAGGAGGAGGAGATGTTGTTCAGGACTCTCTGTAAGTAATGTAACAAAATATCATAGCAATATATCTAATATATCTTCATTGCTTGACTGCCTTCCCCCTTCTTTGTTTCATTCTATATGTACCTTTTTTAAAGGGTACACTTCATGCCATTGGCAACACTTTAAGCAATACAGAAGCTACTTAATTTATTTTCATTACCCTATATTAAGATTGCTGCCTGAAAATCAGAGATATAGTACTGAAAAACAAATATGCCGGATAAAATATACTTTGCAATATAGTTTTATATTCTTTGATCTATGGCTTCTCTGCTGTTTTGATTTCTGCATGGTATTGTCTCCATATTTTCACACACACACACCCCTTCCAAATTCAGATGTTAAAAGAAAAATACAAAATCTATTTACTCTATTTCAGACAAGTCAAAGTAAAAATATCCCTTGCCTTTATTAAATCAGACTTCACATCCATTTTTCCATGCAATGAAAGGAAATTTGAGAATTGGTTGTCCCAAAGATGCTTTTTCAAAAAGGTAGCTGAACATTCTTGGTTTTTTCTTTGAAAACATTTCACTTCTCAAACAAGAAGCTTCTTCAGGCAACTATGACCTGGATGATTGAGACATTAACAATCAGTCAGATGCACAGTATATTGGTCTCTTCTCAATAACAAGGCTACATGAGTAATGGAGAAAAACTGAAACTCCACACATCAGAATTTTGAATTCAGAGCCTATAGCATCTTCATTTTAAAGGTAGAAAGCCTGAATAAGAGAGACTCAAATTACCGTATTTTTGGAGTATAAGACGCACTTTTCCCCTCTAAAAGAGGCTGAAAATTTGGGTGTGTCTTATACTCCGAATGTAGCTTTTTCAAAGCTTTTTTTCAGCCCTCGTGAGGTGCTAATGAATAAAGCAATCTTCCTGTGCTTTGCCTGCTTTTCTCATTGCTTCTCTCTCCAACGATCAGCTGTGCTTTAGAAGCTGTTTTTTATCCCCAAATAAAAAACGTGCTCATGCTCAAAACCAGCAAACTTATGTGCTGAAGCTGACCAGACTAAGGACACTAGCCAGATGAATACCTGTAGGCAGATTTTTTCCTCCCGAAAAACTAAGGTGTGTCTTATGCTGCAGTGCATCTTATACTCCAAATAATACTGTAATTATTTCCTAAAATACATGGTAAATTAAGCACATCACATTTTTATTGTCTTGATCTGACTCCATCTTTCCAAGCTGCCTATAAATCCAGCCTGTTCATTCCTTTTATGTCCTTATATGCCCTGTTGTTTGATGCCAGGAAAATAAGCATTCCTATATTTTTATCTGTCACTTCAAGTAATGGTGAGGTAAATTCAACTCCATATTAAGCATTCTGGGAAAATAGTTGGTAAAAGGCACTGTATGGCAGCTGAACACTTTGCTTATATTAGCTTTCAACAAAAGCTGGCAACCTCATTACTCACTGAGATGGAATTATTGGTCATTATCTCAATTTTTGGAAGGGAAAGCTTTATAGCCCTATTGTGAAGATTTTTTATTCTTTGTAAATGCTGACAACCAGGAATTACAGCTTTTCAAATTTGCTTCATTTTCCTTGATGTAATGTTCTCTCTGAAATCAGTAGGAGCTTTTCTTCTGATTTCCAAGAAGCAGGACAAAATTACTAATCCTTAAAGTTTTTAAATAGTTGAATTTAAGATTTCTTTTTTGCTCACTTTTCCAATACGAGTCATTAAATTTCTCATATCAGCAATTTCATGCCCAGAAAATACTTAGGTTGGACAGAGACCTATGAAGATGTAGATTGCAGTGTTACATGATGAGGTAAAAGAATCTGAGGGAGTTTATTGACACCTAACAGATTTTGCAGAAGTAAACTTCAAAATCATTACTGTAATAATCCCAATTTTCTTCCTTCCTTCTGAGACTTTAGAACTTTCCTAAGTGGGTTTGAAATTTGGGAGCCAAATCTATCCCAAAAGCCCTTACAGGTGTAGTCTAATGAGGACTGTAGTAAATCTTTTGATGCCCAAGAATAGAAAATGTAAAGAGAGAAACAAACAATTGAGGATTTGAGAAATAAACAAATCTCAGAGAAACAGAGGAAGAAAGAAAATGTGGGTTGGGAAACAGTGGAAACAGTCAAACCTCAAGAAGGAAAGGCAAGAAAAGGAAAGTGAAGTGAAAAGCTGGATCATCATAGATAATATTCAAAAGAAATTTTCCTGCAGTAGCAGTGAGAAGAAGACATTTGCATAGTCATTTGAAACAAATCACATATTTTATCAAAACTGTCTTATTAATTTTTTTTAGTACCAATTGGTTAATATTTATATTCCGCACTCCTTGCCTTAATTTTATCCAGAGCAACTGTACTGGACGAACTCTACACAAAGTTATTGCGAGCATATGAACTCACACCCATGATGTTACAGATTTTTGCAGAAGGAATCAAATGAAATTTTCAATGTTGCCTAGAAATAATCATGCTTTTCAAGAGTTTCAGAAGTGTTCATGAGGGTGACCTTCTGATATCCCAGAATCCTCAGGCAATTTCTGGATGACACCAGCTGAAGAGGTAGATGAGTATTTAATCTTAATGGTTCTAAAAAAAAGTAAATCCTCTTTGAAACCTGACATATTGGGATTGATTTAAAGTTATAGTCAGCTGTCACATTTACATCCCTATGGGTCAAAGGAAACAGAAGCCCTCTTTACGTAATATATCCATGGATATAAAAAGAATTATAGTTGTGCCTATGTTCTTGTCCACAAATGCAGAGATGTGAGCAGTCACACAATCTCACACATAGAGCATCAGCCAGGTAAACTTTTATATTAGCAATAGCTATAGCATTTAGACTTATATACCACTTCTCATTGCTTTACAGCCCTCTCTAAGCGGTTTAAAGAGTCAGCATACTCCCTTCAACAATCTGGTCTGTAGTATTTAGGGTCCCAAGGCTGAAGATGAAAGAATGTAATCCACCCACGGATAGCTGAACCAACAGAAGTTTATTGAACAAAGCATTCCATAGATAGCAGAATCAACAGCAGAATCAACAGCAAAATTATTAATCATGAAACATCATTCTTACAGTGTTTGCAGCTTCTTAGTTCTCACCTACTTTACGTGTTATATCATTATTGGTTAACAAGTCTCCAAGGGACAATAATTGGTTAGACATTACATCATTGGTGTTCGTGAGAATGTGCATGTCTCACACACTGAATGAATCAAGTGTTATCATTCAAATGAGTAAAATGTTACAGGTTTACTTTGTATCATCATCCCGTGTCCTTGTTCATTCCTGGGAAACACACTGCAAGCAAAGAATAGCTGACAAGCAAAGATTTTCTGCAGATTGCTGCAGTTTGCACTTACAGGTGTAACCTCAGTTCTAAGGACCGTCCAGATGATTCACTGTAAAAACCCTACACTGGTCCTCATTTTACCAACTTCAGAAGGATGGAAGGCCTAGTCAATCTTGAGCCTGGTGAGATTTGATCTGCCAAATTTCAGTCAACCAATGATCAATAGATGTACCAGTAGCCTGCAGTACTGCACTCTAACCACTACACCACTGTGGCTCATTTAGGAGATAAGAATTAATGAACTTAAGATATAATTCCTAGGGAATTTTCTTGTGAAAGTTCAATAAAATGAATAGTAACAGGATAAACAACTTTAATGTTCCACCTAACACTTCTTGTGCTAATTTCCCTTTATATAATTATCTGTGACTTTTTTCTCCAACTCTCCAATTCTCTTCTGTCTGCATCAGTGGTGGGTTTCAAATTTTTTTAGAACCTCTTCTGTAGGTGTGGCCTGCTTTGTGGGAGTGGCTTGCCACCCATGTGACCAGGTGGGAGTGGCTTGCCAGCATGTGACTGGGTGGGCGTGGCCAACTTGTAAAATGTGGTGAAACTCTTTTAACAACACTCTTGCTTAGCAACCAAAATGTTGGCTCAGAAACTCTGGCATTTGAAGCATGCAAGTCTTAAAACTGTCAAGTTACAAGACCCTTGCACCCCTAACCCTTTAGGAAAAAACCCCAGGGGTGTTCAAACTTGACAGCTTTAAGACTTGTGGACTTCAACTCCCAGAATTCCTCCTCTCGCTCTTCATCTTGATAATGTGCGGACAGACGGGGGGGAGAGAACTGGAACCTAAACGGTTCTAAACAGCACTGTAGATTTGTGGAACCTCTTCTATATAAGAGGTTAGAATTGGCAGGAACCCACCCCTGGTCTGCATATATTAAATGTTTCTCTCCATTTGATTCCATTTGCCCAATGCCTCTAAAAACATATATTTAAGGCTGCTTTTCTTTCTTTCTTTCTTTCTTTCTTCCTTTCTTCCTTCCTTCCTTCCTTTCATTCTTTCTTTCTTAAGTCCTTCAAGACCCACCTCTTCCCAATATACTTTTATTTGGCCTTTTATTTCTTGCTGGTGGCAACATGGATCAGGGGCAGCCGCTCCTCATGGTTAAGCCATTTACACAGCAGCTGACAGTCTTCTTATTGAAACCCTGGCCAGCCCTAAATGGACTCTGACTTGCCAAGCTGGCCATTACTTCTTTCTGGGCAAGAAAAACAATACAATAGAAGCATTCCTGTTCTAGATGAATGTTACCATCCAACACGAAAGCTCCAATGTAATCTTGTATCCTTAATGAACTTTTGGTATTGATTTCTGCAGCAAACTTACTCCTTATCTTACTTGCTGAAGATACTCTCTCTCTTTCTTTTACACACCTTTAGTAATGGAACAAGTGTAACTGTAATTAAAGCTGTTGAATAGCTCCATGTCATTTAATAAGACTAGCACATGAAGAATTTCCCCATGGATTATTCCCTCAGAGTTAATCTACCCCATTATTGCATCCCAGACTGAATAGCAAAAGGCAACTTCTACTGAATAACCTTCCATAAACTGATGCCCTTCAGTCAGTGGTGGGTTTCAAAAATTGTTTGAACCTACTCTGTGGGTGTGGCCTCCTTTGTGGGAGTGGCTTGCCGCCCATGTGACTGGATGGGAGTGGCTTGCCGCCCATGTGACCGGATATGAAGATGCCGGCGACACTTGTCAGAACCACCTTAAATTACCTCACACACACAGCACTGGCATGCATAAGAATAGGATGTAAACTTGTTTTTTAAAAGGCATCTTTGGTTTGCGTTAAAACAACTTCAACACACGCAATGTTCTGATTGCACCACAAAACACAGTAGTCATCCTTACCTTTCACAGAGGCACTGAGTTTTATAAATATGAGCATGATAGTGTAGAATAATCATATCCAAGGACCAGTGGTGGGCTTCAAAACATTTTGGAACCTCTTCTGTAGGTGTGGCCTGCTTTCTGGGTCCACTGGTGGAACCTCTTCTAACCGGTTCGGTAGATTTGACGAACCGGTTCTACCGAATAGGTGCAAACTGGTAGGAACCCACCTCTGCCTTCAGTTGAGATGAGTTGGAATGGCAAGTCCTAGCGCATAGCCTTTTACTTTAGAAAAACCTGATGACTCTTGAGAGAGACTGTGATACTACTAAGGGCATGTTTTTCTTTTCAACCTGAAACTATCTATACAAATTTATGAATAATGATTCCGATCATCAGATTGTGCAAGTCAAGAAAGTACTACTGAGTTTACCAGCTGATGATCGGGAGGCAGAATGGAAATGGAAATGTGTGTGTGGTCCTACTTGTTTCAAAGCACTATGAAATGTTGATAATAAATGTGGCTTGCCCATTGCTCTTGAGGGGGATTCCGGATTTGCAGTTTTGCTAGCTGTTGGATACCTTTCTGTTGTGGCCCAGCAGGAGCCGTTGGAGCTGCCACCAGACTCCGACAGCGAGGGGCCCTATGAGTCGGCTCTAGAGGATGTGGAGGACCCTGGACAGGGTTCTGACTCTGAGCAGGGCACAGAGAGGCTGGTTGGCCACCAGGAGGCACCTGAGCCTTGGACCAGTGGGGAGGAGACAAGGGAGTGTGATCAGGACGTCAGCAGTGGGGAGGAGCCAGGGGAGTTGTTGCTAGATGCCTGGCACTGGAAAGCTAATAGGCGTAAGGAACAATTACGCAATTACAGGAGGTAATTGCACTCAGCTGGTGGTCATTAGGCTCCTCTCCAGACTATAAAAGGACTTCTTGTGCACAGGCCCCTTTTGCAGAAGTCAATGCAGGAACTAATGTCAGAGAACATTATTGTGAGTTTGGCAGGCTGGATTGCTGCCACGGCTTATCTGTGCTGGATTGCTGCCCAAGCTTGTCTGTGCCGGTTTGCTGCCAAGGACCTGCCTGTCTGTTAGTTAAATGCCGTAAGTTATCTGTGGCTCGGAGTGTTGGTGTGGGACGAGGGGGGTCAGAACACCTTTCTATGAGAGGGTGGGGTAAACGCAAGGAGAGGAAGATCTTGGATCAGTACAAATAGAGCAGCAATTGTTACTGCGTAGAGATAGGGCGGTGTTTTTCCAGCAGTGCCAATGGCTCCTACATAGACTTCCTAGCAAAACAATTAAGTGGCTGCTCGTGTCCCGTGCTTTGTTTGAAAATGATTTCCTCTTCCTGGGGAAAAAAGAGAGAGAAAGAAAGCAGAAAGAAGGTATAGAGCATCTTAGAAGATCAAAACTGGGATGGGGACCATCCTCCCCAGCTCGACTTTGGGTGAAATGGTATTTTATATTTGCAATGAACTTGTGAGGATGCTTCTAAAATTCCCAAAATGTTAGAGACTCCTGATTTAGTAAAAACAAATCTTGCCCCTTCCAGAAGAGGCAAGAAGAAATAGGGAGGGAGGAAGTTGTACAGTACACATTTTTCTAATTCACTAGTTTTGATTCCCTTTGAATTTTTCTTCTTCTTGTTGTTTTAAAATACTGTCAGCACCTCTTCATTGGGTAATTAGGAAAGAAGACCACGAGACTCCATAGGTAGAAATCAAGTGTACTTTTACTAATTATAAATGATTAAAGGCATAGCGAAGCGAAGACTGATTATTTAGGCGCGAAAGCGATTGATATATAGAATAACCCATTCCCCACCCCTTGGCATCACAGTTACAGTCCAATCATAATTCTCCTAAGTGTCAGGTGTGAGATAACTTCAAAAGGCATCACTAAGATGGAATGTCGGTGCCGTTAGTCTTGGCGGGAACCTCCTACGCATGCGTAGTCCGACAGGCAGCTGAGCTCCAGAATCTTCCTCCAGCACAATTAGTAAACCCCTCCCAAATACCATGCCCTCCCTCCCCGTTTCATGGCAGCCGAAGCAGCAGCAAAGCAGAGGCTGACAAATACATTTGCAAGGCTAAACAAAATCTACGCTCTTGGCACCCTACCAGTAACAAAATGGCTTGAGGTAATTTGCAGATGAGAAGGAATAATGGCCAAGGAAAAGGGTATGCATTTCTTTCCTAACACGATTTGACTGTTTTCTGTTTTGCTTAATGTCGAGGCCGCCTGAGAGATTTGCTTCTCTGTCTGAGCTGGGTTTTGTCAGTCATAAGGCAGGTGAGGACTCACATGACTTCACTCAATGCTTTTACCCACAAATTCCTACCCATAATTTTTTAGACTGAGAGTAGTCATAAAAAGGAAAGGGAGTCAAAGAATCAATAGCACTCCAAGGTCTCACTACTGTTATTAATCCTCTCTCCCCTCAGATATCTTCCCTTCACGCAGATAGAGTTGCACTCCATCTCATTTGTTTCTGGAAACTTTACCCAGCACCACTTGTCTCCATATCAGTAGTGGGATTCAAATAATTTAACAACCGGTTCTCTGCCTTAATGTCCATCTGGGTAGGTGGGGTTCAGTGGTCATGTGACTGGGTGGGCGTGGCCAACTCAAGGTCACTCAGGTCGATGGGCTTAGCCGTTACAATGTAATAAGGGTTAACCGGAAAGGCAGTTTCTGTAAGCAGGTCAATAAAGATTAGGCTAGAAACAACACTAGAATGTTTCCTTCCTGCCTTCCTTACAGGATTAGCCCTGTAAAGTGGAAAAAAACAAAAGGAGATTTCTTCCAACAATCGGTTTCTGAACTACTTAGAAAGTTACCAACCGGTTCTCTCGAATAGGTGCAAACTGGCTGAATCCCACCACTGTTCCATATCATCTCATCTCTCAAGATGGTATCTCCTGTACCAAACGACACAATCACCCACTACTAAACTACCTGGACTTAACTGACTTGGGACCCTCTAAAAAGATACAAACAACTGGTTTTGCCTGCTGGTTCTTAAGAGAAGTAAAATGGATTGGTTTGTTCAGGTCTCTCCTCATGCTCATTTTTCTTCTCCTAAAACTTCAGCTTTATGAGAGCATGGCCTATTTAATTTTCACAATGGTCTTTTAAGTTTCTACTGCGTTCTTAAAGTATTGTTCCATCTGCATCTCATTATTTATAATGACTTATGCTGACGAGGCTATTGAAGCGCCATACCTGCTTTGTAATCTGTGTTAATGCACATTTGGTCTAGTAATATTAAAACAAAAGGAAGAGGATGATTTTAACATTGCAGTAGCTACTGCTTAAATGTGATTGACATGCCCTATAAATTGTCGATAAAGGAAAGAAAGTACTGTAAATGCATTTGATTGATAAAATTATAATGCTGGTAAAGAAGCAAGAAGAAACTGTTCATATGTTCAGAGTCGTGGCATGACAAAACCGCGGTCCACTAAAGCGCGCCCGATTAAAGCGCGTACCTGACGTCATCAGCAGCGCAACAAATACGACCGCGGAGAAAAAAGGGCGCTTTAAAGCAAGCCGATTCACGTAAACGTAAGGGTTAGGTTTAGGGTTAGGGTTAGGTTAAGGGTTAGGGTTAGGGTTAGGGTTAGGGTTACGTTAAGCATTAGGGTTAGGTTTAGGGTTAGGTTAAGGGTTAGCGTTAGGTTTAGCGTTTGGTTAAGGGTTAGGTTTAGGGTTAGGTTTAGGGTTACGTTAAGGGTTAGGTTTAGGGTTAGGTTTGGGGGGGTTAGGTTTAGATTTACGTGTTAATTTTAACTTTACTGCTCACAGCGTGCTGTTTTCGTCGCGCTGTGATGACGTCATGTACGCGCTTTCGTCGAGCGCACTTTAGTCTACCACGGTTTTGTGGTAGAACCGTTCAGAGTATGATAGCATCAATGCTGATTAAAGAATCAAACAACCGATTTTATAACTGAAAACATGCCATTGCATTCCTGAAGTACGGACTTGGATTTTTAATTCTGCTATAAAGACAAGCTATCTCATCTTCATGTAGATATAACCAAAAGCTTGTTCTACCTTGTTGTTGTTTTTTACTTAAATCTGCAAGTTCAGTTGATATATAAAATATTGCTTTCATCATATTTTGAAATATTTTCATCTGAAAGCTGTAATTTAATATTTGTGAAGTGAGAAAAACAAAGAAAAAGCATGTTCTGAGCCACATTTTTGTCCTTGAGGGGCAAACGAAGTCAGTTCATATCCATATTTGCAAATATTGGATTTATCAAATAATCTGCTTATACCAAAAAAAAAATAGAATGAAAAACTAGATCTTTGTTTTTCCAAAGTTACAGAATTAGATATCCACAATGTACTGCTAGTTGTCCTCAGAACATTCTCTGTAAGCTGTTGCTCTTGATTTAGAAATGGGGGAAATGAAGCATAATGATAGGGTCACAGGGCAGCTAAAGACAGCTGAAAGCGGATGACATTTTGTATTCATGCTTTCATTGCACATTACCAAAAAAAAAAAAAGTTGCCCAACAGCTCACCATGATAAGATTGGGAAATTACATAAAAGGGGAGCAGAGAGACAAAAGCCTGAATGCACAACATTCTGACACACACACTTTGTGTGGCTCATAATAAGAAGTATGGGAAAAAAAGATGTTTGGTTGAATGATGAGGTAAAATAGGCTATGGAAATATTTGGGAAGTGGTTGAAAAAGGCTAAACAAGTGAAATGCTACATGGGAATTAATTTGAGAGAGGAGAAAGAGCCACAAACTAGAAAATGGTCAGACAAGAGACAGCTGCGTCCCCAGAAGGAACAATTGTCTGAGACAATTGTCTCAGAAAATACCCTCCTGTTGTGGCCCAGCAGGAGCCGTTGGAACTGCCACCAGACTCCGACAGCGAGGGGCCCTATGAGTCGGCTCTGGAGGATGTGGAGGATCCTGGACAGGGTTCCGACTCCGAGCAGGGCGCAGAGAGGCTGGTTGGCCACCAGGAGGCACCTGAGCCTTGGACCAGTGGGGAGGAGACAAGGGAGTGTGATCCGGACATCATGCATTGGAGCAGTGGGGAGGAGCCAAGGGAGTTGTTCCTGGATGCCCGGCAACGAAGAGCTTATAGGCGTAAGGAACAGTTGCGCAGTTACAGGAGATAATTGCACTCAGCTGGTGGTAATTAGGCTCCTCTCAAGACTATAAAAGGAATGATTGTGCACACGCCCTTTTGCAGGAGTCAACGTATTCACTAAAGTTGGAGAATTTTTGTGGCTAGCATGGCAGGCTAGATTGCTGCCAAGGTTAGTCTGTGCTGGCTTGCTGCCAACGTCTTGTCTGTGCTGGCTTGCTGCCAATGTCTTGTCTGTGCTGGCTTGCTGCCAATGTCTTGTCTGTGCTAGCTTGCTGCCAAGGTCCTGTCTCTGTGTTAATAAATCCTTGCAGTATCTTTGTCTCGGCGTGCTTTGGTGTAGGACGAGGGGGTCAGAACACCCTCCCTAGTTTTTTTGTGTTGTAAAGATGAGAGGGGAGAGATGTACTTTCAAACTTGCAAGATTCTGTTAGTGTAATCTTACAATGAAGATAGTATTTCTGAGTGTCCTTCTAGTCTGCACAAGGAACCTCTGGCAGAGTGATGATACTAATAATATAAATAATAAAAGAGATGTTTGATATTGAACTGAAGTGAAGGAATACTGGATGAAGTATTTTAGAGATGTGTAGAGGAATTGAAAAAACGTCTGAGGAAAAAAATGGGGAAAGCAAAGCAACACGTGCTACCCGAAAATTGAAAAATGGTAAAGCTGCAGTTATAGGTGATGAAACTAGAACAATATTAAGACAAGGATGTGGTTTGCTTATGAATTGACCATGTGACTCATTGAATGAGTATTGGAAGTGACTGAATCAATGCCGGATGCTTCAAAATCATTGTTCTCCTTTGGAACGGGAAAGGTAGGTTTGTCCAAAAAGATGTTTGGTAGAATTAAGAGTGAAATGATACCAAGGCTGACCGAGAATAAAATTTAGTAAAAGTAAAGCAGTGAAGTTTTATGCTCACATCTAAATAGCAATAGCAATAGCAGTTAAACTTATATACCGCTTCATAGGGCTTTCAGCCCTCTCTAAGCGGTTTACAGAGTCAGCATATTGCCCCCACAGTCTGGGATTCTCATTTCACCCACCTCGGAAAGATGGAAGGCTGAGTCAACCTTGAGCCGGTGAGATTTGAACCGCCAAAATGCAGATAGCAGTCAGCTGAAGTGGCCTGCAGTACTGCACTCTAACCACTGCACCACCCCGGCGCATAAAGCAATGTGCAGACCAGATTTGTGCTCGTCTGCAAGACACTGAAATGTACATGAATGTGAGAAAGGAAGTTTATTATGTGTTTATTGGTTTAAGGAAAGCATATGAAAAAGTGAATACATTTGTATTATGGATTTTTTGGGATGAATATGGAGTTGAGGGTTGGCTCATTTCTCTGAATGATATCCCAACCTAAGTTCAAATATTATAAAAGAGAGGGAAAAAACAGTTTGTCTTTTCTTTCCCTGTATACATTACATCCCCAGGTAAAATGCCAGATTAACCTATCTGACATGATCCAGGATGTTAACAGCCTGTTTTTCCCTTCCATAACTTGAAATAAGCTGCAATCATTCACTGCCTGTAAGAAATACATACAGTTTGTGTCAAAATATATCATAACCAGCTGAATCGGAAAAGAGTAGTTATCACTGCACACTCTATATGCATTATTTATCAATTGAAGCCTCTGCAGTAGGAATACAATTTATTTTCTCTCTTCTATCCACCACAAATTCCGCCTTCTTCCTCTTTACGCTGCTGCTTCGATAGAAGATGAAAGAACAATTTACTATACTTTGGGGAAGAGACATTACTCCTGGAGCATTTATGGCTCCTTGGAGCAAGGTGATCCTTGTGTCCAAAAGGAGCACATGGGCCGGGAGATGAGAGTGGATGCCTCTTACAAAAACTCTAAACCCCAAAGAAAGAGAAGAAAGTGGGGTAGGAAGGAGGGAGAGAAGGAGGGAGGGAAGGAAGGAGGGAAGGAAGGAGGGAAGGAAGAAGGGAAGGAGAGAAGAAAGGAGGGAAGGAAGGAGAGAAGAAAGGAGGGAAGGAAGGAGGGAATGTAGGAGAGAAGGAAGGGGGGAAGGAAGGAGGAAAGGAAGGGGGAAAGGAAGGGGGAAAGGAAGGAGAGAAGGAGAGAAGAAAGGAGGGAAGGAAGGAAGGAGGGAAGGAAGGAGGGAAGGAGAGAAGGAGAGAAGAAAGGAGGGAGGGAAGGGGGAAGGAGGGAGGAAGGAAGGAGGGAAGGAGAGAAGAAAGGAGGGAAGGAAGGAGGGAATGGAGAGAATGAGAGAAGAAAGGGGGGAAGGAAGGAGGGAATGTAGGAGAGAAGGAAGGGGGAAGGAAGGAAGGGGAAAGGAAGGAGAGAAGGAGAAAAGAAAGGAGGGAAGGAAGGAAGGAGGGAAGGAAGGAGGGAAGGAGAGAAGGAGGGAAGGGGAAGGAGGGAGGGAAGGAAGGGGAGTAGAAGAGAAGAAACGAGGGAAGGAAAGAGGGAGGGAGGGAAGAAGAAGTAGGACCGTTGTAAGATAAGATGGATCTATGGGATGTTAAAAAAGCAATCTTCAAGTATATTGTCAACATTAGGGAAAAATTGTTATAAATACATATTATTAATAACAGTTATGAGATCATATAATTGTGAATGTATATATGAAATTGATAATAAAAAATATTTTTAAAAAACCCTCTAAACCCCAGAAAGCCTAAAATTTCTCCAGCGCTGAGCAGCTGTGGAAGCAGCAACCCAAAGCTGCCAGTGTAAAATAAACAAAGGGAAAAGAGGCGAAGATATTTGGCATATTTTTTAAAACATAACAACCTCAGCCTAGCACCTGTTTCAAAGCGTAGCAGCTATAACTATATTTCAATATATGACAAAAAATGCCTGCTGGGTTTTAAAAGAAACATAGTGGCCTCTATAGTGCAATTAAATCTCTGCCTATTTTTGCAATACGCATAAAAGATCTGTACCTCCAGCCAAAGCATTGGCTGGCATCAGTGTAGCCCCCTTTGAGGACTGTGTGTTGAGGGGGTTGTTGGTTGGTCTCCAATTTTGTCATCTTTTTTTTGGCTGTATCATTTTTATTCTTGCATAGTTTTTCATATTTTATGTGAACTGTCCAGAATCATTGGGAGTTGGGTGGGGTACAAATTGAATGAAATAAATGGTTTTTTTTTAAGTGGGCAGGGCTTCCACCGTACCATCATGGCAAACATCTTGACTTCTCCTTATCACATCTTGCTGACATCAGTGGTGGGTTTCAAAAATGGTTCGAACCTACTCTGTGGGTGTGGCCTCCTTTGTGGGAGTGGCTTGCCGGCCATGTGACCGGATGGGAGTGGCTTGCCGCCCATGTGACCGGATATGAAGATGCCGACGACACTTGTCAGAACCACCTTAAATTACCTCACACACAGCACTGGCCTGCATAAGAATATGATGTAAACTTGTTTTTTAAAAGGCATCTTTGGTTTGCATTGAAACAACTTCAACACACGCAATGTTCTGATTGCGCCACAAACGCAGTAGTCATCCTTACCTTTCACAGAGGCACTGAGTTTTATAAATAGGAGCATGATAGTGTAGAATAATCATATCCAAGGACCAGTGGTGGGTTTCAAAAAAGTTTGGAACCTCTTCTGTAGGTGTGGCCTGCTTTCCGGGTCCACTGGTGGAACCTCTTCTAACTGGTTCGGTAGATTTGACGAACCGGTTCTACCAAATAGGTGCGAACTGGTAGGAACCCACCTCTGGCTGACATCTATCAAATGAGTATACTTTATTTTCAATACAAAAACACCTCTTCATGGGCTAGAAGGCAAACTGCGTAAGCAGGCACTTCCATCATAACTGGCATTGACAGGAAATGTCCATCTTTCTTGTTCAAGGACTGTCATTTGTAGAATTTTTAATCTTATCGTCTACTTATCATCATTTGAGATCTATTTCTGTCAGCCCATCAAGTACCTTGACTAGATTATAATTTGTCAGGATTTCTTTAGAAAATTATTACTCATTTGTTTCTCTTGTTCATGATATGATATGATAATATAATAACATAGCAGGTCTTCTGCTATAGTGCTGATATAGCCTCATGATTACATAAACCCTGACAAGAGACAGTTTCACGTAAATATCTCATTTAAGAGGAAGAAATTATAGCACTGGGGGTGGAGAAAGAATGATCATAGCAGGAGACAGGAAAAACAATGGCTCCCACAAGATTATGCATTTTAAAATCTAAATTGGGAAATATGCAATTCTGTCCAATATCTCACACCTAAGCAAAGAAAAAAAAGCATATACTCGCAGTAAAGCAATGTTTCTCAACCTTGGCAATTTTAAGATGTGGTGACTTCAATTCCAGAATTTTCCATATTCAGCATATTAGTGGGGGAAATCTTTTTTTTTTTTTTGAGAAAAGTTTTTTTTAACATAACATATAATATAATCCAAAGCATACCTATACATCTAAACAAACATTTTTTGAGTATTCACTAGTGTTCTGACCCCCTCCTCTGTTCATTAAC
This sequence comes from Thamnophis sirtalis, assembly GCF_051295495.1. NCBI lineage: Eukaryota > Metazoa > Chordata > Lepidosauria > Squamata > Natricidae > Thamnophis > Thamnophis sirtalis. Next base: position 57,512,440 of record NW_028261392.1, on the reverse strand, counting down.
AAAAGCTGAGACAAGCGTAAAATGGAATGTCCTTTAATAACAAGACCATACTCCTGGTGGCTGAAAGCCAAATAAACAAACAGATAAGGACCTTGGCAGCAACTCAGACAAACCTTGGCAGCAATGCAAACAAATTCTGGCAGCAATCCAGCCTGCCAAGTTCATTTCTCTTTAGTCCAAGCGTTGACTTCTGCAAGAAGGGTGTGGCACAAGCAGTCTCTTTTATAGTCTGGAGAGGAGCTTAATGACCATCAGCTGAGTGTAATTACCTCCTGTAATTATGTAGTTGTTCTTGACGCCGAGTAGCCCTTCGATGGCGTGCATCCCAGAACAACTCACTGTTGATATCTGGATCACTCTCTCTTGTCTCCTACCCACTGATCCAAGGCTCAGGCGCCACCTGGTGGCCAACCAGTCTCTCTGTGCCCTGCCCAGGGTCCTCCACATCCTCCAGGGCTGACTCATAGGGCCCCTCATTGTCAGAGTCTGGTGGCAGTTCCAATGGCTCCTGCTGGGCCACAACACAATAGTATATCAATTCTTTTTGTCATTAAGCCTCTTCAATTTTTATTTGCTCTTCTGCTAGAGCCAAGGTGGCACAGTGGGTAGAGTGCAGTACTGCAGGTCACTTCAGCTGACTGCTATCAGCAGTTCAGCGGTTCAAATCTCACCGGCTCAGGGTTGACTCAGCCTTCCATCCTTCTGAGGTGAGTGAAATGAGGACCCAGACTGTGGGGGCAATATGCTGACTCTGTAAACCGCTTAGAGAGGGCTGAATCTTGCCATTAACTATCAGATTCTTGGTCCTTCTAATTCTGCTTTTTTTAATCAATGAGATTGTTGGGGAGGGGGATTGAATTTAGAACTTTGCATCTACAAACATGGGCTTTATCCCCACCTTCCTTCTTCCTTCCATCCATCCTTCTTTCCTTACTGCTTATCAGAGCCGAGGTGGCGCAGTGGGAAGAGTGCAGTACTGCAGCCACTTCAGCTGACTATTAGCTGCAGTTCGGCAGTTCAAATCTCACCGGCTCAAGGTTGACTCAGCCTTCCATCCTTCCGAGGTGGGTGAAATGAGGACCCAGACTGTGGGGGCAATATGCTGACTCTGTAAAACCGCTTAGAGAGGGCTGAAAGCCCTACGAAGTGGTATATAAGTCTAACTGCTATTGCTATTGCTAGTACTGGTGTCTAACTTCCACCTACAACCTGACTTTGAACTCTAAGGAACATTGTACCACAGACAAAACACCTAGACTTCTGATAGCTATATTAAAGGGAGAAAATGGTCTTTGAATACACCCTAGTCTTACTATTATCCTGTCTCACAACCTCTGCTCTGATGAGTCCACAGCCAGTGATCAATTCAGGAGTGGCTTGAGTGCAAAATCTAATTGCACCAGGAACTTTTGCACTGCCTTTTCTCATTAGAAGCTGGAAGGTTTTCACAACCAAATGGGAAATCAAATTTTCCATGGTACTAAATGCCAATCAAACATATATCTCTAGCTATATATATATATATAGCTTGTCCAGAAAGAGAAGATGATTAAATGTTGGAAAAACAGAATGGAATGGGGTTCTTGTATCCTTGCAGGGAGAGAAGCAGACACAGCAGAGAGTTCTCACAGGATTTCAGTTCATTTCCTCTGTGCTAAGAGGCAGCAAAAACTTATCATTTAATGGAACGCACAATCTCTTCTTCAGATGCTTTTCTTTACTTCTATAATTTCAGAAGAATTTGAAGGAAGGTTTTAGGGTGGTTCTGAATGTTTGTAAAGATCTTAATTACAAGAAGTCCTCAACTTACAACCATTCATTTAGTGATTATTCAAAGTTCAATAGCATTGAAAAAAGTGACTTAAAACCATTCCTCACACTTATGACCATCTTAGCCTCCCCATTGGGCATGTGATCAGAATTTGGTTACTTGGCAAGCCATATATATTAAGAGCAATTTCAGCATCCTAGGTTCATATAATCACCATTTGTGACCTTCCCAGCTGGCTTCCAACAAGAGTCAATAAGGGAAGCTAGATTCACTTAGTGACCACATGGTTCACTTAACAACTGCAATGACTTGCTTAACAACCATGGAAAAAATGGTTGTAAAATTGGGTCTTGACTGACTTAACAACCACCTTGCTTAGCAATGGAAATTCCTGTCTTATTTGTGGTTGTAAGTCAAGGACTACCGGTACGTGTTTCCAGGTTTTGAGATTGGGAACAAATTCTTGAATTTGCTTGAACTTTTTTAAAAAAATAAGTATATTCTGATTGTAGAGTGTCCTGGATACATTATGTAAAACTATAAAACTAAATGAGATGGCTGAAGCCATTGATTTCAACCTGACCTCGATTCCACACCAGTTAACTCAATTGGATAATATCGAGGGCAATCAAATGTTTAGGCTAATTGTTACTGACAAAGATTTCCAGAAGTTTTCTGAGCAGAAAAGCTATAAAATGATTGGCAACTGAAATTTAATTTAGGCAACAACACAAAATCTGTACGCATGCTATTAAATTACTTAAGGGAATAAGACAGCGGAAAATCTATACAAATGTAACTCTTACAAACTGAATATGATTTCCCTGAGCAAAGAAACAGGCAGAAATAGCTTTTAGTTTAAAGATGCAGCCCCAGCAAAAATTTGCTAGTTTAGGATGAATCCCTGTCATTTTTCAAGCTACTTAAAAATATGGGACTGAAGCAGTGGTGGGATTCAATATTTTTTACTACCAGTTCTGTGGGCGTGGCTTGGGGTGTGGCATAGCTTGATGTGTGTGGCTTGGCGGCATGGCAGGGGAAGGATACTGTAAAATCTCCATTCCCTCCCCACTCCAGGGGAAGGATACTGCAAAATCCCCATTTCCTCCCAATCAGCTGGGACTCAGGAGGCAGAGAATAGATGGGGGTGGGGCCAGTCAGAGGTGGTATTTACCGGTTCTCCAAACTACTCAAAATTTCCGCTACTGGTTCTCCAGAACTGGTCAGAACCTGCTGAATACCATATCTGGACCAAAGGATTAAATGCCAACAGAACAGTAAAAAGCAGGGTGAAGAAAAGGCAAGCAAAAGTTCACATCATAGCTGAACTACAGTCAAGTTATGGGTAAGCCCACTATGTCAGTGCAAAGTTAGACCAGACCAAAAGTTAGAATTTCAAACATGTTATAGTTAATTCAAAGAGAGCTCTCATCCTTTTTCTGGCTCAGAAGGATTTTGGTTAAGCACAGAGTCAGCCAACCTATTATGTGCTCAATGGGGTCTCACCTATTTCCTTTATTTAAGATTATATTTTAATTATCCCTGGCCAAGTACTGGATACCCATCGCAGTGCAAATTAAATTTAGCAATACACTGGGAGGTGGGGAGGGGATTTTCAATAACTGGCCGACATGTAGAAATTAAACACAGATTTTTGGTTTGGTTTGGTTTTTCTGGGATGAAGTATGAAAGTATAAAAATTCTATAGGATGAATAAATGATGACTGCTAAATTTCTATGACTGAAGCTTTTATACCCAAACTGGAAGTTTTCAACATTAAGAGCTAGAAATACAGAAAAGAGAGATGTATTTAATGAACACTGAGATCCTAACAGCTTTCAATTTAATAACTCTGAGCCTGTATCAGTCTCAGATATTTGCATAAATGTGTGAATAAAAATTCGGAAAACAAATTGATGCAATTTGGATGAACAGATGACTTTGTTCTGCCTATAGCCATGCTACAAGGCACGGACAATCCAGCTGCTTATTGTTACTGGGCTAACACAATGAATGTTTTCTCACTGGCTACTCTGAGAGAAGAGAAGGTCTCATGGGAGAGACAGAATAGAAAGTTCTTCATAAAAGTGTTTGGAATCATCTGCTTTTCAAGAAAAACTACCTGGCACCAAAACAGGAGATTAAACTTTCTTCCTTTTCCTTTTTTTTTCTTTTTGGTCATTTTGTTTATTACTGGATTTTGGTTTGAAGACATCTTTGATTCAAAGTCTCCAAAAAAAAAGTTTATTAGCTTGAGATTTTTTGAAGCAAAGAAGTAGCAATCTTTTTAATAGATTTCATTTTATATTTTTCAGAAGATAGGTCATCTTATCTTGAGGCCATTTTCTGTGCTATATTTTTATTGTCTTTTCTCTAAGTTTCTATAGTATACGTTTACTTATCTATTTTATTTTAGTTTTAGCTATTTTTCTATTGTTTTCACAATCTTTATTTTTCAGAAGTCTTTATTGCTATTAAAAGAGTAAATATTTATTCAGTACATTTTTATTTTTTATTTGAGTTTTTCTTGATTTACTGTATTTTTTTCATTATAATTATATTTCTTTTTCTTTTTTTCCCTTTGATTTATGAGCATACGGAAAAGGGATTTGTGTGCTGTTTGTTTGTTTTTAATTTGTACCATCTTCGTGTTTTGTGGAATATTAAAGACCCAAGAGAAAGTAGTCACTTACTAAACTAGGCAATTTAAATATCCTTCCTCATGAAAGAGATTCATTTCATGTATTAATTATAATGACTTTATTAAACTGTTCTACATTTTTACATACTGTAGTTATTTTGAATACCTTTTCAGTTTGTTCTGGACCAAATAATTATGGTTGGGAATGTTAAATCAAGTTTTGGATCCTTTGTAAGATCAGAATATTGTTCCACTTCAATTTAACATGGAAAAGCTTTAATGTTACGGTTTAATTTGATTGCTATACATACTTCTAAATCCTGTACTATAAAAATATACTTTTTTTCCAACTTCACATCAAATGTGTTCCTAACTTGGTTACTTTTTGTATCTCAAACCCCAACTGATAAGATAAACTTAGATAATAGAGATCCTGTTTTAATATATGTTCATGTTCAGTAGTACTATTAATTATTATTTTAAAAGTTTCCATTTTCTTCAAGATGGTATTTAAATACATCATTATTAAAGGATTATCTTTTTTATGAGAGAGATGAATCAAGATTTTGAATTTTGTTTTAATATCAGATTTTCTATAAACTTAATTGGAATGCTTTTAAGGAATATATTTGTAGCCCTTTTATTGCATATTTTTCATGGAAAAATCTAAAATCTAGATAACTAAATATAATTTCCAAGAAAATTTGGAAAATATTGAGACACTATTGAACATAAATGCAAATCTTCTAACACTGAAACTGTACAGCATAATGTATTTCTGTCTGCTAATTTGAAATCTAATATCTTCTATGCATTTGAATCAGAATATTAAGTGAATTGCATAAAGCAACAATTTGCTCATGTCTAAAACAACATCTAGCTGTATCATTAACTTTTATAATCCTAATGGTTATTCTACTGAATGGCATAAAGCATAAATATTTTTTTTCTCTGTCTCTCTGTTCTATATTGTTGGAAGTTTGTAATGATGCTTTTCTGAATAAAGTTTTTCCCAACTTCCTTTTAATGAGGCTAACATAAATATAAATTGAAATTGGTAAATAATCTTCTGATTGTGCAAGATATCGCTCAATTTCTTTGTTAAATGCTGGAGTCAGCATAACATTTGTGGAATGCGACCCTGGCAAAGAGATCACAATCAAAATTACCTTCAAATTATTTCTTGCTCAATCTGATTTTATAAAGATGTAATGCAATATCAGATTTAATATGGAACGACCCTATGGAACGATCTCCCCGTGGAGATTCGTACCCTCACCACTCTCCAGATCTTCCGCACAGCCATTAGAACCTGGCTATCCCGCCAGGCCTGGGGCTAAGATTGTACCCTCCTGAATGGTATGAATGTTGTGTTTTCTTTTAATTATGTGTTGTCGTATATGTAAAAGTCTGTTTCCCCTTTCCCTTTCAGATGTGAGCCGCCCTGAGTCCCCCCAGGGAAAAGGGCGGCATACAAATAAACTTCTGAATCTGAATCTGAATATTGCTAGATGTTGTTTTAGATGTAGTCAAAAAGATGGGGTTAATAGTGGTGATTGTGATGGACACAGAAAAGGCTTTGTGCAATTGAAATGTTTAGAGTAAACTTTGGCCAAACATTAATTTTTCCTTCTTTAGTACAATTAATTGGACTAAAATATGGCTCTCCAATCCTTCGTTGGCTTTATTGCCCATGGAATTGTCTCTTCACCTATCACCATCAATGCCGTGTGGAACTTGCCAAGAAATCTCTTTATCTTTTCTTCTTTTTAATATTATATTAGAACCATTAGCTTGTTTTATTAGGCAATCCAATTTCTGAGCATAAAAGCAGTTTGAGTTCAGCATATCCTGTTATTATATGCTGATAATGTTTACAGTTTTATGAATGTTCTATATCAAACTGGACTGATATACCACAGCTGTTTGGTAAATTGCAAGGCTACTTAGAGTTAGAAGAACTTTATTGTCACTTTAAATGTACACTAATCAGTATACATTAAAATGAAATTTTCTTGTACACAGATCTCAAAGGATCACTACCTCCAATATACACTACATAAACATGACAAACAAACAAATAAGTCATGTACCCACATATATTATTTGACACAGAGAAACAACACAGATGTATTCAGATGTATACCGATCAGAGGTGGGTTCCTCTGGGTCCTGTCCGGGAGGCCAGAAGAGGTAGTGAAAATGGTGACTTGGCCACACCCCTGAACCTCCGTCAGAAGCCTTTTTTTTAAGCCATTTTTCCCTGCCGGTTCAGGCAAGGGAAAAGAGGTTTTAAAAACTAAAAGAAAGAGGGGGGAGAGGGAGGGAAGGAGGGAAGGGAGAAAGAAAAAGAAATAAATTGGACACTGGTACAATGATTGCGGTCTTAAAAACATGATGGGAATCACAGCCTGATACAACAAGAGATTGAAGATGAGAACAGTGGCCAGTTGGTCAAAACACTCCTTAAGTACTCGCCCAGAGATATTATTGGGACCAGCAGCTTTTTTGAGTGTTGACTTTCTGCAGGACCTTCTGAACAGGACCTGACCACCTGTTCATCAGGAAGGGGAGGAACATTCCTTGCTGGAACATTGTTTGCGGCCTCAAACCATCAAAGAAGCATATTTAGCTTGTTTAGAAAATCCGTGTCACCCTTACATGTCAGGGAAGCTGCCTTATAGTCAGTAATTACCTGAATACTTTGCCACATACATCTGGGGTCCACAGGATCTTGAAAGAAATTCTGTATGTTCTAACTATAGATCCACTTTGCTGTTTTCATAGCAAGTCTCAAATCAGCTCTTGCTATTCTAAGTGCTGCCACATTGCCTGATTTGAAAGCGGTGTTTCTCACCTTCATCATCGCACAGACCTACTGAGACATTCAAGGTTTTTCATTTGTTCACTTATTTGGATAAGTCTCAAAATGCTTCCCATTAACTAACATCTATAAAAATTGATAATATAATGGACTTTCAGTTCAGTTAATGGGAATTGGCCTATAAATTGTCCAAGGTATATGCATCTGCATATATACCCTGCCTGCTGCTCTTTATTCAACCAGAATAAAACCTTTGAACTGTCCAGCTTTGTGTACATACTTCTGACCCCCCTCCAAGCCAAAGATAAGTTACGGCATTTAATTAACAGACAGACAGTTCCTTGGCAACAAACCGGCACAGACAAGCTTGGGCAGCAGTCCAGCCCAGATAAGGCTTGGCAGCAATCCAGCCTGCCAAGCTCACCATAATGTTCTCCAACATTAGTTCCTGCGTTGACTTCTGCAAGAGGGGCATGTGCACAAGCAGTCCTTTTTATAGTCTGGAGAGGAGCCTAATGACCACCAGCTGAGTGCAATTACCTCTTGTACTTGCGCAACTGTTCCTGACGCCTATTAGCTTTTTGGTGCTGGGCATCCAGGAACAACTCACTGCAGACGTACAGATCACTCTTCCTTGTCTCCTCCCCACTGGTCCAAGGCTCAGGCGCCTCCTGGTGGCCAACCAGCCTCTCTGCGCCCTGCTCGGAGTTGGAACCATGTCCAGGGCCCTCCACATCCTCCAGAGCCGACTCACAGGGCCCCTCGCTGTCAGAGTCTGGTGGCAGCTCCGATGGCTCCTGCTGGGCCACAACACTTACCTGTCATACACGAGACAGGACAGCATTAGAAAGTAACTGGAGAAGAGTAGGTAGAAGGATAACTCTGAAAGAGGAATACAGGCCTGTGAATATCTTCCCTTAAAGATAAAGAAAAGGGATAACTATATAACAAAAATATAATTTGACTCATTTCCAATCCAGTAAATTAAAAATTGTTAATTTGATCAGTTGTCACACATTTAATACATTATCTTTCTTTCAAATAAAGAAATTATATTTGTTAGGAAATTTTAGGCATGAAATGCAATTTGAGGGGAAGGGCATATAATATCTTAGAGACTTAAATTATGTTCCCTCCTGTTCTAGCTCAACAGCTTGTGATTCGCAAAGTAGGAATTTGAGAAGAAGATTTTATTCCCATCTAAAGTGTAACTTGATTAGAGAGTACGGAGGCTGAACACGCAAACCCTATGGCCACCTCTGATTTCTAGTTCCCCCACATACATACACGTTCTTTGCCAAATTTGTATTTTTCTCCCACTAAAATATCCCAGGTTACCTTATTGAATTATGAAACGATATTGTCCTGGGATTCTGATTCTCCTCCAGTTAAGTTGAATAGATGGTCTATGAGTTAGAAAAGCCTCAAGGAGCCCAGATTGAGATTACAAGGTATGGCTGGCCACCGCTCAAACAGAAAATTCATCTAATACAAGGCTGTCAAACTTCTGGGCCACGGGCCGGATGCCTCACACACCGGCCATGCCCATGCCCAGTTTAGAGAAGGGGGGGAAAGTCCTGATATGTCACATGATACCGCTGTGACGCCGTGAGTTTGACCCTGCTGATCTAATGCAACAAATCTCCTTATCTGATAAGGGATTCTTTTCACTACCTTTTCTTTATGATTTATGCTGCAGAATTCTGTGGGAAGGGAGGCAGAGTCACGTTCTGCTAATGTGGCCCTTCCCCACTGGGTGTGGTCCAGGGGTGGGTTTCAACCAGTTCGCGGTGGTCCCTGCGAACCGGTTGGTCGCCGAACCTGGAAGTAAGTAACTTCCGGGAATGGCGAAGGGCGCGCCCGCCCGCCCGCCCACGGTCCTTACCCGGTTTTGACGAGTTCTGTGCTTCCACGCATGCACAGGACGCATACAGCACCTGTGCGATCGTCCAGGAGCAGCTGGAGCATCGCGCAGATGCTAGTATGCATGCGTGCACTGCGCACGTGCACGAGGACGCCGCCGGCCCCGTTCCAACCGAACCGGTTGGAACGGGGCGAGAAACCCACCCCTGGTGTGGTCCCAATGGGGCATATCATTCAGAACTTGTCTTCAGCCCATTTGGATTTTCCCATGTTTCTGTGTTACCATTATAGCAACAACAGGCGGTGTTTTTGTTGCTTCCAGTACATTTTGTACACTACCATACATTAAAAGACACTGTATTAGATTTGAGCTGACACAGCATGTGTTTTGCATATGGATAATAGATGATGGTATTTTGATAGAACCTGGAAGGAGGCAGCAAGAGCAGAGTAATTTACTTCTGACAAGAAGCACACTATCTGGGTTAAGTGGAAAGGCCCTGCGGAGGTCCGTAATACCTTGAAATGTCTAATGAAACATGACAAGTATGTATTACATAGGTGGGCATGAGGCCATGTTACTTTTACCTGCGTAGAATAATAAGAAACCAAGAGAGAAAGAGAAAAGGAATATTTTCTCTCAAATACACTCTTAATTGGTGACAGAGATCCAAAAAAAGGCCTGTTTCTCTTCACCATTTGGCATAGAAACAAAGATATAGGGAACTTCCATATGTCTAGTCTGATCATTGACCCTTCTAGTTCATTATATTCTACAGCAGAGTGGACACCTTTTTGAGGGACTTCACCACCAAATCACATACCAGGAACACAAACAAAAGATGAGAATAACACAAAAACTAAAATTTTGCCACAACTCTCTTCCTTTTCTCTACACACACGCCCCCACGCCCCCGCGCACCAGTGGTGGGTTTCAAAAATTGTTCGAACTTACTCTGTGGGTGTGGCCTCCATTGTGGGAGTGGCTTGCCACCCATGTGACCGGATGGGAGTGGCTTGCCGCCCATGTGACCGGATATGAAGATGCTGACGACACTTGTCAGAACCACCTTAAATTATCTCACACACAGCACTGGCATGCATAAGAATAGGATGTAAACTTGTTTTTTAAAAGGCATCTTTGGTTTGCGTTAAAACAACTTCAACACACGCAATGTTCTGATTGCACCACAAACGCAGTAGTCATCCTTACCTTTCACAGAGGCTCTGAGTTTTATAAATATGAGCATGATAGTGTAGAATAATCATATCCAAGGACCCACCACCCACCCAAGTGGTGGGTTTCAAAAAATTATGGAACCTCTTCTGTAGGTGTTGCCTGCTTTCTGGGTCCACTGGTGGAACCTCGTCTAAGCAGTTTGGTAGATTTGACGAACCGGTTCTACCAAATAGGTGCGAACTGGTAGGAACCCACCTCTGCCGCACGCGCACACACACACACACACACACACACTTTTCCAGGGTTTCTTACCAAGATATAAACAAGAGGCATTCGTTTCTCTGAGGTTTTTTTTTTAAGTTTAGGAAGAAAATCATAGAGTTGAGGTGCAGACATGGTTTTAAAGCTAGAATTGGAATGGAAGAATATTTCGATTCCCACCATGGACAAATGGCTACAGAAGCTGATAGAATTGGCAGAAATGGCTAAATTGTCCCTTTTGATGAACGAAAAGAATATAAGTACTTTTGTTGCTACATGGGGAGCCCTTCTGGACTTTGAGATGGAAAAAAAATGAAACGTTGATCTTGGGTTTTATTGATGAGATTGATTTGCTTTTATAGAAATGCCTATTTTTTATTATTATGGAAAGTAGAAAGTTGGACTTTAATATTAATGTTTTATTTTACTGCAAGAAAGGGAGTCGGAAGGCAATGCTTTGTTTTTCTTTTCTCCCTTCCCCCCCACTAATCTTTCCCCTTCTCCCCCCACTGTGTCATCCAATTTGCTTTTGTATTTTGTTCTATAATCTAATAAAAATATTTAATAATTGCTAATCTAGCCAAACTGTCAGGCACTAAAAGAAGAACAACATGCATAAAAGCTACTTTATTACCGTTTGCCTATAAAGACAGAATCTTGCCAGACTAAAGCAGACTCTGCATAATTCTCTGATAAACTATATTATACACAGTCCTAAGCCCCTCTCTGAGGGAAGTGGGGCAGATAGGAATGGAATAGAGATAGCTAGATGATGATGGAGAGAGAGAGAGAGAGAGAGAGAGAGAGGGAGGGAGGGAGGGAGGGAGGGAGGGAGGGAGAGAGAGAGAGAGAGAGAGAGAAATAGCAATGCACAGACTTATATACCACTTCACGGTGCTTTACAGCCCTTTACAGCCCTCTCTGAGCAGTTTACAGAGTCAGCATATTGCCACCAATAATCTGGGTCCTCATTTTACCAACCTCAGAAGGATAGAAGGCTGAGTTAACCTTGAGCCAATGAGACTCAAACTGATGAACTGCTGGCGATCAGCAGTCATCAGAATTACACTGCAATATTGCATTCTAACCATGGCACCACCATGGCTAGATCATAAATAGATCAGCTGTCTGCAACCTTTGGACTTGGTGGCCTGGCTGGAGGGGAGGGGAACCAGGCTGTATGAGCGGCAGATTGATGTGAACATGCAGCCCACCGCTGCATAGCTTGACTTATGCATTTCAGGTTGCTTTTGCACATGCAGCCCACCACTCATGCAGCCTGGTTGCAAATAGGCCATGGCCCAGAGATTGGGGACCCCTGAGATAGATAGATGGATGGATGGATGAGAGAGAAGGGGGGAGAGAGGGAGGGAGGGAGAGAGAGAGATTTACTGTGAATAATTTAGAGAGGATCCCTCCTGAGCTACTTCTTGCATAACAACTCAAGTTGGATGTTTCTCTTTCCTCCCCACTTCTGTAACTCAGTGCCAGATTCTATCACAGGAACCTACATTGTCTCCGATAGTACCTTAAATTATCTCATGCCAAGAAAAAAAGCACTCCACACTTTACTGTAGTCTTTCAGACAAAAAAGGGATAATTGTCTGGCTTTCATTGGAAAAGGAATATGAAGAGCCTTGGTTTTTTGTTCCAATGTTGATTGCTAAGGTTAGTTTGGTGATAGCATTGAATGATGCTGTTTAGAATTTATAATTCAAATATTTAAAAGCCTTCTCATTAAGGATAAATCGATGCTCTCTTTATAGATCTCTATAGATCTATGACATATTTTTTCAGTTTCACTATCTAGAAAACCAAGTGTTTCCCAATGTCCATAATTATTTGTACAGTAGCTACCAGAAAACTGCATGTTTTTGAATGTTATTAGACTATATATTAGGATCAGCCATTAATTGTCAAGAACAAAATGTTTCAATGAACAATAGAAGTATAATGCTCTTTAATTCTGTATTTATATTTTATCTTTATTAGCTCTTACTACAAGCAAAGGGACAGTGCTAAAGTTAGTTAGTTTATTTTAGTGTATGATTGCTAAATGTTTATACCCTGTATTTGCTCTGGGAGGTTGGGGGGGAGGAGGGGAGGGGATGTGGGGTTGGGGGAGAGGGAGGGAAGGGGAAAGGTATATAATTTTAAAACTTATTAAAACTTTTAATAAAAAAGAAGTATAATGCTCTTTAATTCTGTATTTATATTTTATCTTACTGTGTAATTATGTAATTAAGCAATCAAATGCAGTCACTCCATTGAAGCAAGCCATTTCAGTCCCAGTTCTGTAATTAAACATTAATTGCTCATCTTTAACTTTATTTTATCAAGTACACATTCCTAGTTTGAGTTAAAATATAGACACTGCCTGATATTCCGGACATTTACTGTATGCATTAGTGAATGTTTCTCACAAATCACTGTCCAGTTGTTAAAGTTGAAATTCAGATGCATGAATCTGAATCTAAAGTGCATCAAATTTTAGACCTTTCTTTTCAATCATAAAAGAATACTGCTGAGAAATGTAATGCCCTAAGTTTTCAGATGCCACATCATTTTTTAAAAAAAAGAACTGTCGCTTTAGTTTAACTTTAATTTTGAAGATGGACCAGCACTTAAGGAACAGCCTTGGAGCTGGACATAAAGTGACTGATGATATTGCAGAAAGTTCTTTTGTTCAAAATACTAAACTTTGAAATAAGTCCTGTCCATAGGAAATTATATCTACTACATTATTTCAACCCCGTGTCACTGGTGAATTTTTCTTCTTGGATGGTCACTTTTCGCTTTTAGTACTTCAATCTGCTCTTTCTCTCCTCCCTGTCTCTCTTTGTATAATATTTTTATAATATTTATAATATTTTTATACTCCACAATCTGTGGCAATTCTCAATAGCTGACATATATAAAAACATAAACTGAATACCAATTACAAGATAAAAAAGATTTTTAAAAAAATAAATAAAAAGATACAATAGATGCAAATTGTAGAGGAGCTATATTTGTCTATTATAGCAAAAAAAAAAATAAGATAGCAACTTTTCCAACTAACAAAATTTATTCAGAAGGTTTCATTAGCTGCAGCTCATTTCATCAGATGCATAGAGTGGCTAAAGTGATGTGAGATATAAATAATTGGGATGAGGGAAGAAGGCAGCTGGGGGTGGGGGGAGAAGGAGAAAATAAGTTATGTGAGATAGATTACATTTCAGAGGAGAGTTATGCTAGATGTGAGACAGATTACAAGCACCTTTTCAATTAACGCATGTAATGTATTAAAATGCATTGTGTTTGTTGAGACCTTCTCAGATTGCCTGAAACATTTTGATGTATGTGAGTTCAACTATTTCTTGTTCAACAGAGGTGTTGAAATCCAGTCATTTTGAGATATGCCTTGATTGTTCTGGGACAATTAAAATATTTGATGTTACTTGGTCCTTGTTTTGAGTCCTAATGTCAAACTTGTGTCCATTAATTCTTTTGCATGAAGTTTGTCTGGTTCACCAACAAATGAGCGCTCGACCAAAGACCACTGACAAACCCACGGTGATAAAACCACGAGGTCGAAATCGCGCCCACAGAAGCGCGCTGACAAATGCACGCCGACAAAAGCACACCATCAAAAAACAACATAATAACCCTAACCCTAACCCTAACCCTAACCCTAACCCTAACCCTAACCCTAACCCTAACCCTAACCCTAACCCTAACCCTAACCCTAACCCTAACCCTTACCTTAACCCTAATGGTGCTTTTGTGGATGCGGTTTTGTCAGCGCTCTTTTGTGGAACCGCTTTCGACGTCACGGGTTTCTCGCCGTGGTTTTGTTGGCGCGCTTTTGTCGGGTGTGCATTTGACGGGTCACACGTTTGTCCTATGTAGATCTAGAGGGGCATTACTGCAGATGCGGGCATAAATCATATCCTTTCATTTTGTGTGTGTTCATATTGGTGTGCACTTGTGTAGGTGCTGTTAGTGTAGATGGGAGAGCTGTTAGTGTAGATGGGGTAGCAATAGCAGACTCTGGGTTATTATAGAGCCTGGTTCCGGGACAGAGACATATAACAGGGCATTATCAGCTTACTGGTGATCATTCATCCTGTGGCAATGGGTGGTCTTGCCCAATAATTTCATGTACACATTAAAAAGGAGTGGAGAGAGCACTGAGCTCTGTGGCAGCCCACAAAGTAGGAGACATGGACCACCCAAGTCTAATTCCCTAAGCCCTTAATATTATAGATAATAGATTAAATATGAGATGAAAATATATCTGTTTGTAATTGAAGCTGCAAGTCACTTCTTTACATATTTATTTTCTTTTTCTTTATCATGTTTTCTTTTTTTTCTTGCACTTTTTTTTATTCTTCCTTACTATTATTTTATCTCCCTTCAAGTTTTTAATATAGTGATCAAAATCCTTAATAAAAATATACAACAATCCCATAGGACACTGGGCAGCTTACAGCAAGATAAAAATAAGAATTAGAAAAATAACGTGAGATATAATTTAAAAAACAGCACACCATACATTCCATTTAAGTGGGGCTGGACCATGTTCAACAGCCCCAGGCCTGCCGGAACAGCCAGGTTTTAGTGGATTTTCGGAAGGCTGAGAGAGTGGGAAGGGTCCGGATCTCTACGAGTAGATCGTTCCACAGGGCCGGAGCAGCTACAGAGAAAGACCTCCCCCGAGTAGTCGCCAACCGGCATTGTCCGGTCGACGGCACCCGGAGGAGGCCCAACCTGTGCGATCTAATTGGTCGTTGGGAGGTATGTGGCAGGAGGCGGACTCTCAGATATCCAGGTCCTAAGCCATGTAGGGCTTTAAAAGTAATAACTAGCACCTTTGAGTGCGTTTGGAGACCAATAGGAAGCCAGTGCAGCTCGCAGAGGATAGGTGTAACATGGGTGTACCTAGGTACACCCGATATCGTTCGCGCAGCTGCATTCTGCAACTGTAGTCTCCGAACACTTTTCAGGGGCAGCCCCATGTAGAGCTATGTTATGCATAGTTATGCAGCAAGCCTGGTGGGGACCAGCAGATTACTGATTTCTTAGAGTTTTCATCCATATGTGGGAAGGGAGATCTGGTGCTTATTCAATGCCCGTATACCTAAATCCAGCTTTTGGGCTCCATCTGTGGAGGACTGGTGAGGAGATGAGGCCATGTTGAGTACATGTCCTTGGCAAGGAGGCAATGCGATGAGCCTCGTTTGTTAATTACATTTATATTTCACTATCTGCAGATATGCACCCATGAAAGCAGTGAAGTCATTTATTAGGGGCTAAACAAATGCTGACATAAATTTGGATAATGCCACTCAGAAATTAATAACCTCACTGCAGATTTATTTATTCTTGGGAATGTAGAAATGATTCACAGAAGAGCAAGCCAGCAAACTATTTTGAATATTGGTATCAAGAGCTGAGTTCTCTTACCTGCTGTAGCACCAATGAAATTAAATCATCCAGAACCTTTGTTATTAAGCTGCTGACTTCCGTCATACGGGAATAAACAGAATTTTATTGAACTGTGGTGCAAAATTCAATAATACCAGGAAGAATATATTATAAAAGTGACAATACACATAGCTACCATCACAGCAGTAAGTTTAATAATTAAGCCAATGGGATTTGCTTTCAGTCAAGGGGAGTATGGCATTCAGATGCTTTGGCCCTCAGGTTTATAGCCAAGCTAGCTCAAAATCAGCAAGGGCAGATTTTAGAGGCTGCTTGGCAGAGCCCGAATTCCTAAATCCTGACATGAGCCATTTCAGGACAGAAAGATGTTTCGGTTCCACCACAAATCCGCGAAGCACTTATCCGCGGAGACATAAGCGTGAAGACTAATTCGCGCCGTTCGAAGCGCTAAGGAAAAACGCAACCCTACCGCGATGACATAATCGCGGAGGGCAAATCCGCACATTCCCAAGCACTCAGTACCCTAAACCTAACCCTAAACCTAACCCTAACCCTAACCCTAAACCTAAACCTAAACCTAAACCTAAATCTAACCCTAACCCTAACCCTAACCCTAAACCTAACCCTAAACCTAACCCTAAACCTAAACCTAACCCCTAAACCTAATCCTAACCCTTACCTTAATTGAAATCAGCTATCTGCCATGGCGCCGTTTTAAAGCGCCCTTCTGTTGCCGCGCTGTTGTCGTGGCGGTGATGACGCGCGGTGAGGACATCGCGGCTTTAGCGACGCGATTTTATCACCGCTATTTTGACAAGCGCGGTTTTGTCGTGCCACGAGATGTTTCCATATGATCAAGTTACTATTTTGTTGCAAGAAAGCAGGAACGGAATTCTGCTTAGAACTAAAGTCTATTCTCTTGGTCAGTCACAACCACCTGGAAAGTCTGGATTAGTGATTTAGCCACTTACTGTACTGAACATTTATTTGGCAGTTCCTTAACTTTAAGAAAAAAAGG
This sequence comes from Thamnophis sirtalis, assembly GCF_051295495.1. Lineage (NCBI taxonomy): Eukaryota > Metazoa > Chordata > Lepidosauria > Squamata > Natricidae > Thamnophis > Thamnophis sirtalis. The sequence goes on along the minus strand of NW_028261392.1, from coordinate 57,495,451 downwards.
AACAAAGAACATTTTCATTTTTCTGATCTCTTAAATATTTGTTCCTAAACCACTAGAAAACAAATTCACATTTTTGTTCTTAAACTTTGTCCTTCCCTGATATAGCAACTCTATAAACACAATCATTCTGTTAGTGCTTACCCTAAGAAGCCTTAAGAGTGTGAAATCAGCTACAGAAAAAATACTTTGTGACTTTTTACTGAGATATTTCGCAATTTCGCAATTTAATGAGCTTATATGCCGCCCAATTCCAGAGGACTCCGGGCGGCTTACAAATACGAAATAAAATAAAATAACACATAGGGGAAAGAAACATACACAGTTTAAAAAACACACAACATACATTTGGCTTAGCTGGGGGTTGGACCTGATTTAAAAATCAGCAACCCCAGGCCTGTTGAAACAGCCAGGTTTTGGTGGTTTTTTGGAAGGCCATGAGAGTGGGAAGGGTCCGGATCTCTGCGGGTAGATCGTTCCACAGAGCCGGAGCAGCTACAGAAAAGGCTCTCCCCCGAGTGGTCGCCAGCCGGCAATGTCCGGTCGACGGCACCTGGAGGAGGCCTAGCCTGTGAGTTCTTATTGGACGTTGGGAGGTGTGTAGCAGGAGGCGGTCTCTCAGATATCCAGGTCCAATGCCATGTAGGGCTTTAAAGGTAATCGCCAGCACTTTGTAGCACGTCCGGAGACCAATAGGGAGCCAGTGCAGCTCACGGAGGATAGGTGTAACATGGGTGTATCGAGGTACACCCGATATCACTCACGCGGGTGCATTCTGGACCAACTGTAGTCTCCGAACACTCTTCAAGGGCAGCCCCAAAAATCAGCACTGCTTCTCATTTTGAATCAGTGATATAAATACACACAGAGAGAGAGAGAGACACACACACTTTGGGGAAAAGATCTCATTCTTCTGTGTACTTCACCAACCAGGCTGGACATAATCATATTTGTATCTTTGGGTCTTTCCTGACTGAAACAGAAAATAATTCTGATAGTAAAGTGTTGCTTTTTTGTAATATGCAGCCAGTCCAAACCTTTGGTTATTAAATCAGTGTTATTAATGCATACTATTTAATCCTTTAAAGAATATGCCCCTGTTTTTTAAAAAGCATTCTACAAAGCAAATGACTGTCAGCCTGAAATGTCATGTAAATCTATCCAGGGAATATTGCTGTCCCCTTTACACTCACTCCATCGCACATCTATTATGGGCTCTCAAAAAGAAAGGTCATTTTTCAAGCCATAAAATTATGAGCCTATTTTACACTCAGTGTCCAAGAAAAGTGATTGCTAATCTACTCCTGTTTTCTACTCCTGTTTTCATTCATAAGTAGATACCATACGTACTGTTTTGAAGAGTCACCTACTCTTTCACTGAGACAAAACAACAGGCATCAAAGTACGTTTGAAATCTGGTAACCCCAAACCTCTTCTTTCTTTAGCATCTTGCAGTAGTTTATCTCTAATTCTTGGTGAGGGAGGGTCTTTGTCATAAGAACTTGGAAATATCCCTTTGCCATTATTTAAATGGAGTGTTAAATCTAATTATCAGTAAAGTCCTAAATAAAAATAACATCTTAGAGCCGAGGTGGTGCAGTAATTAAATGCAGCACTGCAGGCTACTTCAGCTGACTGCAGTTCTGCAGTTCGGCTGTTCAAATCTCACCGGCTCAGGGTTGACTCAGCCTTCCATCCTTCCGAGGTGGGTAAAATGAGAGCCCGGATTGTTGTTGGGGGCAATATACTGACTCTGTAAACCGCTTAGAGAGGGCTGAAAGCCCTATGAAGCGGTATATAAGTCTGACTGCTATTGCTATCTTTGGTAAAACATTCATCTTCATTACAAAAATTCTATCCAATAAGGATAATTGCAAATTATCCTATCTTAATAAGTCTTTTGTGATATCATTCCACAAATTGCATTTTTGAAATTATTTAGAATTTGTTTTTGTCAATGTAAACCCAAGATGTTTCACCTTTTTCTCCACCTTGAAACCCGACTTTTTTGTCAATATTTCATAAGCCTGAAAAGCCATATTCTTGACGAGCATTTTTTTTCTGATTTTTTTTTAATTTTGAAGCCACCTGAAGCTCTGGTTTCTCTTCAGATGATATAAATCTTTTGCTATTTTACCTTCGTATGTCTTATTTATTCTGGGCTCAATTAAAAGTCTGTCATTTTGAATTCTGCTTCCATCATTCATTCTGCCTCACTGAGCTCTTAGAAAATGTCTAGTAAGCAGAATTTCTCATTTTTGGGGGGATAAACATTAGGGCAACACATCACTTGAGTCGTCCTAACCAGGTTGTATTGTTCGATCCTGTGATAGTCACAGTGGATGTATAAGAACCAGAATCTGAGAATCTGAATGGGATGAGACAAAGATACTCAGTTGGAAAAACAGACAGAATGGAGCATGCCAGGAGGAATACATAAATGGAGCAACTGATTAAAGTTTAGAGCAGAAAATCATCCAACAACAACCTGCCATTCTCTGCATTGATTCTAGACTCTTACTCTGAATTTTTACTCTTCCATTCAAGGGAACTGAAATGTGGAGCCAGTTTGGTTTAGTGGTTAAGACACTGGGCTAGAAAACAAGAGACTATGAGTTCAGGTCCTGCCTTGGCCATGAAAACCATCTGGGTGACCTTGGGCCAATCACTCTCTTTCAGCCAATTCACCTCATAAAAGTTGATGTTGTGGGGAAAATAGGAGGAAGAAGGTCTGTTGGATATGTTCACCGTCTTGAGTTATTTGTAATAAAGGTGGAATACAAATAAATAAATAAATACATGTTTCTATTGATTGATTTTACATCCTCTTCAGTTCAGTTTGTATCCATATAACCCAGTAGTTGAAGTTCTCTTTAGATATATCTGTATTCTCTTGGCTATAACTCAGTCAGTCTTTGTTGGTACATCCACCTTCCTATATAGTATTCCTAATGCTGATATGTCTGGACTAATAACTATTGATATATACAGGATTTTATTTATTGCTATCTTTATCTATAGTGTTGTCTGGTAGAATTGTGCTGATGTTTGGTCTTTAAAGAAATGTGTCATCTGTACTTCATTGGCTTTTATCAGTCCAAGGCACTCTATGAGATCTATTATTTTCTGCTTCTTCCTCTCTCTTCTCTTTCAATCCAGTTTCTAAGGTAAGAAGAGGTTTCATTTCATTTCATTTATTGAATTTCTAGGCCGCCCAATCCCGAAGGACTCTGGGCGGCTTACAGAAATGATTCATTCAGTTGTTTTATCTCTGTCCTCTTACTTTTCAATTCACTTCCCTTTCCCTTTTAATCTTTTTTAACATCCAGATCAGAGGTGGATTGGTATGGGTTCGGACGAGTTTGGACAAGTAGGTAGTAACTCGGCCGACCACACCCCCAAACCGGTGCCATCATCTTGTTTTTTGCTTCTGCACATGTGCAGAAGCAGTTTTTTACTACTGCACATGCGTGCATAGCACGCATCAAGCGTGTGCATGCCCAAAAAGTGTGCGCACCCAAAGCGAACCAGTAGAAGAAGCCGGAGCCCACCCTTGATCCAGATCCATAAAACTATAGGATCATAGGGCTGAAAGGGCTCTTGGAAATCTTCTAGTCCAACCCCCTACCCAGGACAGGAGTCATTTGTCATGTTTGTCCATGACAAATTTTATTTTTGAAAATCTCCAGTAACAAAGAACCTACAGTATTTTCTTCTTTCAACAAAAACTTCATATAAAGTTGCCAGTCTTTCAAAAAGGTCTTTCTCATATTTTTCCCTGACCAAACTGTTCAACTTTGCCACTACCATAAGATTGATTGATTGATTTTCCATTCTGGTTATTTCTTTCATATTTGTGCACACAGTAATTTTCCCATATATGCAAATATGAATTCCTGTATTTCTTTTCTAATTCAGTGTCCAGAAGACCCAATAAATACAATTCTGGTTTCATTGTCATTGGATTTGTACCCAAAATTTCTTTGTTTGTTTTTTTAATAGGTCCACCATGCACAAGTGTTCTCTTTCACACTTCCAACACTGCTTTGATACTCCTTTATACATTTGAGAATTTGTATTTTATTCTTGTGCAGAGATTCAGTCTTTAGCTAGTTATAGCCACTTGTCTTTGTCGGTGTGTTGCAGCCCTTCTATTTGTTGATTTGTGGAATGACGTGTTTTCTTATCTTCTTTGATAAATGAGGAATCCTTGGTGCTCTCTCAGCTTGCTGGTTTTCTTGCAGATGATTCCTTACCCAAACTAGGTAACATCATCAGTGACTAGACTACTGAGCCGAGGTGGCGCAGTGGTTAAATGCAGCACTGCAGGCTACTTCAGCTGACTGCAGTTCTGCAGTTCGGCTGTTCAAATCTCACCGGCTCAGGGTTGACTCAGCCTTCCATCCTTCCAAGGTGGGTAAAATGAGGACCCGGATTGTTGTTGGGGGCAATATGCTGACTCTGTAAACCGCTTAGAGAGGGCTGAAAGCCCTATGAAGCGGTATATAAGTCTAACTGCTATTGCTATTGCTATTGCTATGTTAACTAACTTAGATAATGAAACATTTGCAAAAAAAAAAAAACATCAAGCAAGCTTATAGAGAACCAATGACTCCTCATGTCAATCCTGAGCTACAAATATTCTCCTTTATTAGTCTTTGCTCTACATGGGGCAGCCCTTGAAGAGCATTCGGAGACTTCAGCTTGTCCAGAATGCAGCCACGCGAGCGATTGTGGGTGCACCTCGGTTCACCCACGTTACACCTATCCTCCGCAAGCTGCACTGGCTGCCTATTGGTCTTCGGATACGCTTCAAGGTGCTAGTCGTCACTTATAAAGCCCTTCATGGTATTGGACCTGGGTACTTGAGAGACCGCCTGCTGCCGATCACCTCCAATAGACCAATTAGCCTCCGTATTCCATCCGCTGGCCAATGCTGTCTGGCAACCACCCGGAGGAGGGCCTTCTCTGTGGCTGCTCCGGCCCTTTGGAACGAGCTCTCCGTGGAGATTCAAACCCTCACCACCCTTGAGGCCTTCCGCAAAGCCCTTAAAACCTGGCTATTCCGACAGGCCTGGGGCTAATGAGTCTTGTCCCCCCCCCCTCGAATGGTATGGTTGTTGTGTGCTTTTAAACTATGGTATTGATTTGTCTGTCTTTTTATTCCTTATTTGTACCCTTCCCCTTTGACTTGGGTTGTGAGCCGCCCTGAGTCCCCTTCGGGGAAAAGGGCGGCATAGAAATATAATAAATTCAAATTCAAATTCAAATTTGATAAATAGTATAGGTTTTAGCATCTTACCGCTGGTTGAAGCTCTCTGATTCTACTTGCTGTGCAGTTATTTCTGGATCTTTTCTCAAGAAACAAGCATCATTCTTCCTGCTTGGATGCTGTTCCATTGCCGCTCCCTAATTGGGATCTCTAAACAAAGCCTTGGTATTTTTCCACTGTTTGGCTATTGCCATTTATCAAAATAATCTACCATCTGTATATTTACAATCCACAGTGGCAGGGTCAAGAATTCTGCATCCTTTGTTTTATTTATTCTTATAACATATTCTTATAGCTTTTCCAAAACATCTCCTTTTTCATTAAATGGGTAAGTGAAAACGTTGGTTTTTTTTTAAATCATCAATAAATTTCAGGAAATAAGGTTAAAAATCCACATCAATCTGAATGAATCCTATGTGTTTCTACACATACCAAGAGACAGTAAATGGCCCAAGTCACATTTGTCTTAGCACATTTATTTTAATGTATTTTTTCTTCTTCAGATTTATAAGGTTTCATTTACAGTTCCTTAATCATGCCTTTAACGGTCTATATTTCTGTGCCCTAATCTGTGCCCAGTCATTGTACAAACACTTTTTTATACTGCATGATTTCTCAGATGTATGTTGAACTTAATATAGAAAATTAGCAATAGCAATAGCAATAGCAGTTAGACTTATATAGGGCTTTCAGCCCTCTCTAAGCGGTTTACAGAGTCAGCATATCACCCTCCACAGTCTGGGTCCTCATTTCACCCACCTCGGAAGGATGGAAGGCTGAGTCAACCTTGAGCCGGTGAGATTAGAACCGTTGAACTGCAGATAACAGTCAGCTGAAGTGGCCTGCAGTAGTATTCCTTTTAGGAGGGATTGGTTGTCAGGGAAAAAAAAACAGTAGCTTTATATACATGCCTGAGTGTAATCCAACACTCGGAAAACTGATTTCCAAGCATGGTGCAGAATAGACAGTATGACTAAATATTTCTTACATTTGTTTCTCGCTAATTTTACAAATGAAAGGTCATTTTTCTGCTCCCCTGCTTCTACAGTTTCTCCATCTGCAGAGTGTGCAGGTACTTTAAAACTCCTAACTAATTCAGCAGAATGATTATTGAAATAGTGGGTGGTTGCATCACTGTGCAGATGAATTTTACTCTTCTGACTTTTATTAAGATTTATTCCACAGTTTCTCTCTCTATCAATAGGTGATTTGACTTTGCTCCCCAACCTCCTTTTCCCTTTTTCTTTTGTCATCCCTTGCCTTGTCGGTGACTGATTCTCTGGCATTTTGCCTCCTGCATTTAATCCCTCCAACAGTTATGAGTTTGACATCTCCATTCAGCTTTCTTTCAGATGTAAATTAGGTCCGAAGGAGAAGCATTACCTGCCTGCTAATTTGAAATGTATTTATTTTTCAACTTCCAAAACCTATTCCTTCTTGGTTTATTTCATTTTCTGCTTGTTTTCTGAGATTAGTTTATATTCTAGTACTGTAAAGGTTCTTGAAGTTAACTTAAGTTATCTTGAGAGACCGCCTCCTGCCAATTACCTCCTTGCGACCTATTAGATCACACAGATTAGGCCTCCTCCGAGTCCCATCCGCCAGTCAGTGTCGACTGGCAACTACGCGGAGGAGAGCCTTTTCAGTAGTAGCTCCGACCCTTTGGAACGATCTCCCCGTGGAAATTCGTACCCTCACCACCCTCCAGACCTTCCGCACAGCCCTCAAGATCTGGCTATCCCGTCAGGCCTGGGGTTAAAGATTATAATCCGTCCCCTCCCGAATGATGAATGAATGTTGCTTCTATTTTTAATTACGTATTGTCTTTATATGTCATTGTGTGTACTCCCTTCCCTATACGTTGTAAGCCGCCCTGAGTCCCCTCAGGGAAAAGGGCGGCCTATAAATAAATTTAAAATAAAAATAAAAAATAAAAATAAATAAATCTTTTATTTAAATATCACTTAAGTTATCTTTTATTTAAAGAATATTAATAATCATCTCATGTTTTGTTAAGAATACAACTCTTTCAGCTACTTCTGGTAAAGTTACATTTTGGCTTTCAGATTGCTTTAAAATTTCCAAAAAGGAACCTATTTAAGCTGGCAATTCATTTTCAGCTTTAGGTTTTTGTTATATACCTGTAATATTAAACATATTTGAAAAGCCATGCAGTGTTGCTTTGCTGAAATAAGCCTTGTAATATATTCCAAACATCTTTGAATTCATGTCCTCATTGTGAGTCTGTAGTGAATCACTTACATTCTGATTTAGAATATCTTATGGCTTCTCTGTTTGCAGAATCCCATTCTTCCTTTTTGATTTTCATTGGCCATTGTTCTTCTTGAATATGTATAACCCTACTAATGGTAGGGTTTGCATACTAATGGTATCAGCAACTTTTGCATTGGAAGGGATGATCTTGTATGGACTCTGTCATTCAGTATCTGAATAGAGTTTGCTTTCTTTGCTAGATCATAGATGACTATCATACCTGATAAATTTGGCAGATTGGCAAAGGCATTTTTTAGAACAAAATCACATATTTCTCCTTTATATATCTCTCTTTGGGGCCATAGCTCTTTGTCAGACAGTGGAAACAATGCACAGAGAGATAAACATTAATGTTAGGAATATAACTTTTTATCAGAAAGTTGTTTTGATACTGGTGCTTATGTGAATGAAAAATACAGCAAGTTAATAGTTGTAGCATCAGATACTGAAGTCTGTTTGCAGCAAAGGTGGGTTCCTACCAGTTCGCACCTATTCGGTAGAACCGGTTCGTCAAATCTACCGAACCGGTTAGAAGAGGTTCCACCAGTGGACCCGGAAAGCAGGCCACACCTACAGAAGAGGTTCCAAAAAATTTTGAAACCCACCACTGGTCCTTGGATATGATTATGGATAGCTATGGATATGACACTATCATGCTCATATTTATAAAACTCAGTGCCTCTGTGAAAGGTAAGGATGACTACTGCATTTGTGGTGCAATCAGAACATTGCGTGTGTTGAAGTTGTTTTAACGCAAACCAAAGATGCCTTTTAAAAAACAAGTTTACATCCTATTCTTATGCATGCCAGTGCTGTGTGTCAGGTAATTTAAGGTGGTTCTGACAAGTGTCATCGGCATCTTCATATCTGGTCACATGGGTGGCAAGCCACTCCCATCCGGTCACATGGGCAGCAAGCCACTCCCACAAAGGAGGCCACACCCACAGAGTAGGTTCGAACAATTTTTGAAACCCACAACTGGTTTGCAGCTAAGAATCATATGGAAATTGAATCAGGAGAATACCTGAACCACAAGGGTCAAATGAGAATTGAAAGTAAGAGGGGGGAAAGGTTCTGAAAATATATGTTTTGGACAAGGAAACAAGTGAGGGGGTCCTTGGTGCTCTCTGAGTTTGTTCCTTTTCTTGCAGACGTTTCATTACCCAAACTAGGTAACATCATCAGGGCTAGCTAAGGAAACAAGTGCAAAGCCTCTTTGCTAAATTCTTGTATCTGTATCCCAAGAGCAGTATTTTTCAAACTTGGCAACTTTAAGGTGCGTGGACTTTAACTCTCAGAATTCCCAATTCAGTTCTGAGAGTTGAAGTGCACACATCATAAAGTTGCCAAGTTTGAGAAATATTGTTAATAGAGTTCAGTAGGTTTGGAGGTGCAGAAATCCCCTCCATGCAAGATTTAATTCTAAGCTATTTTATTGCATTAGCCAACTTAATTTTTAGATGATTCTGCAACTTGCCTACATTTCAATTTTGTCCCTGAGTCTGCAAAAAGCACCTCCTGGTAACAGACTGTGCCATTCATACAGTGGCTTTCGGTGTGCTGCATTCTCAGTTTTCCAAACCGATTCTCTAACCACATAGGGAAAGCTTTGGGGGAGCTGCTGCGGTAAACAAGAACTGAGAGAATTGAGGGGTTATTTACAGCAGTGTTTCTCAACCTTGGCAACTTGAAGATGTCTGGACTGCAACTCCCAGAATTCCCCAGCCAGCATTCGCTGGCTGGGGAATTCTGAGAGTTGAAGTCCAGACATCTTCAAGTTGCCAAGGTTGAGAAACACTGATTTACAGGATAGAAATTAGAAGCATTTGAAAGTGTAAATTAGTTATTTAATTTAAAAAAATTCCCATGTTTTAATTTATTCATTTGGTCAGCAGCAGTAAAAGGGTCAAATATTGAATATACTCATTTGAAAATGTATTGTTGAAAAAAAAATTACAAAGACAAGAGGCAGGACTGCTTTTCATTCCTGAAAAACAAATTACAACCACGTGAAACAAACTATGGCCTTTAAATACCTAAGAATTCTTTTCCAAGCGTCTACCTCCAGGAAGGAATGGTAAAAAAGCCATCACTGATGGAGTCTTAAGGTTGCTAACACAATTCTGTGTTTTGTTGGCAACAATTGCCAATGATATATGTGCCACTATTAATATCTGCAAAGCTAAAGTGATGAGTTTCTTGCCTTATGGGACCTATATGGTTGCACAGTTCATTATTTATTAATCAAATCTGTATACAACTACATTGGTCCTCATTTAGCAACTAGTTGCTTAGCAACTGTTTGAAGTTACAAGGGACACCCCAAAAAGGTATTACAACTTGATTTTGAAGTTCCAATAGCTACAATCGTGTGATTGTATTTTGGGCACTTGGCAACTGGCTTGCATTTACAGCCATTGCAGCATTTTACAGTCTCATGATATATATAGTTTATATGGTGTGTGTGGGTGTGTATGTGTGTGTGTTGCATTTGTGCTGTAACAAGGCAACATAAAAAATGGCTTTCTGCCTGGATGGCTCCCAAAGTGAGCTGATAGACAGAAAAGGGAAACAGTATGTTCCCTCCCATATTTGGGCATACCAGGGGTTTTGACACAATACACACACAAACACACACACACACATATCTTATATGTGTGTTGTATTCAGGTCTTTTCCCATGTAAGATTGAGATTGTCTTGGCAACATTTCGGCGAGGTCTCACTCACCATCCTCAAGCTGGTGTTTTTGGCCAAAATCTTAGACGGGGAAAAGACCCGAATACAACAAGACCAGCATACACACACACACACACACACACACACACACACACACACACCATATAAACTATAGTGTTTGCCACCAGCTGCAGCATTTGCTTATCAACAATTGCCAAAAATATAGAATTGGGCATGATTGTGTAGTGACCTGCCTAATCATTGCAATAACTTACAACCATAATTCCAGACTTAATTAGGGTCATAAATTGAAGACTACCTTTAGCTACCCATCTCACTAAAAGTGACTCTGTATACAACAATAATAGATAAACCAGAAAATATAAAAAACCAGTAAATGCAAATCCAGATAAAACAATTTAAAAATTATAAGAGCTGTATTCCAGATTCCTTGGTTTCCTTGGGATCTGAACTGGTTCTGCTTGAAACTATGTAAGGATTGCCATCTCAGATTCTATCCTTTCTCTTAAGATTTGTCATATCCTTAACATTACGGGACAGCTATCAATCACATTGGAAAAGATACTGATTTGGATCTTGAAGGCTATGACATTTCAATCCAATATTTAGTCTCACTGGGGAAGATATATTCCAGTTCAGATCTGAAACGGACTCCAATCTTCCAAATGATCAGCTTTATCCTGATACTTTCATTTCTTTCCCCAAGAGTAGGGTCACCCTTTCTCTTTTTCATGTAAGACTTTTATTCTCTATGTCTGGATATTCTACAATACTAGGGATTGCATACAAGAGTTGGAACCCTGGGGAAAAGGAAAGATTTAAAGACGAAACGGTTAAGAAAAGAAAACATATTGCTAACCTAGGAATGGGAATATAGAAATCAAACACAGAGATAGAAATGTATAGATTAAATAAGGATACAGTAGAGATAGAACAATGGTAAATTTATAGTAATAAGAAGAGAAGAGAATTAGATAAGAGTTTAATTTTGTAGAATGAAAGATTATTATGGGAAAAACAAACAGTTTTTGTGTGTGTCTTCTGCACAGTATTAAGAAAAACCCTAACAAGGCCACAAGTTACAACTTGCAAGACACAATCTGGTGAAACAAATCCTTCACATTCAGGTAAATGCCAAAGATTTTTCTGCTGGCTTTCATCAGGACTCAGTGGAATATTCCTTCAGTCTCGATGAATGAACTTCATGAATACAACTGTCACCACAATGGATACTAGACTTCTATCTTGTTGAAAAGGGCAAAAATTCATTCTCAGATGGACAGGGAATGTACTCAACAGCAATGAAATTTTAATTCATGAACTTATTGCCTTTCGCAACTTGCATTTGTAATGTTAGACATAGCTAGTCTGAGGAATAAGAAATAAGGAATACGAAGCTGCAGGTGGTATCAGCCATATGGTGCCTGTGCTATTGAGTAGAACCAATAAATTAGAAATATGAATGCTTCAGGAAAAATTACATAGGATGACAAACTTACTGATGGGGCCAGGTGACTTTTTATTAGTTCTAAGTGGTAACAATTTTTGCTCAAAAAGTAGCAAGACATGCATACTATGCATCAGAGGTGGGTTCCTACCAGTTCGTACCTATTTGGTGGAACCGGTTCGTCAAATCTACCGAACCGGTTAGAAGAGGTTCCACTAATGGACCCAGAAAGCAGGCCACACCTACAGAAGAGGTTCCAAAATTTTTGAAACCCACCACTGGTCCTTGGATATGATTATTCTACACTATCATGCTCATATTTATAAAACTCAGTGCCTCTGTGAAAGGTAAGGATGACTACTGCGTTTGTGGTGTAATCAGAACATTGTGTGTGTTGAAGTTGTTTTAACGCAAACCAAAGATGCCTTTTAAAAAACACGTTTACATCATATTCTTATGCATGCCAGTGCTGTGTGTGATGTAATTTAAGGTGGTTCTGACAAGTGTCGTCGGCATCTTCATATCCGGTCACATGGGCAGCAAGCCACTCCCATCCGGTCACATGGGCAGCAAGCCACTCCCACAAAGGAGGCCACACCCACAGAGTAGGTTCGAACAATTTTTGAAACCCACCACTGCTATGCATGTACCATATTCAAGATTCAGACTCCAATATGCCCATTTTAAAAGGTTTTCAAGGACATACTGTAGCTAGGACAGTAAACCTCAAAAATGTTTTCAATCATTTTCAATAAGCTAAAGGGTTTAACAAACTGTCTGAATAAGCAACTTAAATCAAATGTATGAAGTGCTTGTAAAACAGGTTTGATAGCAACAGTGTCTTCACACCTCCTATGTACAACACACTGTTCCCTTGAAAAACACAATATACCAGATTTTTTCTTGTCGTCAAGAAGTTGAATGCAACTTTCTTTAGCTCCATGAGGCTGCTAGGCTGTACTGAAGAAGAAATGCTAATTCTTTATTATAAGTGATCCCAGTACATCATATTTAAAGCTATAAAAGCTATATCATATATAAAATAAAAAAATTAACATTTAAGCCACCATTGCTATTCAAACAAGAAAGACCAACTGTATAATTCAATTAACCAAGAGAAATCTATTTGTCAAAAAATAACTCTGTTATGTGTAAACTTCTCCCACAACTGGTTGCCAATAATTATTGTTGTTAGAAGATAATTTTGTTTTGTTCATTCTACTGAATGTTCCTTTATGATCAATGACCGAAATAAAGTTTCCGTCTGTGTGATTCATTGTATGACAGCTTCACATATTTATAAAAGTGTGATTCTATAAATGGCTATCATCTACGAATTTTAAATAATAATATGTGAAACAGTTTACAGTATGGTGTTTTTCCTTGTTGTAAGATGCATTGTTATATCTCTTTCATCTCCTTTTTTACCGTTTTTCCATGGTCAAACATTCATAAAATTAAAGTGCCTGTTATGCTTCAGCTAAGATTGCTAGCTTCTTTTAAGGGGGTGTTTATTGGATTTACTTTTCACTTATATGATCCATCATATGTCCCCCACTACCTCTGAGACGCAGATAGGTAAGTAAAAAGTAAAGTAGGGGATTCCCAGTGCTCCTTGAAGCTTTTCAGAACTTCATAGGAGGAAAATAATCTCTCAATTTATGACCTTTGCCCTGATTTTCCAGTGGATTCTAGCACACTGCAGGAGTTAAAATTCCCAGGATACAATTCAAGTCCAATTTCATTGTAAACAGATCTAATGTTTCCAAGAGAAATGTAATAAACAACCATGGTTTTTTAATGCACAAGAGATTTCTCTGACTGATGCAAAGAATGTGAATCTTGCAAACAGCAATTTGTGCCTAGCTCTAAGGATACCCAGAGAGCAATATTAAAAATATGTGCCACTTTTTTGAGATTAGATTTTATCAAAGGTGAGTGAAAAATCAGTCTTCAAACCTCCTGCATTTTGTTCAACATCTATTGACCGTTATTTTCATATGGGCCACAAACAGAGTCCAGTGAGATTCTAAAGATTCAGATAAGACCAATGATTACCTAGATGGCCTGGTCAACTTATAATATCCTCAATTATTCCCCAAAGATTTCAGATTTCCAGTGATAAATCTAGTCTCTGTAGAGGAACATGGAGATGTAAGGAGAGCCGAAAATGACCCTTTTCCAATTATCAGAATTTACCAATAAGCACAATATTTAAGGAAATAATGGTCAGCATAATATTTTTAAAAAATAATTGTCTAATGAAAGATATTTAGTTTGAATTTAGCTAAAGCTGAGGGAAGATGGAAATAAGTGGATGATTATTAACCATTTGCCCAAACAATTTGCTTTTATTTCTGTTTATTTCGGGGGTTATTTGCTCATTTTGTTTTGTTTTTGCACTGTATTATTTTAAGGTCTTCGTTTTGTATGCATTATTCATTTCCCAGATTTATGTATTATAAGGTGGATGGACTTATACATTTTCTAAATAAATAAGTATATAATTTCTAAACAATTTATAAAAGCAGCCTTGTCTATCAAGTATTTATGTTTGTTCAGTAAGGAAGACATGAGGATTTTCATGATTATGAATGAAGGCAAATTTCCCTTGATTGTATACCTTGTCTCTACTGAGAAAGCATCACTGGGACATCAATTTTACCCATTTGAAAATGTTGCATATCTCAGAAGGTACTTGAGTGTCTAATGACAGTATGTAACCTATCAGTAGCCAAAAAGCTATAAAGTTGATTGTTTTGGTAATATGCAAATCAGAGGTGGGTTCCTACCAGTTCGCACCTATTCGGTAGAACTGGTTCGTTAAATCTACCGAACCGGTTAGAAGAGGTTCCACCAGTGGACCCGGAAAGCAGGCCACACCTACAGAAGAGGTTCCAAAATTTTTTGAAACCCACCACTGGTCCTTGGATATGATTATTCTACACTATCATGCTCATATTTAAAAAACTCAGTGCCTCTGTGAAAAGTAAGAATGACTACTACGTTTGTGGTGCAATCAGAACATTGTGTGTGTTGAAGTTGTTTTAATGCAAACCAAAGATGCCTTTTGAAAAACAAGTTTACATCCTATTCTTATGCATGCCAGTGCTGTGTGTGAGGTAATTTAAGGTGGTTCTGACAAGTGTCGTCGGCATCTTCATATCCGGTCACATGGGCGGCAAGCCACTCTCATCCGGTCACATGGGCGGCAAGCCACTCCCATCCAGTCACATGGGCAGCAAGCCACTCCCACAAATGAGGCCACACCCACAGAGTAGGTTCGAACAATTTTTGAAACCTACCACTGATGCAAATCTACCCCAAAAATAATTGTAGCTCATGGTCATATGAATCATTCACTTATTTCCATCTTCCCCTGCTGATTTCAGACACAAATTCAGTACCCCCTTTTCATTATCTGAATCTGCTACAATTAACCCAAAATGTGGCTATCCTCAACACCATTCGAATTACTCACTGTAAATTGTGTTGATGCCAAAAATCATGGAGGAAATAAACAAAACCCTAAGAAATGCAGCAGGATTAAGATCTGCGTGACTCAGTATAATAGTAGTAAGCAAAATCTACACAGTTCATCCATATTTTTCCAAAACAATTTGAGAAAACTCAGAAATTCTATTTTGATACTGATGAATATTTATATGTTCTTGTTTTGGCTAGGTTTACATTATAATACAGGAAATACTTGTTCTTGTCACATCAATTTGATTCACATGGCCACCTACCACAGAATCAATATGAATCAATTGCTCTCTTGCCAAAACTCTTTCCCCAGCTAACCCTGTCATTCATCTACACTGGGTTATAACAAAACCTGTTCATTCATTGCCACTCTTATTTCCACCTTCCTGCCTTATATCATACACATGAATAACGATATAAAAAATTAAGTAAATTGCAGTGTAGTTCATGATAGACACTGCTGTCTTCAATTAGTGTTAATTATATATCATGTTTCCCACATAAAAATATAGCTACCCAGATAAAATAGAGCATTCAAACCTTCTATATTGAAGGAGGTCTTTCTGAACCCCTATCCTTACAATACAATTTTAAAACTATTGTACAAATTGCAAATAATTGTGGCTAACTTTTACGGAATGCATTCCATTCAAATGAGAAACTAGATGCACTTGCTAAGTATCACTACGTGAATCTTTTTAATAATGTGTCAGGTGAATGGTTGATCTGTCACAGGGCTGCCTACAGATAGCGATACCTATGAATGGAGGCAAATATATATGTCTTGGATCTAATCTGAGTCGGTCACCAGAACCAGAGGTTTTATCTTCCAAGCTTTCAGACTGGTGCTGGAACCAGCCATCAACACACCCCAATCAGCATCTAAAAAGCCACATACAACAGGCACTATATAAATACCACACACAGAACAGTACACACTCTTGCTAGAGAAAAGTTCCCCAAAGATGGGCTCCAGCATGAGTCCAAAAGCTTGGAAAACAAAACCTCTGGTCCCGGTGACCAACCCAGATTAGATCCTGCAGTGATACCTACCTGTTGTGGCCCAGCAGGAGCCGTTGGAGCTGCCACCAGACTCCAACAGCAAGGGGCCCTATGAGTCGGCTCTGGAGGATGTGGAGAATCCTGGACAGGGTTCCGACTCCGAGCAGGGCGCAGAGAGGCTAGTTGGCTATCAGGAGGCGCCTGAGCCTTGGACCAGTGGGGAGGAGACAAGGGAGAGTGATCCAGATGCCAGCAGTGAGTTGTTCCTGGATGCCCGGCACCGAAGAGCTAATAGGCATCAGGAACAGTTGCGCAAGTACAGGAGGTAATTGCACTCAGCTGGTGGTCATTAGGCTCCTCTCCAGACTATAAAGGACTGCTTGTGCACACGTCCTTCTTGCAGAAGCCAATGCAGGAACTAATGTTGGAGAACATGATTGTGAGCTTGGCAGGCTGGATTGCTGCCATCGCTTATCTGTGCTGGATTGCTGCCCAAGCTTGTCTGTGCCGGTTTGCTGCCAAGGACCTGTCTGTCTGTTAATTAAATGCCATAACTTATCTTTAGCTCGGAATGTCCTTTGGTGTGGAACGAGGTGGGTCGGAACACCTACCCATGGCATTTCAAAGCTATAATATAAAGTTTCCTATCTTCCTATTCACTCAATTATGTGAAAACCCATGTGAGAACTGAACAAACATGCATGTAAAAAAGCATGTGTTCTTTCACAAAGATCCAGCTATTCTACTTATCCATGGCCCTTTAAAACTCCCCAGCCCTTCTCACAGATATTCCTTTTAAAGCTGGAAGCGGGAGACACAGGCCTGCATACAAAGCACATGTGCTCTGATTAAGGTAGAGGATTGGGTGGGGGGAGTCCCATTTCAATCCAAAATGATAAATGTCACTCATCCCAAGCCAAACTATGAACTGCAGAGCAGGAGTTCACTTTGGGATTTTTTTTCAATGCAGTCTCAGTTTTGAATATCAAATATCAAACTTATATTATTCAACTGACAAAACAGGTATTTATTAATAAAAGTTATGCCCCAGAGGGATTAAACTGGCAGGGTTTTCTGACATTAGTTTGCTTTTTGTAAATTGGTGAAGAAAGAGGATGGGCAATGAACAGTATGTGGTTAAAAATAAATATATTTGTAGCTAGAGAGCACCAAATGGACACATTTCTCCATGTTCCTCAGTTGCATCTTCCAGACCACAATGCACACCACAGTGTTGAAGTAGCAATAGCACTTAGGTTTTTAAGGTTTAAGGTTTTATTTAATTTGTATGCCGCCCTATTCCTGAAAGACTCAGGGCGGCTAACAATCTGAAAGGGAGGGAGGTACAAAATAAAAATGAAAAGACAAACAATTTAAAATACAGCAACAGTCGTAACCTCGGATGGGGCTGGAAAATTCAACAGCCCCCAGGCCTGCCGGAACAGCCAGGTCTTAGTTGCTTTGCGGAAGGCCGGAAGGGTGGTAAGGGTCCGGATCTCAACGGGGAGATCATTCCAGAGGGCCGGAGCAGCCACAGAGAAGGCCCTCCCCCGGGGAGTTGCCAGCCGACATTGGCCAGCAGATGGAATACGAAGGAGGCCTAGTCTGTGGGATCTAATAGGTCTTTGGGATAGGTCCCTCCCAACTCTTCTTTCTTAGCAACATGCCAGCATATTTGGGAATGCTACCAAAATTGAAGGTTGGCCAGCATTATCAATCACCCAGATTGAGAAGGCAACAGGTTTGATACCCTTGGATACCTTTTGAGAATTGTTAATTATATATATAGGATTGGATCATTTTTCTTGATGAATAAATGAACAAATAATATTTTTTCACTCATTTGTTTACCTGGGTTCTCTTCAGCTAGTTTTAAGACTAACTGTGGAGAATGGCCATGTATTAGGTCAGGTTTATGCAGAAAAATTGGAAATTCGAAAGGGTTCACAAAGTTTTAAGCACCAATGTATAGTTAACTTGCTTTTTCAAGATGTTTATTCAAAACTGTAGGTCGCTGTCATCCCTTGACTGCAAAAAATAGCAAGCAAATAACTCAGCTCTTAGCCAAATATACCTAAAACCATATGTGCTCTCATCCATATTCCTCTAATTATTAAGCTCCGGTTTGTAAGTTTTCCTTCTTAGAATATTGTCACACTAGCACTTGTAGTCAACAAATTGCTGCTATTTTTGTCCAAGCTTGTTGACCTTCTTAGTGCTGTGTTATTTTTCAAAAATGAGATTTTTCTGGATTTTACGAGTAGCATAGGCAGCTTAATATAGCAACAGAAACTGAACACAACATGAGCACACTGCAGTACAGTGTTGCCCTGACTCAACCCAGCCTTGGCCAATTTGATTTCATCAATCATTAATAGAGAAGCCAAGGTGCTGGCTGCAGGGATAATAGAAAAGGAAAACCAGAAGCATTTGTGTGCTCTGCAACAATTATACTCCATGAAAGAAAATTTGGGAAGCAGAAGAGCAACTTAAAGGAAATACGGGTGGAGTAAAAGTTGGTGTAAAAATGTAGGACTTATCTACTCCAGTGGTAGTCAACCTGGTCCCTACGGCCCACTAGTGGGGGTTCCAGCTTTCATAGTGGGAGGTAGGGGTTTGCTGTAACTCTGCTTTATAAATTTTATAAAGTAAAGTTACTTCCCTACTTTATAAATCACAATCACTGTGGAACCGGTGGGTGGTTAGAAAATTTTACTACTAACAGAGATACAAAAGTGGGCGGTAGGTATAAAAAGGTTGACTAGCCCTGATCTGGTCTGTTGAAGACTCCCCATTCAAATCAGTAGGTCCATACTTAAACCTAACTAAATCTTTCCTACTGATTTTAGCTGAATATAAGGGAAAAAGAAAGAAGAAAGAGAGGGTGGGGGATAGATTATTTGGATTGTTCTATCTAATACACTTTAAGAAAGATCCTTGTTCTATTTCCATTCCTTGGTTTTTGAAAGCTTTCCTGACTTTCTCCCTTCAGTTATACAACCATCATCAAGATCCAGCTATATTCTTGGAAAAAGCAATTAGAAACCCCTGAAAAAGAGAACTTCTATGCTAGATACACCTTTCTCAGTGCCTGAACCTGTCTACAACAATTGAAAAGTTAAAGGAACTTCTATCTCAACACTCTCTCCCTTTGCAATTCTGGAGTACTTTTTTCAACATGCAATGAACCTCCCCCAGCAATTTCCTTTGCCAAAACTTCAAGTTGTATATTCTTTGCGGTGAATTCCGTATTTTAAAATGCAGTTTAACATATTTCCCAGAAAATCTGTACAATACAAAGTTTATGTAGAAAATCTCATTTGGAGTTTATCAGCATACATTCTAAACAGGACACTGAAAATCCACATTGCAGAAACATAATAGAATCAACTCATTAACGCAAAACTGACACTAATAAACTAATAAAAGCATTCCAGCCTACTCTGTTTTTTTTCATGTAGGCCAACAGCATCTTTTCTTACACACATTTCCCCTTGAGCACCTTGTCCTGAGCAGAAAGTTTCACATGGTTTTCTGTTGATGCTCAAATGTCAACCTGAAAACTTCTAATTTCTAAATTGGATTCAATGAAGAGCAAAAGAGGACATTTTCTCTTGTTCTTATCTGACATTCACTAATCTATTTTGGAAGGGAAGAGAGATATTTTAACATACGACTGAAGCCCCAGATGGAACAGGTTTCAATATGTTATATTCATTTTTTTTAATGGGAAAGAAAAATACTGAACCAGAAGCCTAATGCTGTAACATTTTCTTAACACCTTTGCAGAAGAAATTCCATCGGATGTGAACACCTGGTTCTACAGATAGGATTGATTTCCAGGTTGATATCTGAGATTTATTAAAAGAAAACTAAATACAGGAGCATTATTTATCTGTCTGTCTATCATATTTATATCTCCACTCCACTCATGTCCAAAAATTTTGACTTAGAATAGGGTGGCGTAGAATAATGAATTAATAAGAAAATGATAAATATATGAAAAGTAATAATTAAAAACTTTAAGAAAACATACAAGAAGAGAGGAGGAGGATGGCTGTAGTGAGTTCCCCAAGCTTGACAGCATAGCCAGGGCTTGAGAGAATTGTTCAATGTTAAAATCGATGAAGTGCTTTCAGGAGGAGTATGTTCCATAAGGTGGATGCCATAGTAGAGAAGGTCCACCTCCTGGGACTCACCAAGTGTAACTCCCTAGTAGAATGGACCCAAAGCCTGTATACCACAGCCCTAACCTGTATATGAATCTCCTAGGAGAAGGGAGGGAGGGAGAGAGAACAAATTATTAACTTGCTAGAATCCCTTTTTTCAGTTATCAATACACCCATGTTAATTAACAACTGTACATCCTTGAACAGATTCATGTCCTATATCCATGTCTGCCTTTGCTTATTACAGTAAAATAACAGAGTCTAAAAAGGAAATTAATAAAAAGATCTGGTGTTTTTCTTTTATGTTTCAACAAAGGCTATACAATACCTCCAAGTTCATTTTTCTTTTGCAAGCAAAATTGATTGATGGGTCTAATTAGGAGAAATTACATATACCTCCGGCAGGTAATAACAAATCCCTCTGAATCCTGAAACCTAAACCACATTCTTCAAGCTCCTTGTCTGTTCAAATTATGAGAGCTCCTTCTGCATTTTTATCTTTTTCAAATGGGACCGCAATACCTGTTCCTTTACTGAGCTTTAATTCCTTAATGAAATCCTAAAACCATCCATCCATCCATCCATGCACCCAAAAGCGTGCTAGAATGGGAATTCTGAGGGTGAGGTGAAAATGATTATGTTTAAAATAAATATAATAGAACTTTCAATTCAATGAGGTTTTGCTTGAATTATGTTTTTCTACTGCTTTTATCTCAGCTCTACATGGGGCTGCCCCTGAAAAGTGTTCGGAGACTACAATTAGTCCAGAATGCATCCGCGCAAGCGATATTGGGTGTACCAAGGTACACCCACATCACACCTATCCTCCGCGAGCTGCACTGGCTTCCCATTGGAGTCCGGATGCAATTCAAGGTGCTGGTTATCACCTTTAAAGCCCTACATGGCCTAGGACCCGGATATCTGCGGGACCATCTTCTGCCACATACTTCCCAACGACCGATAAGTTCGCACAGGGAGGGCCTTCTCCGGGTGCCGTCAGCCAGACAATGTCAACTGGCAACAACCCAGGGGAGGGTCTTCTCTGTAGCTGCTCCGACCCTCTGGAATAAACTGCCCCCAGAGATCCGGACCCTACCCACTCTCATGGCCTTCCGTAAGGCTCTTAAGACCTGGCTATTCCGGCAGTCCCCAGGCTGTTGAACTCACGTTTGAGTTCCAGCCACGATTAGACTGGGTGAATGTTGTGGTCTTTTTAACTATGTTTTTGTGGTTTTAACTTCTATTTTAAATGTATTGTTGTAAGCCACCCGGAGTCCTCCGGGATTGGGCGGCCTATAAATTTATTAAACATTCAAACATTCAAGTAATAAGTGGACCCAGAAAGTTTTTTGAAAGTGGAAAAGTAGCAGCTACAGCCACAAAAATGATGCCAACTCTATATTATTGGAATGTCAGTCGTATCTATTTGCAGCGATAAATGTGTTCCAGTGATCTTACGATATCCGAATTGGCCCAAGCCATTCTATTCCCTGAAGAAATAGACTGGAAAGGCATTCTCCTTTCATAGATCTCCTTCCTAAAGGTAGGGCCCATCTTTCCAGGAATCTTCACTTTTAGCTTCAGAAAATCCCCTAAGAGAGAAAACTTCATGGTTGTGAAATAGCTATCAAGAGAAAAGCTAATTGCATGGGTACAATATAGGTGGTAACTGGCTCAATACTAGTTACTGTGAAAGGGATTTTGGAATCCTAGTGTACAATCACTTAAATATGAGACAGAAGTGTGCTGCAGCTGCCAAAAATAAAATAGCAATAGCAGTTAGACTTATATACCGCTTCATAGGTCTTTCAGCCCTCTCTAAGCGGTTTTACAGAGTCAGCATATTGCCCCCAACAACAATCCGGGTCCTCATTTTACCCACCTCGGAAGGATGGAAGGCTGAGTCAACCCTGAGCCGGTGAGATTTGAACAGCCGAACTGCAGAACTGCAGTCAGCTGAAGTAGCCTGCAGTGCTGCATTTAACCACTGCGCCACCTCGGCTCTAGACCTAGAGGTCATAGGCTGCATTAACAGAGGGATAAAATCACAATCACATGAAGTGTTAGTACCATTTTACAATGCCTTGATGAAACCACACTTAGAATATTGCATCCAGTTTTGATTGCCACAACATAAAAATCAGACTTTAGAAAGAGTGTAGAAAAGAGCAACAAAGATGATTAGGGGACTGGAAGCTAAAACATGAAAAATGGTTGCAGGAATTGGGTATGTCTAGTTTAATGAAAAGAGGGGACATGAAGGATTAGAGGTGATATGATAGCAGTGTTCCAATATCTAAGGGGTTGCCACAAAGAAGAAGGGGGGGAGGGTCAATCTATGTTCCAAATCACCTGAAAGCAAGAAACAAGCAAGAAACAATTGATGGAAATTAATCAAGGAGAGAAGCAACCTAGAATTAAAGAGATATTTCCTGACAGACACAGCCTTAATGTTTTATCTATCTAGGTGCTAGGGATGAACCTTATGTGGCTCACAAGAACTGGGCACCTTTGAATATGAAGGGGGACAAGGGATGCCCTCATGCCACCAAAATAAGGGTATCATAGTTCTGATACCAAAAGTGAATGGCAAACCTTTACCCTAAATTCCCCATGGTTCCTCCTATACGTGGTGGTCTCATCTGCTTCTTGGCTGAGAGTCCTACCCCAGAAATGGTTTTAGTGGTTTTGAATTTGATGGGGGATCTGAATTCAGCCTATCTCAGAAATTCCAAATCAATTAATCAGTGGAACGCCTTGTCTCCAGAAGTCGTGGCTGCACCATCACTGGTGGTTTTTAAGAAGAGATTGGACAGCCAGTTATGGTGTCGGGTCTTCTTCTTGAGCAGGATGGGTTGGAGTAGAAGTCATCCAATGTCTCTTCCAGCTCTATCGTTCTGTTAATCAAAGAAAACTTTATTGGATGCCATAGGATATTTACAACATAAAAAACAAGGCATGTTTTGCTTTTGCTTTTGAATAGAATTGGTCTTTTTTGTTTAAAGTTCTGGAAATCACTTTGACAACAATTTTATTCACGGAATTAAGTCAATATATACATCTCAGAAGGTTCAAATTATGATCAAGGGTGATCTAACTAAACCATGTTATATCCAGAAGGAGGCAAGATTAGGTTGTGCTTTGTCCCTTTGGCTGTTTTATTTTGGCTCCTGAAGCATTGACCAGTCATGGCCCATGAAAGGAGAGAGGAGAACATATGGAAAGTTCCATTCGGTTAGTTGCCTAACAACAGAGTAAAGAATCAGACAGTGGCAGTTTGCTGCAACAACATTCTGAGGAGTGACGGCCTACAGAACAGACTTGGCTCCCTCTCTGCTCTTAGCAGGAAAGGAGGGTTAGCTCAAATGTGATCCCTGTGTATTAATTTCACATGTGAACCTTCGATCCTTGGACTGGCTGACAACCCTGACTCTGCTCTTAAGCTTTGGACTGACTGTTGCATGCTCGTCTTTGGAAAACACGCTTTGTAGAATGAAATTCACCCCGAACATCCAATTTGAGGAAGGATTGGCAGAAATTCTGAAAGAGTTAGCAGAAACGGAGGATCCGGGCTCAATTCAACAATTCAGCTGTGCTTGCGGGTACTTATAGCAATAAGTTAGACTTATATACCGCTTCATAGGGCTTTCAACCCTCTCTAAGCAGTTTACAGAGTCAGCATATGGCCCCCAACAATCCGGGTCCTCATTTTACCCACCTCGGAAGGATGGAAGGCCGAGTCAACCTTGAGGCGGTGAGATTTGAACAGCCGAACTGCAGAACTGCAGTCAGCTGAAGTAGCCTGCAGTGCTGCATTTAACCACTGCGCCACCTCGGCTCTATAACAGCAAAATGTCAGTCTGAAGTCACAAACCTGTTGTCATGGAGATACGTTCTGGCAAACCAAGCCCAAACATCATGTCCTCCTTTTTCAAAACACCTAGAGGTTTCAATGTCATGGCAGATACAGTAGGACCTCTGGTCATGAACGCTTCTGACCATGACCAAATCGGGTTCTGACCAAGAAATTCACAAAAGTTTTGAATCTGGTCACGAACACATACTTGGGTGGTGATCAACCATGGACACTGCCAATTTCCCCTTCCAGGCCATCTTTTTGTAAGCACCGAGCAACAACGTCCTCATGTGGCCATTGCATTAATTTTGCTTTAATTTTGGTTAGGTTGGGTCATGACCAAATCAGGTTGCAACCAAAATTATGGAACGAATTATGGTCATGACCAGAGGTTCTTCTGTACCATACACACCCTCCAATCTCCTCTAGTGCACAAATCAACCAATGGCTGTCCACTATGATGTGATATGGAGCTTGGGCTAGAACACCATTGAAACATTATTTCCTTTTTTACTAATTTCAGAACAACTAGAACACCTGAAAACGTCTTGGTTGTTTATCAAGTTGGACTTTAGGAATGCTTCTACGATGTTCATTATACCAAAAGTTCTTTGACTCTAGAGTGTGATGGAGTAGAACCATTGCAGGTCATGAGAGCATCTCAGTGGGTGGATTCCTTTCTGCAACAATGGCTATCTTGAAGTCACGCCATTTCTACAAACGATTCCAAAAACTATTGAGGATTTCTCAATGTCCACCATGTGTCTGCTTTGTTTCGTCCCTCTGGAGAATTATCATCTAACTTTACCATCCTATTTTGCCTGTGGGGAAATCCTTTGGACACATCTGTGTCCGGAACACAACACTGGTTAATGTTCTCAAGTGGCAACTGACCCATGTCAAGGGTGGAACAGACCTATGTGACTCTCTCAATTATTGGAACACTTCAGCTATGAGCAAGGTGGCTGAGGGAGGGTTGTTCTGCCTTCCTATCTTCTCTGTGGGTAGGGCTTTTAACTCTTTCATGAGGACATGTTGAGAGACTACTGATTAGTTTCGTAAATTTTAAGGGAAAGGGGAATTACTGTCTCCAGAAGAACCTGAGAGAGAGTCAATTTTATCTCTGGTGCTTCAGAAGACAGAATCAAAAAATGGAAGGTTTTCAGCTGGACATTAGGAGAAGATTCTAAAGTGAAGGGAGAGAATATTAGATAATTGATGGCCATGATCAACCATGTGATCAACCGTGCCCATTGCCAATTTTCCCTTCCAGGCCATTTTTTTGTAATGGCCAAACAACAACATCCTCATGTGGCCATTGCATTAATTTTGCTTTAATTTTCGTTAGGTTTGGGTTATGACCAAATCAGGTTGCAACCAAAATTATGGAACAAATTATGATCATGACCAGAGGTTCTTCTGTACCATACACACCCTCCAATCCCCTCCAGTGCTCAAATCAATCAATGGCTGTCCACTATGATGTGATACTGGAGCTTGTGCTAGAACACCATTGAAACATTATTTTATTTTATTATTTATTTTAACTGCAGCTATTCTTCCTGTAAGCAAAAGGTACAGATTTTTCCAATTTTCCAAATCTTTTTTATTTGTTGCATAGTCTTATTATAGTTGTCTTCTTTGATTGTTGGACATTTTCCTGTTAACCAAATTCCTAAATATTTCACTTTTTTTGTTATCTGCATGCCCATTATTTCTTCTGATTCTCTTCCTTGTTTTTTAGTAAGATTTTTTGGGTATGATCTTTGTTTTGTTCTTGCTGATTTTAAGTCCTGCCACTTTGCCGAATTCCTCTATTTTTTCCTATTAATTTGGACCCCATTTCTAATGGTTCTTCTAAAATGAATACTAACTCATCTGCAAACGCCTGGACTTTATATTCTTCTTTTTTAATTTATAGTCCTTTTATTTCTTGTCCCCGTCTAATTTCTGTTAGTTGCCCTTCTAAGGTTAAAATAAATAATAAGGGTGATAGGGGCATCCTTGTCTTAAGCCTTTCAAAATATTATATTTCTCTGTAACATTAGTATTAGTACTTTTGCCATTTGAATTGAATATATTGATTCTACCATCTTCATAAATTTCCTTCCAAATTGCCTGTTTTTTAATTGTGTAGTAATGAATGGCCAATTCAAGTTGTCAAAGGTCTTTTGGACGTCCCAAAAAATCAGTGCAACTTGTTTCCTGGACTGTGCTTCATAATATTCTAGTGTGTTTATAATTATTCTCATATTATTTTTCAATTGTCATTTCGGTAGAAATCCATTTTGATCTGCGTGAATAGTTTCATTTAGTATTTTTAAAAATAGATAAAAAAGGGGAAACAAAA
This sequence comes from Thamnophis sirtalis, assembly GCF_051295495.1. Classification (NCBI taxonomy): domain Eukaryota; kingdom Metazoa; phylum Chordata; class Lepidosauria; order Squamata; family Natricidae; genus Thamnophis; species Thamnophis sirtalis. The sequence continues at coordinate 57,468,899 of NW_028261392.1, read as the reverse complement.
AGAAGGCCTTCCAGAAGTTCTTTTCCGTTCACTTTCTTTCTCTTCTTATCACTCTTGACTTTTCTTTTCTTTTTTTCATATCAACTGATTTTTTTTCAAGGTTCCTTTCAACCATATAATAATATAGTATCTTCTTTGGCCAGTAGATGGGGTCTCAACTGTAATTTTCGATACCAAGATGAGGGAGAGCTCTAACAGCTGATTATCAAAGTTCAACCAAAAGAAAAAAAAACATTCTTTTTACAATTTCTTCCAACAGCCAAACAATATTGCAGGCAAATCAAAGTCACTTTTAACAGCAACTAAATTCCAGTTCAGTCTTTCTATATCGTAAAACTCCATATTCTTCCATCAAAATGTGATTTCTCTTTCGGGTCTATAATGTATCTCTGTGTGTTAAGTTGCCACTTTCTGCACTTTGGAGACTTTTAAAACTTCTTTTATTTAGGTGGGTCTCTAATAAAGAAGTTGAAAATCATCTCATCCAGTTCCAATCCTCTGTTCACACACCACTCCAGCTTGGTTGCTCCAGCTTTATTCCAGTCATAATGGCTGTCCCTCTTCTCCACCGGTCGGGAGGGCTCCTGGGTTCAAGCGGGAGAGCTGCCTTTCTCCCAGAATCAACAAGTAATCCCTCGCTTCTTCGTCACCTCTCCAGGTGACCATAAAGACCTCCTATCAGAGTAGAATCAGCCGAGATATGTGGAACACCCAAATGGAAGTCCACAATAGCTAAAATTGTTGATGAAAAGGGTTCATTGGTTATGAAGCTCATGTTGGAATACCGTAGTCCATTAGTAAAACGGTATGTCACTCACTCCAAAAAGGCCCCAGAAGTTCTGGAAAACCAAAAGAATAAATACTTGCTGATACATTTCTAGTTTGTTCATTTAGTCATCTTGATCGCAGTAACGCTAGGAGCAGCAGAAATGACAGACAAGTATATACCAAGATGGAATGGATGGGGAGTTTCAGGCCCTCCCTCATGGAAGTCATTTAAGGCTATCTCAAGCTACTCATTCACCTATTGCTTGGATTCTTCAGGGCATTTTCTCTGGATTCCTAGAGCCATTCCTCCAGATTGTTTTTAGCTTCTTCTGGGGATTCTTGACTGAGTTTTTGCAGAGATGATTGTAGCTATACTTGCATATCTGTTTTGGATGCAGTAGAACCAGGCTGTCTGGAACTTGCTAAAGATGTTTGAAGCCATCCATCCATCCTTCAGTTTATTTCAGAGCAAGCAAGTTCTGCCCAAATCACTCTCTCCTTCTTCTTTCCCATTCTTGTTTTGATTCCTTAGATTATTTGAGATCCTGGATGCCCTTAATAGATCCTTCAAGCCATTCCTGAGGACCTAGATGGGATGCTTCACGATCCTTCCTCTTTGAAGCGGTTCACAGATATTTCAAGCTATTTTTGGCATCTTGTTTGTATGTTGCGGGACCTTTTCCATGTTCCTGAAGCCATTTTTCAAGAAGTGGTATAGGTTCTTCAGAAAATGCAAAGCTTTCTAAGGATCCTTGAAGCCATTGAAATATATTTTCCACGGTTCCTTCAGAACATTGCTTCTTGAGGTTCCCTATTGATTTTTCAAACCTTTTCATCTGGACTTCTGTAGATCTTGGATGCCCTTAAAAGATGCTTCAAGCCATTCCTGAGGACCACATGGGATGCTTCACGGTCCTTCCTCTTTGAAGCTGTTTACAGATACTTCAAACTATTTTTGGCATCTTGTTTGTATGTTGCGGGACCTTATCCAAGCTTTTCAGGGATTGTGGAAGCCATTTTTCAAGAAGTGGTCTAGGTTCTCTAGAACGGGACAGGCTTTCTAAGGATCCTCGAAGTCATTTTAACATATTCTTCAGATCCTTCAGGACATTACTTCTTCAGGTTTTCTATTGATTCTTCAAGCCATCCCTTTTTTTCCTGGCTTCCACGAGACTCTGACTTGAACTTTTGTAGGATATCTCCTTGTCTGTTTAGGGGGTTTCTCCTATCCGTGGGGGGATTTGCCTTATCACCCTAGCATCTACAGAGTATCCCCTTTAATCTGTTGACCCCTTCAGGATCAACAGTGCTCAAAAAAGAGCCCAAACAAAGGAGTTAGAGTTAGGAGAACTTCCTTCCCTCCACTCTAAGCATGGTGACGTCACCACAGGAAGTCCCCTTCTTCAGGTTTTCTATTGGTTCTGCAAGCCATCCCTTTTTTTTCCGGCTTCCACGAGACTCTGACCTGAACTTTTGAAGATGTTGAAGGCCTATAATAGATGCTTGAAGCCATCCCTCCACATCTAACTCGCACGTCTCTGGCCCTTTTTCCTGGAGATGATTAATTGATTCTTCTAGCCAATCATTCACATCCTCCCTGGCTGCCTTAGCACATTCCTCCGGGAGGTTGGTGGCAGATGCTTTAAGCCATTCTGGCAGGGTGTGTTTTGACTGTTCAGAGGAATCCTCTTTTAAATGTTTGAGAAATTTCTGCAGCCACCTCAGAAGATTTGACCCGGGTTCCTTAGATTTTTTAATTCTGTCTACCGAAGCTTTCAGCCATTGATGGTTCAATTGATGTTCCACCATCTGAGGCTTCATTTTCTCTTGAGCTCCTGTCTTGTCTTCCTTCTGGTCTCCGTGTGTCAATAAGGTGCAGCGGCTTATCCTCTGTAGTTCCTCTCTGGAAAAAAAATCAGAATGTTAGGTGTGAATCTGCGCCAACAACAAAGTATTCTTAGTTAAAATAACGGGAACTTCTTTGATGTCAGGAAACTCTCACTCTGAAAGTTTATGAATATTGTTGGGCACCGGGGGATGGAGATTGAAAAGTCTCCTCTATACCTATCTTCCCATTCCATGAGACTAACTCCTAGATTTGTATATGTGAGAGTATAAGAGCCACAGTTTGTTAATTTCTTTCTAAAGTAAGAAGAATGTCAGGTTTTTCCAAGCTTTCTAAGATAAGGAGACCCTAATATGAAATTCTGGAAGAAATAGTTTGTGGTGTCTATCGAAACATTTCTCACCTGCACAGTATTTCTTCGTACGCCTCTTTCTCATCGTTAAGATGGATATTTTTAAACGTCAGAATCTCTGTTTTATTTCGCAGCTCTTCACATTCTGCAGTCAGTTTTGACATCACTGCTCTCTTTCTGTAAATTATGAGGACCAGAGAGATATTAGCCCTCTTAATTTATTACTTGAATTACTAATTATTATTGTATTCTATTATAACTATTGCTCTTCTCTTACTCAGTTATACATACATACATACATACATACATACATACATACATACATACATACATACATACATACATACATGGAATACTTCTTTTATCCAGTATATCTGGCCTAAGGGATCTAATAAATAAATCTGAATTTGAAAGAAAAAGTCAAATCGCTATCTAAATATTTCTCACCTATTAAGTTCTTCTTTGAGATCCTTATTCTCACGTAGGAGCTCTGCTTTCTCTGCAGCTTCTTTCTGAGCCTCGCAGCGGAGTCTCTGGTTCTCTTGCCTCAGTTTCTCCAGCTGCCCAAGTTCCTCTGAACTGAGTTTTCTGTAAAATATCAAGAGCAAAGTGTAATTAGCTCCCTTAGGTTTTTTTATTTGAATTATAAAACTTGTTTAAAATTAAAACTAATTGAAATAGCTGAGAAAGGAAGAGAAAGTCAGGGTGGCTATCTAAATCTTTTAACCTGCTCAGGTTTTCTCTGTAATCCTTGTACTCTTCGGCCAGCTGGTGGTTTTTCTGGATTAGGTCCTGAATTTGGACTCTGAGCTCCTTTTTTTCTGACAGAAGTTTGAATATTTCCATTGTCTTTCTGCAAATTATGAAGACCAGAGAGAAATTAGGCCCTTGGGGTTTTGTTTTTTTTTTTACTTGAATTATCAACCTTTTGATACAATTACAACACATTCCACCCTTTTTTCCCAAGCTTTACTAGAATATAATTTTCCATCACTTGTTTCATAAAATGGCCCGTCCCATTGCCAATGGACAAATGATGAATGTTGTATAAAAAAGTGTGAACTGAATAGGGTTATAAAATGATGTGATGAACTATGCAAAGACTTACGTATAACTCTGGTCCATTACTGTCTTCAGATCTTCTTCCAATTTCTCACTTTTTGTCTGAACAATCTAGAGAAGCCAAAATACATCACAAGTCAGGAATATATTTCCATGCTAGGTTGCTTACCCGATGGGAACGCATCTTTAAACTCATGTTCTGGTCCATGTGCTTTTCTGGACAAGTATACATTATATACCTCAGCACGTCTCCGTTCTTCGGTGGTAGATGACAGAAGAGGAAGTCTCGATCGTTCTCCCTGCAATGACCAAAGACCCAATTTTTAATGATTTTTGGGAATGGCTGGACGAGTCCCTGCAGTTTTCTTAGCAAGGTTTTTCAGAAGTGATTCGGTGTTGTTTTCTTCCTAGGGCTAAGAGAAGCTAACTGGCTCAGGGTGACCCACTTGTCTATGCTTCTACAGTGGGGCAAGAAATGTCGGTCTCTGAGTTTGCAGGTTGATGCCTTAACCGTGGCGTAACAGAAACCATAATTAATATTCTGTCTGTCTGTCTCTAACTACCTAATCTGCCTGTCTGTCTTTCTTAAATTTCTATACATTCCATCCAGTGGCGGGATTCAAACAATTGAACAACCGGTTCTCTGTCCTCATGACCAGCTGGGTGGGCAGGGCTTGGTGGTCAAGTGTCTAGGTGGGCGTGGCCAACTCAATGTCACTCATGTCGATGGGGGCTTCGCCTTAGCTGTTACAATGTCATAAGGGTTTACCGGAGAGGCAGTTTCTGTAAGCAGGGCAATAAAGATTAGGCTAGAAACAACACTAGAAAGTTTCCTTCTTGCCTTCCTTACAGGATTAGCCCTTTAAAGCGGAAAAAACCAAAGTAAGATTTCTTCCAACCACCGGTTCTCCGAACTGCTTAGAAAGTTAACCACCGGTTCTCCCGAATCCGTGTGGACAGGCTGAATCCCACCACTGATTCCATCACACGTTTACTGTGACAGCCTATGAACAAATATTTTCTCTTACCTCTTTTTGGAGACACCTCAGTTTTTTTCTTAATTTCCTCAACCGATAGTTTTCCATGGCAAAATCAGTGACGGAAACTAGAAGGTAAAGAAATAGGTGACAAGGCAGAATAGCTTTGGCATTTTTATTTCAAAAATTGGAATGTAAACTTGAGAGACAATGTCTAGAATAGGACATGATTGGTTAATTACATTTGCCCTCAAATTCCTCTACTCTGATCCTTTAGGACAAGCGTTGCCCTTCCCTCCCCAGCAGTTTCCCCTTTCCTTTTTTTCTTTCAACTAAATATTGGGCATTTCTATTCCAATTGATAAGGTCCCATAACCTTAAGCTACTTTTCAATCTCCTATGACTTACAGGGGAAGTTTATGATCTTTTTCATGAAAGCAGATGGACAGACGATTCAACATGTGGGAGACATTCCTGTTCCCCATTCGATTTCCACCCCTTCAATTGTTCCTAGAAGCTGCAACCTACCTATCTAAACCCCACAGAATTCAATTTTCCTATTTATATGTGGCCCATCTGACCTAAAGGCAACACTAGGCAGCTAAATGAAATAAAACATTAACAGATTATAACAGGTAACATCAAAACTAACATTGCTTTAAAAATGTAAATCCTACAATGTAGGGGATGCAGCAGTGATGGGATTCAAATAATTTAACAACCGGTTTTCTGCCCTAATGACCAGCTGGGTAGGTGGGGCTCGGTGGTCATGTGACTGTTTGGGTGTGACCAACTCAATATCACTCAGGTCGATGGGGGCTTCACCTTAGCTGTTACAATGTAATTAGGGTTAACCAGAGAGGCAGTTTCTGTAAGGAGGGCAATAAATATTAGGCTAGAAACAACACCAGAATGTTTCCTTCTTTCCTGCCTACCTTACAGGATTAGCCCTGTAAAGTGGGGGGGGGAGAAGATTTCTTCCAACAACTGGTTCTCCGAACTGCTCATAAAGTTAACAACCGGTTCTCCCGGATAGGGGCGGACTGGCTGAATCCCACCACTGGGATGCAGCCATGGATCTGTGGACTATCTCAAATGATCTATATAACTGGCCGTCAATATTCCCCATGAAGAGCCTTTCAATTCAAAGAACGTTTTTCTCTTTCATACCACAACAGACCCAAACAATTCAAAACAATTTCTAGAGGTACATTTTTTTTATTTAGTATGTGGGAAAAGTTCTCACTTTGTTCCCAAACGCCAATCTGCAAAGGTATCCCAACAAGTTACTTCCTCACAGGTCAGAGGGCGCATGACATCACAATTGCATCAACAAAATTTGCAATAGTGATGAAAGCTTCATATGCAAAACAAGCTCAGTTATTGATATTTGCAGCTTTTTTACTTCAAAGTTTGATCAGAACGGAGGTCGACAAATAGCAGAGGTCTTCTTGATACTCTATATTGATTCTATGATTTATCTGCCTTTAAAATGGGGATTGGCAACAGGATTTTACAGACATCCACCAAGGTGTCTGCCCCCTCCCCCCAAATTTCACTAAATACTGAAAGCAAACATGTCATCAAGGCTTGGTGCAAGGTTGGCAATGACATCTCAGCTCAAGAAGTGTGACCTGTGACCCACTGGACCATAATTCCAGAAGTGTGTCCTCACCCGGATCCGCTGGTCCTCCACACGTTAGCACCTCAGCACCTTAGCACTTCACCTCCTCAGCACTTCAGCTCCTCAGCACTTCAGCACCTCCGCACCTCAGCTCCTCAGCACTTCCATACCTCAGAACCTCAGCACTTCAGCACTTCCGCACTTCAGAACGTCAGCACCTCAGAAGTCAGCACTTCAGCACCTCCGCACTTCAGCACCTCCGCACTTCAGATCTGTAGCACTTCAGCACTTCAGCACTTCAGTACCTCCACACCTCAGCTCCTCAGCACTTCAGTGCCTGAGCACTTCAGCACCTCAGAACCTCAGCACTTCAGCACTTCAGCACCTCAGAACCTCCGCACTTCAGCACCTCAGCACTTCAGCACCTCTGCACTTCAGCTCCTCAGCACTTCAGCACTTCAGCACCTCAGCACTTCAGTACCTCCGCACCTCAGCTCCTCAGCACTTCAGTGCCTAAGCACTTCAGCACCTCAGAACCTCAGCACTTCAGCACTTCAGCACTTCAGCACCTCAGAACCTCCGCACTTCAGAACCTCCGCACTTCAGCACCTTAACTCCTCAACACCTCCGCACTTCAGCACCTCCGCACTTCAGCACCTCAGCACTTCAGCTCCTCAGCACCTCAGCACCTCAGCACTTCAGTACCTCCGCACCTCAGCTCCTCAGCACTTCAGTGCCTGAGCACTTCAGCACCTCAGAACCTCAGCACTTCAGCACTTCCGCACGTTAGCACTTCAGCACCTCAGAACCTCCGCACTTCAGAACCTCCGCACTTCAGCACCTTAGCTTCTCAACACTTCCGCAATTCAGCACCTCAGCTCCTCCGCTACTCAGCACCTCAACTACTCAACGCCTCAGCACAAGGATTGGGATCCTGGATATATATATATGTGTAGCAGTCAAAGTCATCACAATCAGTGTTTCATGACATGGCCTTAATATTTTGTCTAGCTGTGGATAGGTGCTAGGGGTGAGCCTTATATGGCACACAAGAAATTGGCACCTTTGAATATGAAGGGGGACAAGAGGTGCCCTCATGTCACCAAAATAAGGATATCATAGTTCTAATACCAGAGGCAAATGGCAAACCTTTACTCTAAAATCCACATGGTTCCTCATATATGTGGTGGTCTCATCTGCTTTTTTTGCATTTTTATAAACTTGAAACAGCAGAAACAAGAAAAAAATCCTACATGAAGGTTTTCCTGGGAAAATTGTATCCACCTTTGTATCCCCTTTAGCCGAAGAATTCAATTTAATTCAACATTTTATCATCCCAGTTGTTGAAAAAAAATGAAAGAACATCACCAACTTGCCACATAGGAAACACTGTAGAAAATACATTCCCCCCCCCTGTTTAAATTTGCAAGATGAGATCTAATGGAAGAGAATCTTTGTAGCTCAGGGTTTAAATGTAGAGTCCTTGGTGCTCTCTGAGCTTGCAGACATTTCATTACCCTACATCATCATCACAGGGACGTGCAGTCAGGGGAGGCGGGGCCTCACCAGCGTCATGAGAAAAGAAAAGAATAATTAAAAGGAAAAAGGCTGAGGTAGTTGCTGCCAGAGTCACAGTGGATGACTCTGCTTAGTGCTTAACTGCAGTGGGAGGCGAGAGAACTATGGACCTCCTTTACTTTATCTTTATGATCACTTGAGCAGAGTTAAGCAAGGGTTAAAAGACAAAAAATTTCTTATGCAAAGGAGGCACATGTTCTCTCGCCTCCTATAGAGGGCATTTTTAGAGGCTTTTTTTTGTTTTCATGAGGGCAGGCAAAAGCCGAGTTGAAATCCTCTCTGAAACAGCTGGAAAAGGTCCTTGTTTGGGGAGTGGGGAGGAATTCAAAAAGTTTGATTGCATGCAGAACCACGTTGCCTTTTCAAACACACACACACACACACACACACACACACACACTGGATAAAAGTATATAAGCCCAGCTTCACTGATTACAAGTTTGAAAAGGCAACGTGATTCACCTGCAATCAAAGGCTCCGATCGGAAGGCTGCAGGGGAAGGGGGGGGTATGGCAGAGGAGCTGCTTTCAAGCCTTTGGAAAATATATCCAATCCAACTTCTGTGTTTGTGTTTGTTTGAGAGTGAGTGAGTGGGAGAGGGATCCAATTTCTCTGTGTGCATTTGTCTGTTTGAGAGAGGGGGGGAGGGAGGGAGAGAGGGAGGAAGGAGGGGGAGGGAGGGAGAAGAAAAAGAATGGGAAAACTTATTTTGCAAGGGGAAAAAATGCTGTCGCTTTAAATCGGAACTGAGCATGCCTGGCTGTGGAATTCTGGGAGTTGAAGTCCACAAGTCTAAAAAAATTGCTGCCTCACCAGCCATAGAGCTCACCGCACGTCACTGGACAGAACAATTAATTAGTGGAATGACTTGCCTGCAGAAGTTGCAGGTACTCCAATACTGGAAGTTTTTAAGAAGATATTGGACAACCATTTTTCTGAAATGTTATAGGGTTTCCTGCCTGAGCAGGGTTGAACTAGATGACCTCCAAGGTCCCTTCCAACTCTGTTATTCTGTTCTATTCAGCACTTCTTGAAAGCCCATGCTTTCTGAAGTCATCAAAAATTCCCAAGTCCAACAGGAGGTTTTGGGCAGGATTTCAGTCTTCTGAAAATAAGACACTAAGGTTATTAAAACTCAAAATTAGAATATTTTGTGCTCAGCTGTACAGTTGCTAAAACTACAGTGTTACAATGTTTTTTCTTTTGGCATCCCTATCAAAAAGCAGAGTGCTATGATAAGTAATAATTCTGGCTCCAGACTGCTTTCATGTTAATGTTGGACACATGGCATTAGTTCTGCATGACGAACCTTTTTTTCATTTTGTTTTCTTGAAGTTTCACTAAATGAAAGATCAGATGTTCATCATGTCTTGGAGAATTATAAGGATTACTGGATGTGGGAAAGAGAGAAGTATTCACAGTAGTTAGTTGAATCAAAAAGAAACAAAGAAGAATAAAATTTTAAAAAAGATAATTTGTGCTTATTCCATCACTTCACTAATTGGTATGAGAGCCTGAAAACTGAAAACACTGGGGGGAAAAATAGAGGGAACGTTGGTAGACACTATAACAAGAAAAGCCATTACATAGCAGAAATTGCTTCCTTATTCTTTAGAAACAATGTTGTCCACAGGATCTTGCTGCTTTCAACAGAAGGGTCAAGCAAAAAAGAATGCTACAGGTTCTCTCCCTTTGGGGCATATGTACAATGCCATAACAAAGAGATCCCCAATCCCAGGGCCGCAGACCGGGACCAGTACATAGACCCTGGGAACTGGGCCACACAAGCAGTGGACAAGCATGTGAAACTTCATTTGCATAGGCACAGGATCTAAGCTGCATGCGAAACCATCCCTTCCCTCCCCCCATCGCTACTGCTGCCACTGCCAGTCCATGGAGGTTGGGGACCACCGCCATAACATACATAGAAAACGATTTATTTATTTATTTATTATTAAAATTTATATGCCGCCCAATCCCGAAGGACTCCGGGCGGCTTACAAAAGAAGAAAAAGAGAAAGAAAAAAAAATAAGAAACAAGACAGTTTAAAAACACAAAGCCACATGTATTCATTCTAACCGGGGCTGGACCTCAACCATGAGGTCAACAGCCCCAGGCCTGCCGGAACAGCCAGGTTTTAACAGCTTTCCTGAAGGCCATGAGAGTGGGTATGGTCCAGATCTCTGGGGGTAGCTGATTCCAGAGAGTCGGAGCAGCCACAGAGAAGGCAATCTTCCGGGGGCCCGCCAGCCGACACTGTTTGGCTGACGGCATCTGAAGGAGGCCCAATCTGTGGGATCTTACTGGCCGCTGGGAGGTATGTGGCAGTAGGCGGTCTCTAAGGTATGCTGGCCCTAAGCCATGTAGGGCTTTAAAGGTAATAACCAACACCTTGAATAGCAATAGCAATAGCAGTTAGACTTATATACCGCTTCATAGGGCTTTCAGCCCTCTCTAAGCGGTTTACAGAGTCAGCATATTGCCCCCAACAATCCGGGTCCTCATTTTACCCACCTCGGAAGGATGGAAGGCTGAGTCAACCCTGAGCCAGTGAGATTTGAACCGCTGAACTGCCGAACTAGCAGTCAGCTGAAGTAGCCTGCAGTGCTGCATTTAACCACTGCACCACCTCGGCTCCTTTGAATTGCGTCCGGAGACCAATTGGTAACCAGTGCAGCTCACGGAGGACAGGTGTAATGTGGGTGTACCTTGGTGCACCCAATATCGCTCGTGCAGCCGCATTATGGACTAGCTGCAGTCTCCGAACGCTTTTCAAGGGTAGCCCCATGTAGAGCGCGTTGCAATAATCCAGCTTTGAGGTGACAAGTGTGTGAGTAACCGTTATAATGTACGTATATGCGTCCCACTATGTTAAAGGCCCAGCACACTCACTGGGCTGTCTATAGTTTGTTGCTGACGCGATTTTGTCATCACACATTTGTCGACGCGCTATTGTCGAAAATCAATTAGTGATTTTGATGGCACTCATTTGTCCATCACGGTTTTGTTGGCGCGCCTATGTCTATCGCGCATTTGTCGGTGAACCATCATATTACCTAGTTTGGGTAATAAAATATCTTCAAGAAAACAACCAAGCTCACAGAGCACCAAAGATACCTCATTTCAACCCTAAGCTACAGATATTCTCCTCTACTGATCAAACTAACTCTTGGTTGCTGTCTGAGACAGCCGACTGGAAGTTTTAAAATATGACAGACACAAATGCAGACATTGACGACTGGAGTGGAGTAATATTGTTCTGCCTACCCTCCAAATCCACTTTTCTATCTGCTGTTTCCTGCAGCAGTACAAATATGTATTGACATTTGGAGGATTTGTGTAAGATTCAAGCAAAACAGTTCCATTGGCATTCTTTGTGGAGAAGATGATAAATATGGAGAAGTCTTTCTTGTGAGGAGAAAATGGAGGGCAAGCTACAAAATTGCAGAGCAGGCAGCATCAAGCTACTCTTCTTTGACAGCAAAGATTTAGTAGAGGGGGGGAAAAACTACTGAAGATAGTCAGATTGCATGATTCCTCTACCTGCAAGGAAGCTCTCAATTCACCTCATTAGCACTGTATCAAAATGGAGCACTAGGAAAAGTCCATTATCTAGTGCTTATAAATTATCACAGGACATCATTACCTTGGCTGCTGAAGGTTACCGTGATAATTATATTGATAAGATGGGTACGATCTGTGATGTAGCTTCCCCAAATATCTTTTCATCAAGTTCTTTTATCTCCTCTAATTTATAAGTGTTAACAAATGTGTATACAGTCAGTATTTGTTCTATCTTTCTTCCCTTGCTTTTGCCAGGATCCCATTCATCCTTCCTTCTTATTGAATTATCTCTGTACCTTTATATTGTTAGTCTCTCCTCTCCCCCGCTCCTGCCTCTGTCTTTTATCCATCCATCTTCCCCTGCATGCTGCACACACTTTTGCTCTTGTTTCGTCAGTTGGTCGACCTCTGTTCACTTTCCATGAAAAAGTGACTCTTGTGTTCTTTATTGAGTCAGTTCCACCGAGAGAAAGCACAAGGGGAATTTCATATTCATACATCCCTCATCCCCACAATGCAAAATATGGCTTTGAAGTACTGCTCTTTCTCCGGTCAGCTTGCTCAGAACCAGAGTTGCTATCTTACACCTAACATATTGATATAAAAATGGCAGCCATGGAAAGTCAAAATAATACCCGGCTGTTCTTACCCCCCTCCTCCATCCAGTAACGAATGCCGAAACAAGCTTAAATGAGAATGTCCTTTAATAACAAGTTCAGACTCTCAGTGGCTGAAAGCCAAGTAAACAAACAGATAAGGACTTTGGCAGCAAGGCCGACAAACTTTGGCAGCAATTCAGACAAACTCTGGCAGCAATCCAGCCTGCCAAGCTTGTTTCTCTTTAGTCAAAGCGTTGACTTCTGCAAGAAGGGTGTGGCACAAGCAGTCTCTTTTATAGTCTGGAGAGTAGCCTAATGACCATCAGCTGAGCATAATTACCTCCTGTAATTACGTAGTTGTTCTTGATGCTGAGTAGCCCTTCGACGATGTGCATCCCGGAACAACTCACTGTTGGTTTCTGGATCACTCTCCCTTGTCTCCTCCCCACTGGTCCAAAGCTCAGGCACTACCTGGTGGCCAACCAGTCTCTCTGCACCCTGCTCAGAGTCGGAACCCTGTCCAGGGTCCTCCACATCCTCCAGGCTGACTCATAGGGCCCCTCACTGTCGGAGTCTGATGGCAGCTCCAACGGCTCCTGCTGGGCCACAACACCTGGCCATACGGTTATAGCAATTATTGGAAATAGAAACTACTAATAAGTCTTAGTTGTAGAACCACCTGAGATATTGCATGAGGCCAGAAGGCAACCTGAAACCAGTGGGATTTCTTTCAAGCCATTAGTTACCAGGAGAATAGCTAGTCTGAGAATCTGAGAAGACTCCATGTGGAGGCTTCCTAGCCTACTCCACAATATTTTCTAGGTATATTGGATTAATTTTTACCAGAGAAGAATGGAAATTTGGTTTAGTGGTGAAGGCATCAGACTAGAAACCAGGAGACTGTGAGTTGTAGTCATGCATTATCCATAAAAGCCAACTGGGTGATTTGGGCAAGTCACATTGTCTCAGCCATACCCCCACCTTAGCTGAATACAATCAGTGACTCTGCCATTTTCTTTCATTTGTCAGTTTGTGGGAAGGATGGGGAGGAAATAGAAAATAGGAAGTGATGCATAAGAAAGAAAAAGACAAGTAGAAATTTTGTACCAAGTACTGCAAACTGTACAGGAAATTGATGTTTTGGGATGGCATACTGATTTTTTTTTAAAAAAAAATAGATTGTAGGGTGTGCTAAAAGGAGGATCGGATCCCAGTATGAAAAAAGTTTATTACTGTCCAGATAAGGGCTAGGCAATCCAGTTTTCTCCAAATGCTTTGGATTACAGCCTATATTATACCTTGCTCTTGACTATATTGCTTGGAGAAAATGAGAGAGAACCAAGATGCCTATCCATATTTAAGATGCTCACTTTTTCATATGAACTGTTACAGCAGAAGAAGAACCCAAGCCACTTATGACTTGATGATAAGAGGCCCAAAAAAGCCTACTACAGATTGAACGCTATGATATATTAAGAAGGCGGGAATCAACAAATCTTCTCCCAAGGCTACAGTGGTCCTTGACAGCATTCTGAAAAGTATTAAGACTATACTTTCTCAAAGAGTCTTTGGAAAGAATCAATAGTTACCAGGGCAGCAGGGAGAGGGGAAAGGGGCAGCATTGAAAATATGGTAATATAATGTTTTACAGTTGTAAAACTGTGACAATTTTAACCGTTGTTAACCAGCTAATCTAGAGTAGTTATGAATAAGGAACATACAAATGATGCTAACCAATTAATGAAATAAACATTCACTGAACAACTTCCATGTTCACAATCCTTAGGACAACAGCTCGTTTCATTAGAATTATAGTGTTCCATCTTAGAATATCTCTCATCTTTACACCTTTAACTGGAGATTTAATAAGGTTATATTGAACTTAAATCTGTGCTCTTCTTTCTCCCAAAGAGCAAAGGTGGAGATGACATCCACTGATTTTATTTCAGGGAGAGGTTATTGTTCATTGATTAAGGAGGAAGGCAAATGGCAGCTGTAACTTTTAAGAAAATTTAAAGCTATAAATGTTGAGCATGTTTTCAGGCATGCCATGATTTTGCGAAAAGGAAAAGAGTTAGTAAACAACTGGTTGTAGGAGAAGAAGATTCTTCATTCCCCTTGGGGAATTTAAAAAAAAAAACACAATACAGAAAACAGGTATGGATTATATAAAGCAATTTTACGTTTGTCACTGCTGTATTATATATTCCTGCATTGGTCCCCATTCATTCTGTAAGAGATATACACAGTCTGGAAAATCTATTATCTTGTCCTTCCTTCATGGGAACAAAGTCGGCGTGGTTCTCAGACCACCTTTGATCATGTTACTAGCTGAGTATCAGACATATTGTCTATAGCAGTGATGGCTCACCTTTTCCAGACCAAGTGCCCAAAGCGTACGCACTCACGCATGCACGCACGCCCAAACCCAAACCCCAAAATGCAAGGTGCACACGCAGGGCCAGATTTAGATGAAAAGAGGCCCTAGGCTATTCCACTTATGAGGCCCTTTCACCTCCCATTTTTAAGTTTGTAATAGCTGGCCTCCCGACGGAGGGCGGCTCTGCTCTGCGGCAAAGGCAGCGAGGCCAGCCGCCTCCCCTGCTGCGCTCAGCTGCCTGGCTCGGCCCCCTCGCCCTCAGCTGCCTGGCCGCTAGTGGGCTCCGCTTCGACAGGGCGGCTACTGGGAGCGGCCGTGCCTCTCGCCCGACTGCCGGTGCCGGGAATGTGGGCGGGCTCCCCAACTGCCGTGGCGCTGGAACGATCTTAACCAATACATTTTTATGTTTGTTTATTAGTCATATGCGTAGAATTTCTCCTTATTTTCGGTTCAGTGTTTTAGTGTTCGTTGTTTTTAGAATAGTGTAATTTTAATTTTGCTAACAATTTGAATGTAGGCCCCTCTTGATCTTGAGGCCCTAGGCTGAAGCCTAGTTAGCCTATAGGAAAATCCGGCCCTGTGCACATGCCCTCCCACTGCACATGTGTGCCCCCTGCATGCGGGCCACCCCCTGTGCATGTGCACATGGCCATCTTGCATGTGCCCCTCCCCCCCCATGCATGGCAGAGACCCAAAGACGAGCTGGCTGGTGGGAGGTGCGCCCATGCGTGGCAGAACTGAACTGGGGTGATGGCTCATGTGCCATCGGAGAGGGTGCTGGCACGTATGGCACGCGTGCCATAGGTTCGCCATCAGAGGTCAATAGAATAGAATGGATTAATCTCTGGAATTAAATCTAGATGAGACAATAGCACTGACAGTGTTAGCCTAGTCATGGTTCTACCCTAAAGAATGTATAAAATAGCAGGCAGGAATCCGATTTTTACACTACAGAAAGTTGCATGAGATAATCAGAATCCAGTTTTACTATTCAATGTGTCTTCATTGTATTGTTTTCCTGACTGGTTTAGCTGTAGCGCCAGAGCTGAAGGAGAGGAAGCAGGGCTGTTGGGGAGAGGGAATACCCTTTCAACAAATGTGCAGGCAATTAAAAAAAAAGTTCATTCTCTCACTTCTTGTTCAGGAATGACTGAAGAATTTTCCTCCTTTCCCAGTCCAATAGCAAATTAAAAACTTCGGATTTTTCCATCCTTAGACTTTCCGATTGCACTTCTCAGTTTCAAAGATACATTAACATTTATTTAAAGCTTCTCAGTTTAAAATACTGTGTTTGGTAATAATACCTAGATGTAGTGAACATTCATTTGTCATTTGTGGAAATAAATATTTCAACTATAAATCTTTCTGGCTGAATTTTTAGTGCACAATAGCATGCAAATAGGACAGAGCAGAGCAGACATATGTGAAATCCACATGGCCATGTAGAAACAGCTCAATCCAT
This sequence comes from Thamnophis sirtalis, assembly GCF_051295495.1. Lineage (NCBI taxonomy): Eukaryota > Metazoa > Chordata > Lepidosauria > Squamata > Natricidae > Thamnophis > Thamnophis sirtalis. The sequence goes on along the minus strand of NW_028261392.1, from coordinate 57,452,686 downwards.
ACAGCCTGCTTAGTTACAGATTCCTTTGGAAGTTACAATTTGGCTTTGATCGCTCCTGCCTTGCTTTGTAGGCGAATGTGGAGAACGTGTGATTCCACCAATTTAGCTGCTGCCACTCTCATAACCACTTGACCTTTGACGGGCTTACATTCCAACCTTTTCCCCCCCTCCCTTTTACCGAGGTTTCTTGCAGTTTAAAAATGCTGGGATCTGAAGACTCGCCTAAATCGGATTCATGTTAGTCTCACAGAATTACACACACACACACACCAGAGGTGGGTTCCTACCAGTTCGCACCTGTTCGGTAGAACCGGTTCGTCAAATCTACCGAACCGGTTAGAAGAGGTTCCACCAGTGGACCCGGAAAGCAGACCACACCTACAGAAGAGGTTCCAACATTTTTTGAAACCCACCACTCACACACACAGACACACACACACACACACACAGAGACTCACACAGAGAGAGAAAGAGAAAGAGAAAGGAAGGAAGGAAGAAAGAAAGAAAGAAAAAAGTGAGAGAGAGATGAAAGAAAAAAAGGAAAAAGGGACAGAGAGACAAAAGGAAGGAAAGAGAGAGAGAGAGAGAGAGAGAGAGAGAGAGAGAGAGAACACATGACCAGCAAGCCACTCCCACTAGGTCACATGGCCATCAAGCCACTCCCACAAAGGAGGCCACACCCACAGAGTAGGTTCAAAAAAAATTTGAAACCCAACACACTGACACACACACACACACACACACACACACACACACACACACACACAAACACACACTGCTTTGTGAAGAAATAAAAAACCAAGACATGGTAAAACTGTAATAGTTGTTATTTTTGTAGTTAATTTTTTTTAATACACTGGACATAATGCATAACCTTTTATCTTGTTCCTGGTGCAGAGTTCAAAAAAAGAAAGCACCTTCCATAACCAATGTGCAAAGATAAAGTTTAATTAGTTAATCATTACGCTTTGGGGGAGGGGTTCAAATTCTTAAGTTGAGAATGAAGGATACTAATTGAATTTGAATCTGAACTTCATGCTATGGCAGAGTTAATTGTGGCAATCATACGAGTGGTGGGTTGCCATTTTATTTACTACCGGTTCAGGCATGCTCCCACGCGCACGTGATGCTTCTGTGCATGCACAGAGCCTCCCACTACCGCTACTACCGGTTTGCCCAATCTGGGCCAAACAGGGAGCAACCCACCTCTGAATCACACCAACATATTTCCATGTCAGATTTGCACTAAACTAGCTGCTGGATTTGCAGTTTAATGCCTGACTGTAACATAATTTCATAAAAAGACTGTTTCAGTTGCAGGAATTGCTGATTTTTCTCACATATTCATGCCACATTTACTTTGCTAGTTTTTACCTGTATTGTCCTATAAATAAGTGATTAAGGATCTCCAGAACATCTTTGAGGCTATATCAGAAAACCAAACAACTGGCTGTGTGTTAATTGCAGATTTCTTAAATCTGAAGCATTCCCTGGAAAAACTGCAGCTCTACTGTTAAAAAAAAAAAATTAATCCCCTTGAGGGGATCCATAAAACCAGGGGTAAGGTTGTATAAAATTGATCAATATGTCTAACATAGAGAAAGACGCTTATCAGGAAAGCCAGATGGGATGCAGTTACACATATGTGCTTATAAAAAACACAGTGGTTTTTTTTAAAGTATCTATATGATCTATACAATGAAAAATAGAAGCTACCATATATGAATGAAGTTCTTTAAGAACAAAATAATAATTTAGCATGTGTTGTTGAAATGAGCCAATCAAATGGAAACAGAAGAGAATAGAAAGTTGGATCAACTGGGAATGAGAACAAATGATAATGGATTTAAACTAAAGCAAGAACTGTGACTTTAGCAATAGCAATAGCGGTTAGACTTATATACCGCTTCATAGGGCTTTCAGCCCTCTCTAAGCAGTTTACAGAGTCAGCACATTGCCCCCACGGTCTGGGTCCTCATTTTACCCACCTCGGAAGGATGGAAGGCTGAGTCAACCCTGAGCCGGTGAGATTAGAACCGCTGAACTGCAGATAACAGTCAGCTGAAGTGGCCTGCAGTACTGCACCCTAACCGCTGCGCCACCTCGGCTCTTTGACTATTTAGTGGAGGGGGAGCCATCCCAGATAGAACTCCACAAAAGAAAGCCACGGCAAAATAAAATGTGATTGCAGTAACAATTATACAGTCTATGATCGTCATCTATTTTGCTGCTCAGTTCCATGAACTCTCCTCATGAGGTGGTGTTAATTTTTAGGTAGGGAAAAATCACCTTTTTTGGCCCATGCGCCAATGTATACATTCATGGAATATTTTCTATCAGAAATAGAATAAGTTAGAGAAGGCCATCTGATTTAACTGTTATACCAAAATTGACCCATGATGTGTCAGTTTTGAGCATCACTCCAGAACAGGGCATTTTTAAGCTAAAGAGAGTGAATCCCTATCTTTTCCATATGCACACATGTTTTAAGAGAAAGTAATGGGAATACTTTTGATTCTTAGCAGTGGTGGGTTTCAAAAAAAATTGGAACCTCTTCTGTAGGTGTGGCCTGCTTTCCGGGTCCACTGGTGGAACCTCTTCTAACTGGTTCGGTAGATTTGACGAACCAGTTCTACTGAATAGGTGTGAACTGGTAGGAACCCACCTCTGGTTTTTAGTAAGAGTAACTACTAGTTTTCATAGATGATACTGAAAATGCATTTCTGAATTTCTTCATGTTTCAGCTGTCTATATGAAAGGAACAATAATATTTTTTTAATGTTGATGACATACCAACCTTATAAGATGCCAGTGGGGAAAAGAATCATTTTTCTTCCCAACTTTTTTTTACTCTTCTAAGAAATGGGAAGTTGGAGTTTTGCTGTCTGGGCTCAGGGAGATGGACAAAGACATGGACGAGCATGGGTTTAGGATTTGGAGGACCCTGGACAGGGTTCCGACTCCGAGCAGGGCGCAGAGGGGCTGGTTGGCCACAGGAGGCGCCTGAGCCTTGGACCAGTAGGGAGGAGACAAGGGAGAGTGAGCCGAACACCAGCAGTGAGTTGTTCCTGGATGCATGCCATCAAAGAGCTAATAGGCATCAGGAACAGTTGCACACTTACAGGAGGTAATTGCACTCAGCTGGTAGTCATTAGGCTCCTCTCCAGACTATAAAAAAACTGCTTGTGCACATGGCCCTCTTGCAGAAGTCAACACAGGAATTAATGTTGAAGAACATTATTGTGAGCCTGGCAGGCTGGATTGCTGCCACGGCTTATCTGTGCTGGATTGCTGCCCAAGCTTGACTGTGCCGGTTTGTTGCCAAGGACCTGTCTGTCTGTTAATTAAATGCCGTAACTTATCTTTGGCTCGGAGTGTGTGTTGGTGTGGGACGAGGGGGGTCTGAATAGATAACTATACAAATAAAAATAAATAAACAGGCAGGCAAGGCTAGATTCAAATTGCACAGGTGTCCAGTGAAAATTAAATGCAAGACAAATTTTCCAGCAGCAGGGAAGCATGAGGCAGTCCCCTGATCCCAGTGCTGTGCTTGGAATAATGAGGCTCTTTTGGCCTGGATTCACAGCTTTGCCTGCAGAGGCTCTGCCACAATTCTTTAAAGCATCAGAGTGAAATGTTGATCAATGCGTAGCTTTCCCAGCCCCCATCTACCTAGCCTCAATCAACACCGACAACAAAGGAAAAACCCTGCTGAACAAAAGTATAGATTCATCCTAACTACTTTGAAGAAAATAGCTTTCCTTGCAGGATGAATCTGGCCCTTGGAATTTGGATTTAACACCCAGGGGCTGCAAATCAATGCCAAAATGGAAAGTTGCCCTGTTGTAGATAAAGACACTTTACGAAATCATTCTGTGTGGAAGTGGGAGGTGAAATGCCTGTGCATCTTAAGCAGAAACATAAATAAACCAAATATTTTGCAGGGTTTTGTAATTATATTTAATGCAGCACCTTGAAACTAGCTCTGCATTTCTGGACAACATTACATGGACTGAGAAGGAGGCGTGCTTGAAATAATCACTATCGGTATTTTAATACTTCATTCTTTTCCCCCCCAATGCCAATCAATATGCACAGAATGAATGTTTTAGAGGGGTAAGGAAGTATTCCTCCTTCTGATGTGGACTGTACCCATCTCATAAGAACCAATCAGCCAAGCTGGAAAAGTACGAAATGTCTTTCCAAGATAGCGAAGGAAACTAATCAGATCCAATAGGCATAAATCAATGGGCTCCTTCCAAGGGCATTACATGGCCAGGGAGAAAACAATCCTCAGCCAATTAATATTGCCACTCCAGATGCTTCTCCAGATTGTCACGGTACTTAACAATTATAATGATTGCAGTCATTATTTTGAGCAATTAATTTTTAATTTTAAAGACTGAGAATCAAGCAACAGGTTGCTGGGCCAGGCAGTTGACAGCCTAAAACGGAGCGTTGACAAAAGTTTGGAAATCACTAAAGTAAGGGCGAAATGGAAGAGCCTGCATTCGAGGGGAAATGAGTATTTCGGAATGTAGTAGCGACTGAGATATTGCACTAGAGCAATGGCTGAGAGAATCTGGCACAGCTCAGGCGCCTTTTCCTCAGATGGTCTCAGATTCAGTTGCTGCTTGTCTGAAGAAAGGCAGGACAAGAAAGCTATTCAGCAGCAGCAGCAGCCTAGAGCCTGACTCTGTATAAAAGCAGAGTTGCTGGTTTGACCCAGTGGTGGGTTTCAAAAATTGTTCGAACCTACTCTGTGGGTGTGGCCTCCTTTGTGGGAGTGGCTTGCCACCCATGTGACCGGATGGGAGTGGCTTGCCACCCATGTGACCGGATATGAAGGAAATGGAAAGATACATCCATCTCCACAATGGAAGAATAGATGGAAAATGGATGGAAATGGCAGAACTGGCAAAATTGACTGTTTTAATTGGGGAAAAAAGACCACATTTAGCTTTGTTTCTACTTGGACTTTGTGCTCGAGATAGAAAAAAGTGCACTCCTGACTTTGGGTTTTGCTGATTAATTAAGTTCGTTGTTCTAGAAATGAATAGTATTTGTGGTAAAGTAAAAACATTAATGGCAAGAGCACTCAGACTTATATACTGCTTTACAGTGTTTTACAGCCCTCTCTGAGAGGTTTATACAGTGGTGGGTTTCAAAAATTGTTCGAACCTACTCTGTGGGTGTGGCCTCCTTTGTGGGAGTGGCTTGCCACCCATGTGACTGGATGGGAGTGGCTTGCCACCCATGTGACCGGATATGAAGATGCCGGCGACACTTGTCAGAACCACCTTAAATTACCTCACACACAGCACTGGCATGCATAAGAATATGATGTAAACTTGTTTTTTAAAAGCCATCTTTGGTTTGCGTTAAAACAACTTCAACACACGCAATGTTCTGATTGCACCACAAACGCAGTAGTCATCCTTACCTTTCACAGAGGCACTGAGTTTTATAAATAGGAGCATGATAGTGTAGAATAATCATATCCAAGGACCAGTGGGGGGTTTCAAAAAATGTTGGAACCTCTTCTGTAGGTGTGGCCTGCTTTCCGGGTCCACTGGTGGAACCTCTTCTAACCGGTTCAGTAGATTTGATGAACCGGTTCTACCGAATAGGTGCGAACTGGTAGGAACCCACCTCTGGTTTGACCAGATGGGAAGCTTCTGCGCAGTTTTAAGATTATGAAGCACTTTGAAAATGGGAAAAGTCACAAATAGTAGTGGCTGCAAGAGTTCAGTCACCTTTTGTTTTACTGCGGATTAGAAAAATCTTTTGTACGGACAGATGTTGTTAAATTTACATGTTTTCACATGCTCACTGGGGATTGGTTGCCCAACCCCGGGAAGTTTAAACTACTGTCATTGGCTGGCTGGGCTGCCGGAGCTCCTTAATTTACATGTTTTCACATGCTCACCAGGGATTGGTTGCCCAAACCCCAGGAAGTTTAAACAACTGTCATTGGCCAGCTGGGTTGCCGGAGCTCCTTAATTTACATGTTTTCACATGCTCACCAGGGATTGGTTGCCCAAACCCCAGGAAGTTTAAACTAGTATCATTGGCCGGCTGGTCTGCTAGAGCTCCTTAAAAGGCAAGCTCCAGCAGCCCAGCCAGCAGAGCGCAGTCACTTACTCTTGCAATAAAAAGTGCTGAAACTCACTCGCGGCTCATGCCTGCTACTTCTTGCTGATCTAACACTGGCGACAAAGGACAAAGGGACCTGAGAACCCTCGTTGGACAAGCAGCCATTTTGCACAAGGACCAAGCTCTTGCACCACAGCACAAGATGGCATCACAAGCATCCCCTGCACCAGTGATCTTCAACCCGCAGACGGAGGACTGGCACACATACATGGGGTGATTCCGGATGTTCCTGTAAGCCAACGACTACCAGGACCGGACGGACAATAGGAAGCGGGCATTATTTCTAACTTATTGCGGAACAAAAATCTATAAGATGGCACAGATGTTGATTGCCCCAGCAGATGTAGAGATTGTCTCATGGACAATCCTGCAATGCACCATGGAAGACCACTACGCACCATCTGCCACCCCCATGGTGAGCCAGAATGAGTTTTACCACCGGCGCCAATGGGAAGGAGAGACGGTGAATGATTTCGTGGCCAGCCTCAGAGAAATCGCAACCTGGTGTGAATTAATCAACCCAGAAGAAATGATGAAGGACCTGATCATCTTAGGAATGAGAGGCCTCTCCTTGCAAAAGAAACTGCTAATCAGAAGGGAAGTCTCATTCAAGGACGTGGTAGAGGAAGCCCAGGCAGCTGAGTCATCAGATAACTCGGCAGCGAACATAAGGAAAACCAGTGGGGTATACTAAACATTCAGGGAACCCAACTGGGCATCTGAAGTTCCAGAGTACGACGATGAAGGGGATGATGCCGACGCCATCCCAGAGAGGAGACAAAGTGCAAGGGACATAGAGGGCAGACAGCCATGTTGCCCGGGCTGCATGGGATTCCATTCAAGAGCAGCGTGCCATTTCCGGGAAGTAATCTGCCACAGATGCCAGTGGAAAGGACACATTGCCAAGGTGTGTAGAGCATCCCAGCCCGCCCCATCCCATCCAAGACCCACGGCTCCACAGGGGAGACAAAACAAGCCATGACCCGGCCAACAGCGGAATAGGTGGAGAGGTACCAAGCCGAGAGGGAGATCCATCATATCACTGTGGGTCACTCAGATGCCTACGAAGGGGAAAAGTTCCATGCCACAGTGACCATTGAAGGGGGCCATGCAGGATGGAGCTGGACACAGGATCAAATTTTACAATCGTGTCCTTACAGACCATTAAGAAATTGAACCCAACAGCCAGCAAGAATCTCCTTAAGCCACCAAATGTCCAGCTCAACGACTACCAGGGGAACAGGATCCAAGTCCTAGGAAGAATGGAGGTCAAGGTGATGTTCCATGAATTCCAGGGTAATCTACCCCTCACGGTCATCGCCAGCCACTGACCGTCCCTACTGGGAGTGGAATGGTTCAAGCCCTGAGGCTAGACATCACCGGCCTGCATCAAATCTCAATCCACGACCTGGATCGGCTACTGGCAGAGTTCATGGATGTCTTCAATGGGGGCCTAGGTAAAGATATGGGGAAACCCATTTCATTTAACCTAGATCCCCATGTAACCCCCATCAGACTCAAACCCCAAAGGGTCCCCATGCTCTACAGCCCGAGGTGGATGAGCAATTGGACAAACTAATTGCCCAAGGAATCCTCGTGCTGACCGACCACGCGGTATGGGAAACCCCAATAATCACCCCGTGAAGCCAGATGGTTCTGTCCACCTCTGCGCAGATTACAAGTGTATGCTGAATAAGGCCTTACAGCAAAGTGCGTACCAGTGCCAGTTATGCAACATCAGTTGCATTCCCTAGGAAGCGGGAAAATATTCACCAAACTGGACCTGGCTCAGGCATACCAAAGATTGCCTGTGGATGAAGCCACTGCAGAAGCACAGGTGATTGTGACCCACAGGGGAGCTTTCAAATGCACCAGACTTTAGTTTGGAGTCAGCGTAGCCCCGGGACTGTTTCAGTGTTTAATGGAGTGGCTACTGCAAGGAATCCCAGGGGTGGTGCCATACTTTGACGACATATTCATCTCAGGGTACTCCATAGAGCAGCTAATGGAACGTGTATGGAGGTTCAAGTAGAAGGGACTTAAAGTGAACACAAAGAAATGTAAAATCGGCGTGATCTCAGAGCTCCTGAGATACCTCATAGATGGGTCTGGCATCCATCCCACCAACAGCAAAATAAAGGTCATTAGAAATACCCCCACCCCAAGGAACAAGACAGATCTCCAAGCCTTCTTAGGACTATTGAACTTTTATAGTATTTTTTTACAACAGAAGGCCACCATTGCTGAGCCACTGCACAAGTTCCTGGGGAAGACAGCGCCGTGGACCTGGGGACAGAAGGAAGACCGGGACTTCACAGCGGTAAAAGAGCTCCTATCCTCCAATTCAACCATACTTTGCCGGTTTGGATCAGCTGTGATGCCTCCCCCTTCGGATTCAGAGTGGTCCTCAGCTATTGCCTACCAGATGGATTAGAGGCTCCCATAGCCTATTACTCCAAGACCTTGTCCTCGGCTGAACGCAACTACAACCAGATCAACAAGGAAGCCTTCGCTACAGTCGCAGGGATCAAGAGATTCCATGAGAATGTGTATGGCAGACATTTCAAACTCATCACAGACCATAAGCCTGGTGAGGAGCTGGGGCTCCTCACCAGGAACCAACAAACCCCACCGTACATGTCCCCAAGGATGACCAGATGGGGCATTTTCCTCATGGCGTATGACTATGAGCTGATCCACTGCACAGGGAAGGATATCAGCCATGCCGATGCACTCAGCCATTGCCTGTTAACAGAGCTGGTGGAAGACCCCACCCCCACTGCCACGGTACTGCTAATCGATGTCGACCCAGCCAGCCCGGTCACCGCCAGGGACATCGCCCCTGGCTCACAAAAGAAACCCTCACCCGAATGGGACCAGGAAGCTCGCAGAAAAAAGCTGAGCAATTCCTTTTCACCCAACATATCACCCCACATGCAACCACCAATAAAAGCCCAGCAGAGCTGTTGATGGGAAGAAGACTGAGGTCCAGACTCGACCAGTACCACCCAGACTACCTTCCAGAGAACCCCAGGTCTCCGCCTCGCGGAGCATGCTCAACTGCCATCCGGGAAGCAGATGGGCAGGAACCAGCCCCACCAAGTCAAGAGATCGAGAGACGACCATCCAACCCGAGTTGCAAACACGTAGCTGCGTCCGAAGCCATCCCGTGAAGAAATGGCATCTCAGGAGCTGAAGGAACTAGGTCGGAGCTTGACTTGAGGGCTGAGGAGCTCCAGAAGATTCCTTCCCAGGCAGCCGGAGCAACAGCAGGCTCGACCGCACTGGCCGAGCTCCCAGGGACAAGTGATCTCTGCAGGTCAAGTAGGAGACCGGTGCACCCCACCTACCTGAAAGACTATGTCACCTACTTAGGTGGGGGATTGGACATTGTTCATTCTAGGAGGGGAGGGGTGTTATGTACAGATGTACATTGTTAAATTTACATGTTTTCACATGCTCATCGGAGATTGGTTGCTCAAACCCCGGGAAGTTTAAACTACTGTCATTGGCTGGCTGGTCTGCCGGAGCTCCTTAAAAGGCGAGCTCCAGCTATCCAGCTGCCAGAGCGCAGTCACTTACTCTTGCAATAAAAAGTGGTGAAATTCACTCGCGCCTCGCGCCTGCTGCTTCTCGCCGATCTAACAACTGGCATGGATTACAAATGGATCCCTGTTGCAGGCTTACTTGTAGCTTTCTACTTTATGCAATGTTACTCCCATGCATAGAAACACTGTCTTGATCTTTGTCATTAGATTTTCTTAGGAGCTGCTTGTAACAATATGTTGCTGTGCTTTATTGCAGGTCTTCCTAAAACATTGCTTCCCAAGGCTGGTGTAGAAGTTCCCTCTCCTTCTCAAGAAAATGAGGGCGGATGGTGAAAATGTGACGCTAAGAAATGTCCTGGTTAGCCTCAATGTACTGCTGTTGGCGTCCATCTTGAGGCCCTTTGAATGCCACCTGGAAGTGACGACAGAGAGAGTTAAAAAACAGGTGACTGATGAAGAAGGCAGCTTTGCCAACTCCACATCCCCTATGAAAGAGCAACCCATGGTCTTCAGCCATATATACAACATTAATGTGCCTCTGGACAGCCTCTGCTCCTCATCTCTAGAGGCTTCATCTGACCCAGAGGTGAGTTCGGAAGATGACCGGATGACGGAATACACCGAGCAGACCTCAGACAGTGAGAGCCAGGTCACCTTCACCCACAAGATAAACCTCCCCAAACAGACTTGCAAGTGTGCCGCCTCCTCCCGGGACATACAGGAGCTGCTGAGCAGGATTGAGATGCTGGAAAGGGAGGTGTCTATACTCCGAGACCAATGCAACTCCAATTGCTGTCAAGAAAATGCAGCCACAGGTAGTAACTAATGCCATGAGGTCCTCCTAGCAGCTAAGAAATGTCAAAGGTGAAAGAATGAACTTGAAGACATTTGCTTGAAGATCGAACACACCAAATACTCCATGCTGCTTCCAAATTTCAGAGTTTCACGTTTGGCAGTCTTGATATTCTTTTTAGCTTCACTCTTTATTAGTAGGATTAGGTTCATGTTTAATTTTTACTATGTCCTACTCTGTTTTCTTTCCTTACACTTTATTTTTTCTTTCTATAAAAATAATTGGTTCACCGACAAATGCGCGCTTGACAAAAGCACACTGACGAAACCACGGCGAGAAAAACGCAAGGTCGAAATCGCGTCGATGAATGCGCGCAGAAGCGCGCTGACAACAGCGCGCCGACAAAAGCACGCCTTCAACAAACAACTAATAACAACCTAATAACCCTAACCCTAATCCTAACCCTAATCCTAACCCTAATCCTAACCCTAATCCTAACCCTAATCCTAACCCTAAACGTAACCCTAAACCTAACCCTAAACCTAACCCTAAACCTAACCCTGAACCTAACCCTGAACCTAACCCTGAACCTAACCCTGAACCTAACCCTGAACCTAACCCTAAACCTAACCCTGAACCTAACCCTGAACCTAACCCTGAACCTAACCCTGAACCTAACCCTGAACCTAACCCTGAACCTAACCCTAAACCTAACCCTGAACCTAACCCTGAACCTAACCCTAAACCTAACTCTGAACCTAACCCTAAACCTAACCCTGAACCTAACCCTAAACCTAACCCTAAACCTAACCCTGAACCTAACCCTAAACCTAACCCTAAACCTAACCCTGAACCTAATCCTAACCCTGAACCTAACCCTGAACCTAACCCTAAACCTAACCCTGAACCTAACCCTAAACCTAACCCTAACCCTAACCCTGAACCTAACCCTGAACCTAACCCTGAACCTAACCCTGAACCTAACCCTAAACCTAACCCTAAACCTAACCCTGAACCTAATCCTAACCCTGAACCTAACCCTGAACCTAACCCTAAACCTTACCCTAAACCTAACCCTGAACCTAACCCTAACCCTGAACCTAACCCTGAACCTAACCCTGAACCTAACCCTGAACCTAACCCTGAACCTAACCCTGAACCTAACCCTGAACCTAACCCTAAACCTAACCCTGAACCTAACCCTGAACCTAACCCTAAACCTAACTCTGAACCTAACCCTAAACCTAACCCTGAACCTAACCCTAAACCTAACCCTAAACCTAACCCTGAACCTAACCCTAAACCTAACCCTAAACCTAACCCTGAACCTAATCCTAACCCTGAACCTAACCCTGAACCTAACCCTAAACCTAACCCTGAACCTAACCCTAAACCTAACCCTAACCCTAACCCTGAACCTAACCCTGAACCTAACCCTGAACCTAACCCTGAACCTAACCCTAACCCTAACCCTAACCCTAACCCTTACCTTAACTTAAATCACGCTTTTGTGGGCGTGGTTTTGTTGGCGCATTGTTGTGGGCATGTTTATGACATCGCGGTTTTCTCAGCGCAATTTTGTCGGTGCACTTTTGTCGTGCACGCATTTGTCAGGTCACGAAAATAATTATCTGTCTCTGTTCCACTCCTTTTACTACTAGGCGCACAGGTTAATGAACCTTTTTTTCAGAGGTACAGGTTCACTTCAAAAGGTTTGTGGGAAGAGGTTTGCCTCTGGTAGCATCACTGTCCAAAATTGCTGTTGATAGGCAGGCATCATTCCTCTGAGAATGCCCCTGAAGTATTGCTTGAAAGTATCCAATGGTTACCATTCCCCAACCCATCTCAAATAAAGCTATTTCCTGATTATTCTAAGGAAAAGTTTACATCGTCAAGAAAATCTGCATTATGGCAGTATCTCCCATGACAAAATTAAGTAATAAAGACTTCACCAAATCCTTTCCTATTCCTAAGTGTGAACTTCTATTTTAAAAAGACAGGGAGAAAAAGAAAGTTTAAGAGAATTATCCCCAAAGTTTGAGAAAGTATATTAAAATGTTGATGCATAAGCAACCTAACAATTTTGAAACAAGGAGTCAATTACTCCCAAATTTTAAGGAAACCAAAGTTAGAACAGGAAATAATAATCAAAATAACAAGTTGTATACTGCCATCTCTGTGGCGTCATAAAAGGAGAATAAGCTGCTTTATGGCTCCCAAAAAATGAAAGTAGTATAAATAGGAGCCCTTTTCTCTCTCGTGCAACTATGTATACAAAGCATCAAGGGAAGGGAATTCATTCAATCTTACCCTTTTCTTATGGTTACTATACCTGAACTGAAAAAATCCAGATGACCACTAGAAAGCAGGGAAGAGATGCAGAAACTCTTTACTGCCATCTAGTGGTTTTCTAGATTTTTCATCCTAGCTATGGTAGCATTCATTCATTCATTCATTCATTCATTCATTCATTCATTCATTCATTCATTCATTCTGCTAATTTACGCTACCTAAGCATTAAAAACATAAGCATACATACAAAAGTAATACAAAGATGCTGGACTCCATTATCATCCAATTACCTCCCAAAGACCCATTAGATCACACAGGGTCGGCCTCCTCCGGGTTCCGTCTACCAGCTAATGCCACCTGGCTACTACCCGGAGGAGGGCCTTCTCTGTGGCAGCTCCGGCCCTCTGGAACGAACTCCCCGCAGAGATTCGGACCCTCACCTCTCTCCAGGCCTTCCGAAAAGCCGTCAAAACCTGGCTTTGCCGGCAGGCCTGGGGTTGATGAGTTCCCTTCCCCTCTCAACCTGTGTGGTTGTGTGATTCTTGGCTATTTTATCTACTTGTATTGTGTTCTATGTTTCCCTTTTCCCCCTTTGAGTTGTTCGCCGCCGTGAGTCCCTCCCAGAGAAGGGCGGCATACAAATAAAATAAATCTAAATCTAAATCATCCTGACTTTAGAGATTGAAGGAAGAATCAGATTTTTAAAGGCTTCTAGAAAGCCAACCAAGTCAGGGTAATTCAAATCTCAGAGAGAAGCTGTTCTTCAGTGACAGAAAGCCAGTTTTTCCAGGTCCAGTGGTGGGATTCAGCCAGTTCGCACCTATTCGGGAGAACCGGTTGGTAACTTTCTAAGCAGTTCGGAGAACCAGTTGTTGGAAGAAATCTCCTTTTGTTTTTTTTCCCACTTTGCAGGGCTAATCCTGTAAGGAAGGCAGGAAGGAAACATTCTGGTGCTGTTTCTAGCCTAATCTTTATTGCCCTGCTTACAGAAACTGCCTCTCCAGTTAACCCTTATCACCATTGTAACAACTAAGGCGAAGTGCCCATCGACCTGAGTGACAGTGACTTGGCCACACCCACATTATGAGAGATCGCCTCCTGCCAGTCACCTCCCAGAGACCTATAAGATCGCACAGACTAGGCCTCCTCCGGATTCCATCTGCCGGTCAATGTTGGCTGGCGACCCCCCGGGGAAGGGCCTTCTCTGTTGCTGCTCTGGCCCTATGGACGATCTTCCCGTTGAGATCCGGACCCTTACTACCCTTCCGGCCTTCCGCAAAGCGACTAAGACCTGGCTGTTCCGGCAGGCCGGGGGCTGTTAATGTATCCAGCCCCATACTAAGTTATGAATGTTGTTGAATTTTTAATGTTTTTTTATTTTTTTGTATGTCCCCCCTCCCTTTTTTACTTGTAAGCTGCCCTGGGTCTCTTTGAGAGCGGGCGGCATACAAATTAAATAAATAAATAAATAAACAAACAAACAAACAAACAAATAAATAAATAAATTGTCACATGACCACCAAGCCCCGCCTATCCAGCTGGTCATTAGGGCAGAGAACAGGTTGGTAAATTATTTGAATCCCACCACTGTCCAGGTCCAATGGGATGGCACTGTTTTCCGAAGGGATTTTGCCAGATCTGATGGGATAAACAGAAACTAGCATTCATTTTTTGTGGCTTCCTCAAATTGGAATGAGAAGATAGATGGGCAGCTCTTCTCAAAAGTAGAGTCCTCTATGAGTATGTGTTCTCTGTGCAATATAAAATCCTGGATAAATGTAAAAAATAGGTGTATAATGGTGAACGATGGGCAGGAAACCTAGCCTCATTCTCCCCTTTCATGTGATGAAAATGAACTTCTGAAAAGAGCCAAGGAATGCAGCAATTTTCACATCTGTGCCATTGAGACAAACAATCATGTATCTGATTACTAACAGCCTTCCATCATTTGTGATAATGTAACAAGGAAGGCACATATTTAAAATCCCTGTGACATTCCATCATGCAAACTAAAATGCAATCCACAGCAACAACTTTTTCAATGGAAGCAAAACTGTTCATATGGGTTCTTTCTGAACTGCAAATGGCAAAGCTTTGTGGAATTCATTGGAAACCTATCCGTTTAGTCATTCAAAAGACATAGTTCACTTGGTCAACTCTACAAATCTGTTCTTCAAAACCAAAGTAACAGCAGGCCATTGTGCTAAGATGTTATTGAGGAGAGCTGTTGGCATAATGAATCTCAGTACCAAAAAGAAAATATGCTAGATAGGAGAAAATGTCATCAAAGAAAGAAGATATAGATATAGAGATAGAGATAGAGATAGAGATAGAGATAGAGATAGAGAGAGAGGGAGGGAGGGAGGGAGGGAGGGAGGGAGGGATGGTAGGTAGGTAGGTAGGTAGGTAGGTAGGTAGGTAGGTAGGTAGGTAGGTAGGTAGGTAGGTAGGTAGGTAGGTATTGTGTCACAATCCCTGGTATCCCCAAATATGGGAGGAAGCATACTGCTTCCTTTCTCTGTCTATTGGCTCATCACAACAGACCATCCAGACAGAAAGCCATTATTTTTACTGTTGCCTTTGTTACATTTGTGTTGCATCCCTTTATTTATTTATCAGCACAATTGCAACACACACACACACACACACACACACATATATATATATATATATATATATATATATATATATATATATATATATATATATATATATATATATATATGTGTGTGTGTTGTATTTGTGCTGATAAATAAATAAAGGTAACAAAAAGGTAACAGTAAAAAATATTGGGTTTCTGCCTGGATGGTCTCTTGTGACGAGCCGAAGGACAGAGAACGGAAGTAGTGATCTTCCTCCCATATTTGGGCATACCGGGGGTTGTAAAAAAAAATAATCTAATAGATAGATAGATAGATAGATAGATAGATAGATAGATAGATAGATAGATAGATAGATAGATAGATAGATAGATAGATAGATAGATAGATATAGATAGATATAGATATAGATATAGATATAGATATAGATATAGATATAGATATAGATATAGATATAGATATAGATATAGATATAGATATAGATATATAGATATATAGATATATAGATATATAGATATATAGATATATAGATATATAGATATAGATATATGAATGAGTAAGAAGAAAGAAAATAGAAAAGAAACAAAAATGAAACATTTATAAAGTGGCTTCTGTTCTTTTTGACAGAAAGTATAAATGCATTTATATTTTACCCCCTCTCTTTAAGGTTACATCATAATTTCCTTTTTTTTCCCATAAGCTACCCTTTCTAATCTTTAAATCCATAAATCACAAGTTCCATTTTCTCTTTTTTTTTTCAGCAAAAGGTCCAAGGTGTTTCACATCACTGATAAATACACTTGTTGATCTTTTTTTAATCAAATAAGTTTACATCGCCCTCTCTGCTAGTTCTGTCATCTTCACCAACCATTCCTCCCTTGTGTGTATTTCAAAGTCTTTCCATTTTTGCTGGTATAATAATCTTGAAGCAGTAATTGTATTTAAGAATAAACTTCTATGGCTCTTTTCTAATTGACTGTCCCTTAATCCCAACAAGAAAAATTCTTTCATTTTCCATTTCCGTTCTTTGTTAACATCTTTTTCTTTTGTTTGTTAATTTTAAAACCAACTAACATCACTAAATCCTTTAATTTTTCCATTTCTTCTAGAGCAGTGTTTCTCAACCTTGGCAACTTTAAGTCCTGTGGACTTCAACTCCCAGAATTCCCCAGCCAGTTGTTCTGGCTGGGGAATTCTGGGAGTTGAAGTCCTGTGGACTTAAAGTCGCCAAGGTTGAGAAACACTGTTCTAGAGGATCTTCCAATATTATTACCAGGTCATCAGTAAATGCCCTTAAAAGGTTTCTCTTTAAATATTGACTCCAGCAATTCTCTCGTATTCAATGCTTCTACCTTTCATTTAGATTGGGAAATTGAGTCTTTTCCAGTGCACTGAGGGAAGAAAGGAATAATAATGGACATCTGGATTCTAAAAATGAGCAATGTGGCAGAAGCTGTGATTCTGACACTGAACACAGCTGAGGCAAGAGAGGACGGACAGTACCTCTCTTGTTAGAATATTAGAAGAATATACCTGAAAGAAACTGGGTCAAGGAAGGTTAAGACTTCAACTGAAAACACAGGGGAAATGGAGATGGAGTGAAGAACCTGGGCTGATCAAGCCTCTTAGTAATTTATAGTAATATCCTGAAGGAGAGCATCTATGCAATAAGACTATAGAGCTATCCTTCCTATATTTAGAAAGGGTAGCTCAAAAGGGAGGAAACAATGGGTGAGATACTCCAGAGAGCCATCCCCTCCCAAACCTGCATTGATCTTAAAGGGTTAAATTTAGGAATCCCAAACTGAACACTCAGGAATATTTATCTACAGGCAAAGGCCTCTGGGCAATAGGAGGTTGGCAGGGAAAACAAACAAAAGAGAAGTTATATTTCCAGTTCTATTAAATTTGTTTAATTTTCCCCATGAGGAGTAACTTGAGTGGTACAACTGAGCTGGTCTCCAATCAATCATATACATAGCTATAGCCTGAACTTAACAATCAAAGTGTAAGATCTATAAAATCATTTTATGTATGCACTTAGTATGAATGGCAAATGCAAAAACACAAACTCTTTAAAAGACTAAAAAAAAAACCCAGTAAAAGTCGATAAACAAAGATGTCTAAAACTATCATTCAAAAATATAGCCCCAGAGTGTTAATTTATAACTGACACAATGTGTACCAGTGATGGGATTCAAATAATTTACCAACCAGTTCTCTGCCCTAATGACCAGCTGGGTAGGTGGGGCTCGGTGGTCATGTGATCATGTGGGCGTGGCCAAATCAATGTCACTCAGGTCGATGGGCGCTTCACCTTAGTTGTTACAATGGTAATAAGGGTTAACTGGAGAGGCAGTTTCTGTAAGCAGGGAAATAAAGATTAGGCAAGAAACAACACCAGATTGTTTCCTTCCTGCCTTCCTTACAGGATTAGCCCTGTAAAGTGGGGAAAAAACAAAATAAGATTTCTTCCAACAACCGGTTCTCTGAACTGCTTAGAAAGTTACCAACTGAATAGGTGCGAACTGGCTGAATCCCACCACTGATGTGGAGGCACATATATTAAAACATTTGAATGAATGAATATGGTTTGGTTGGGCCCTGAAAGAGCAAGAAGGGAAGACTAAGTGAACTTTCCTAAGAGGACATTTCACAATATGGAACCACCACTGAAAATGCCTGTCATCTCAAATAATCATTCAGTTAGGCTCAAAATAGAGACACATTCAGAGCAAGGCCTCTAATGAAGTCCTTGGAGTTATTTTCCTTACCAGGAAGTGATTGATAAGAAAAAAAAAACTAGTGTTTTAATTGAGTTGTTTATGTTGCAATCTTCTATTTCAGACCCCATTTGTTCCTTCAAAAGCTAAACAAGACTCAAACTTGTGGAGGTTTAGTTTCTTTTTTAATATAAATTCAGATTATCCAGGAAAAAAATATTTAAAGCAAATCAAATTTTAAAAAAAACAGAATTGAATGTAATCTATAAAGTCTATAAAATGCAAGGGGGGTTATTAGGTGAAAGTATGGACTACCTTTGAAAAGCCAGTGTCGAAATGTCTCAGCTAGAGACTCTGCTGTTCGAATTTCACACTGACGATTTTTTCTGAAATGGAGATGTTTTTATGCTTTCCTTCCAGGGCTACCAATGGTAGAGCGTTAAAGCAAGCAAGGGAGAAAGTTCTATAATGGGAGTGAAGAAACTTCCTTGTAGTAGGGAAGAAAAACAAGATAGCAGTTTTGCAATTCAAGAGGATTCCTGGTACGCAGGGATGTGTTTGTGAGGAGAAAAAAGATTTAAGAAAATTAGATCTGTAAAACAAATCACTCAAAGATCAATTAACCTTAAAGTCCACAGAATATTGGAGTAATTGAACTATGAAAATGAAAGGTAAAAAAAAAATAGCTGACAGCAGAAAGAAAGAAGGAAAATTGTGGGAAGAGGCAATTGTACCACAAAAGCAAGATACAAGGACTACTTACCTGCAGATGGATATTGAGGAAGAGAGGGGTGCACCAAGAGATTAGGGCTCAGCCTTACTGAATATGGACTACAAAAATGTAGATGACAAATAGAAAGCAACAACAAAGATAGTTTGCTGCAGCTTTTCTCTACTATCTAATCTCATCCAGAGTTTTGAATTTTTGCACCCCCGATAAGGAAGTTCTATTAAAACTGTTCTCTACTGTTCAGTATGCAGTGCAGTGGTGGGATTCAGCCAGTTCGCACCTATTCGGGAGAACTGGTTGGTAACTTTCTAAGCAGTTCGGAGAACCAGTTGTTGGAAGAAATCTTTTCTTTTTTCCCCACTTTACAGGGCTAATCCTGTAAGGAAGGCAGGAAGGAAACATCCTAGTGTTGTTTCTAGCCTAATCTTTATTGCCCTGCTTACAGAAACTGCCTCTCCAGTTAACCCTTATTACCATTGTAACAACTAAGGTGAAGTGCCCATCGACCTGAGTGACATTGACTTGGCCACGCCCACATGATCACATGACCACCGAGCCCCACCTACCCAGATGGTCATTAGGGCAGAGAAGTGGTTGTAAATTATTTGAATCCTACCAGTGATCCACATTGTGTCAGTTATATCTTAGCACTCTGGGGCTATATTTTTGAATGATAGTTTTAGATATCTTTGTTTATCGACTTTTACTGGGGTTTTTTTTTTTTTAGTCTTTTAAAGAGTTCGTGTTTTTGCATTTGCCATTCATACTAAGTGCATATATAAAATGATTTTATAGATCTTACACTTTGATTGTTAAGTTCAGGCTATAGCTATGTATATGATTGATTGGAGACCAGCTCAGTTGTACCGCTACTCCTCATGGGGAAAATTAAACAAATGTAATAGAACTGGAAATATAACTTCTCTTTTGTTTGTTTTCCCTGCAACCTCCTATTGCCCAGAGGCCTTTGCCTGTAAATAAAATATTCCTGAGTGTTCAGTTTGGGATTCCTAAATTTAACCCTTTAAGATCAATGCAGGTTTGGGAGGAGATGGGTCTCTGGAGTATCTCACCCATTGTTTCCTCCCTTTTGAGCTACCCTTTCTAAATACAGGAAGGATAGCTCTATACTCTTATTGCATAGATGCTCTCCTTCAGGATATTACTATAAATTACTAAGAGGCTTGATCAGCCCAGGTTCTTCACTCCATCTCCATTTCCCCTGTGTTTTCAGTTGAGGTCTTAACCTTCCTTGACCCAGTTTCTTTCAGGTATATTCTTCTAATATTCTAACAAGAGAGGTACTGTCCGTCCTCTCTTGTCTCAGCTGTGTTCAGTGTCAGAATCACAGCTCTGTCTCTCATTTTTAGAATCCAGATGTCCATTATTATTCCATTGACTTGGCCATGACCACATGATCACATGACCACCAAGCCCCGCCTACCCAGCTGGTTATTAGGGCAGAGAACTGGTTGGTAAATTATTTGAAACCCACCACTGATGCATTGAGATTAGGAAGAAGGAGATAAAAGAGACTTCTTTCTCTCTCTTCCACTTACACTTCACCCCCAAAACACATAGTACAGTAAAGGAATCAGCAGTATTTTAGTTGCGAACCTGTTAGGAAGAAGAAAGGGGGATAATGTATGTTTCCTTCCCACACACCATCTTCTCCTTCCTTCCACATGGGAGAAGAATGTTTGTTAAGGGATGACACAATACTGTCCTATGTCATCATCTGTCAACCTTTTTTGCTGACTCTGTAAACCGCTTAGAGAGGGCTGAAAGCCCTATGAAGCGGTATATAAGTCTAACTGCTATTGCTATTGCTATTTTTTTTCTCCATCTCACCATGTAATACAAAGTTGAGAAGCTGGATCCAACCATTGCATCTTTTCTTTATCACAGGTAGATTCTTGCTGCTTGCCAGAATTGACTGAGCAGCAGGAAGCCATTCGCCATGAGTAGCATTTCAGTTGTGCAAATTCTCAGATTAGAAACCCTGGGGAGCCTGATAAGTCAAGATGGGCTCACAGTTTGGCAGTATGTTCCATCTCTTTTAAGG
Organism: Thamnophis sirtalis; assembly: GCF_051295495.1. Taxonomy (NCBI): domain Eukaryota; kingdom Metazoa; phylum Chordata; class Lepidosauria; order Squamata; family Natricidae; genus Thamnophis; species Thamnophis sirtalis. The sequence goes on along the minus strand of NW_028261392.1, from coordinate 57,431,779 downwards.
ACAATTCTTCTACCTATCTTTGGCAAATGACTTTTGCAATTTTGTTGAAAGTTACCATTTGCAATAATTTCACTTTTATGCCCTCATAGATATATACCAAATAGTAAATGGTGGTTTTGAAACAGTGGTGGGATTCAAATAATTTAACAACCGGTTCTCTGCCCTAATGACCAGCAGGGTAGGTGGGGCTTGGTGGTCATGATACTAGGTGGGCGTGGCCAACTCAACATCACTCACGTTGATGGGTGCTTCACCTTAGCTGTTACAATGTCATAAGGGTTAACCAGAGAGGCAGTTTCTGTAAGCAGGGCAATAAAGATTAGGCTAGAAACAACACCAGAATGTTTCCTTCCTGCCTTCCTTACAGGATTAGCCCTGTAAAGTGGGGAAAAAACAAAAAGAGATTTCTTCCAACAACTGGTTCTCTGAACTGCTTAGAAAGTTACCAACCGGTTCTCCCGAATAGGTGCGAACTGGCTGAATCCCACCACTGTTTTGAAAGTATGAAGAAGTAGTACAGTTTTTTTATTATTTTGCAGAGTATTACTGCTGTTTTAATGATGACATTATAGCATTAGCACTTAGATTTATATACCGCTCCATAGTGCTTTACAGCCGTCTCTGAGCAGCTTACAGTGTCAGCATATTACCCCCACAATCTGGCTCCTCATTTTCCCAATCTTGGAAGGATCGAAGGCTGAGTCAACTTTGACAATCAAACTCCTAGCAGTCAGCAGAATTAGCTTGCAATACTTCATTCTAACCACTGTGCCATAGGATTCTTATGAGCGGAGGTGGCACAGTGGTTAGGGTGCAGTACTGCAGGCCACTTCAGCTGACTGTTATCTGCAGTTCAGCGGTTCTAATCTCACCGGCTCAAGGTTGACTCAGCCTTCCATCCTTCCGAGGTGGGTGAAATGAGAACCCAGACTGTGGGGGCGATATGCTGACTCTGTAAACCGCTTAGAGAGGGCTGAAAGCCCTATGAAGCGGTATATAAGTCTAACTGCTATTGCTATTGCTATTGATAGGCATTATGTAATACACAAAGACTGTAAAGGTGCAATAAAACCCTTAGGCTCTAAGTCTTGAGTAGTTGCCTAGAATCACGTTGGTTAGAAGAGCGACCATAGAAATAAATAAATAAACCAAAAAATGCTTTAATTAATACAGACAGCATTTCCATTGCAAAATTGGACATTGCATCATTAAATGTTTATACAGACCAGGACATACATGCTGAATAGAGTTAAGCCATTGGAATGACAATGAATATGCTGTGCATAAGAATGGACTGCTCCAGCAATGGTTCTTAGAAGGGGGATGTTCTTTGAAATATTAGAGAGTGTGCAAACTCAGCTTAAAAATCTATCCAAAAACATATTAGGATTCTTTCATGTTTTTTCCCCTTTTTCTATGTAAAATTCTTTCAGATGTTCTTTTCCTGCTGGCAGTAAAAAGTGGGAGGACCTCCTTAAGGCTCAACAGGTTACACAAAAGATCATGGTGGGCCACCGCAGAACCAGAGACTTGTCTACTTGGGATTTATTCTAAATGTTTGGGGATATTTTTAATCTTGATTAAGTATGGGATTGAGGATTTAGATTTGAACCTAAATTGGGGGGGAAAGATGGAGGATTTTAATGAAACCTTTGATAACCCCCCCCCCAGTACAAGTTTGTTCTGATGGAGTACTTATGCAAAGTATCTGTCAAGGCGGCCTCCCTCAGTAACCAAGAAAGAAACCACTCAACTCCATTTTGCAGAATTAAGAGTACTTTTACTGGTCGTGAGTAGATAGCAGCTAAGCAAAGCAAGATCTAAAGCAAAAGCATGCGTAATCATAAATATCAATATGTGACCCAACCCCCTCCCCCTGGTAACCCCATCCCATGGTCCAATCCGCACATCCCTCAGGTGTCATGTGGGAGACGTCTTCAAAAAGCATCATCAGGTTGGTATGCTGGACAGTTGGCCTTGGCGGGAACTCCTCTCCCTGCCACATGCGCAGTAGATGGTGAGAACAACTCTCTTTTAACAATCACTCCTGTACTGAATACTTCCCCACCCAAATACCATGCCCCCACTCCCTGTTTCAATGGCAGCCAAAAGCAAGCAGCAAAACAGAGGCTGACAGTATCCATCAAGAATGACAATTGATCTATAGCTATCCAAAGTTAGAAGGAAAACAATTGCAATTTTCACTAAAAGATCTCCCACACCTCGGGAGATGGGGGGGGGGGTAGTATTCATAATAAAATCTCAAAAACACAGCTAGTTCTCGACTTACAACTGTTTGTTCAGTGCCCATACAGAGTTGAGCCGAGGTGGCGCAGTGGTTAAATGTAGCACTGCAGGCTGACTGCAGTTCAGCAGTTCGGCTGTTCAAATCTCACCGGCTCAGGGTTGACTCAGCCTTTCATCCTTCCGAGGTGGGTAAAATGAGGACCCGGATTGTTTTTGGGGGCAATATGCTGACTCTGTAAACCGCTTAGAGAGGGATGAAAGCCCTATGAAGCGGTATATAAGTCTAACTGCTATTGCTATTGCTATTGCAATGGCACTGAAGAAAGTGACTTATGACCATTTTCCACCCTTATGACGATTGCAGCATCCCCGTGGTCACGTGATTTAACATTCAGATGCTTGACAACTTGGCTTATATCTACGACCGTTTGCAGTGCCCCGGGGAGTCATGTGACCTTTCGGAACTTCCGACGAGCAAACTCAAGGGGGAAGCCAGATTCAGACTTCCCAGCCATGTTACTAATTTAACAATTGCACTGATTGGCTTAACCAATGTGGAAGAAAAGTTGTAAAATGGGTGTGGGGGGGGGAACTCATTTAACAAATTTCTCACTTGGCAACCTAAATTTTGGGCTCAATCGTGGTCGTAAGTCAAGGACTATCTGTATATATTTTACTGCCACCCCCTTCCACCCCATCATCCCAAATAGTCACGTATAAACTTGATATTAGTACCACCAATATATGGTTGTTGGAGGAGGAACCTCTGTTATCACAACTGTGGATTGGATTTAACAGAGTTGCAGTTTGCTGGGAACGGGGAAAAATCTCTTTGGCTTTTGGTGTAGAAGAAATACTTTTCACCTGCCAGGATTTTCCAAATCTCCCCTGTAGCCAATTCCTTAACTTCTCTTTTCCCATTTATTTGATGCAGCAGCACGTTAAATGTTGCCATCCTGCAAACACCAGGACATTAAGTGGCCTGTAAATTGCATGTCTCGGGGCCACTTTTCCCTCTGATGGATGCTATTCAGTGTGCCCACGAGTGACCATCTGGTGGCCGAAACACCCGCTGGATATGGAGTTTCTAGGCCACCTGGCTTCCATTCGAAGAACACAAACATCATGATGAATCACATTTCTTGGGCTTCTTAGCACCCGAGATGATGCTGCTCAAACAAACAAAAAAACTGTGAGATATGCTTGGAAAATCAATACCAGGAGGAAAAACTTTCAATAAATAGTTTCAGAACATTTCCCAAACTCCATGGAATTTAAAACACAGCATCTGCAAAGGCCACAAAGCAAGAAGGGGTTTCAAGTGTTGCAAAATACTTTGCAGATTGCTCATGCTCTGATTTCTCTCTTTCTCTCTCTCTCTCTCTCTCTCCCTCTCCCTCTCCTGCTCCCTCCCTCCCTCCCTCCCCCAATAAATAGTTGAAAGTTTTAATGCAACAGAGTTGTAAGCTAGACAGGTTTATATTTTGAGCCCGGTAATACTTACCTTGGAGTATCACAAAGAGAAAGTAGATAATATATACAGCAGTGGTGGGATTCAGCCAGTTCGAACCGGTTGGTAACTTTCTAAGGAGTTCGGAGAACCGGTTGTTGGAAGAAATCTTATTTAGGTTTTTTTTCCACTTTACAGGGCTAATCCTGTAAGGAAGGCAGGAAGGAAACATTCTGGTGTTGTTTCCAGCCTAATCTTTATTGCCCTGCTTACAGAAACTGCCTCTCCGGTTAACCCTTATTATATTGTAACAGCTAAGGCGAAGCGTCCATCGACCTGAGTGACCTTGAGTTGGCCACGCCCACCCAGTCACATGACCACCAAGCCCCACCTACCCAGATGGTCATTAGGGCAGAGAACCGGTTGTT